>NC_071405.1:56771037-57082981 GCF_017976375.1 Cuculus canorus | reverse complement strand
AGTTAGGGATTTCACAGGCTGCTATTTGGTGCAGTTTAAGGAGCCCTTCTGCTATTGTTGCAGTTGAAATGGGAAGCGGAACTGTTCTCCATTCGCAAAAATCTCCAGTGTCCTCAGGAAGAAGGCTGAGAGCAAAAGGCTATTAAGATGGTAATGATGCTCCATTTGGAGGAGTGTATCAAAATCCTCTTTGTCAATGTAAATCGCTGCTCTGTTTCCCTGGTATCTTTGCATCTCATGGCCTCAGCGCAAGCACAGAAATGTTCAGAGGAGACCCTAGTGAAGGCAGAACTGCTTCTCCTATATTGTTAGAGGAGAGCACCAGGCTGCCCTAAGCTGCCATGGAGAAAAATTCTTTGCTTTTATAAACTTGAAGTGTTCAGGGATGAAAAGAATCCAGTTATTCACTCGTTCTTTTATTTCTACTTGCAGACTAGAGGAATGAAATTTGGTGATTGGAAAGCAACATTGGCCAGACAATTTAGCAAGCAAATTCAGCCTTCCATCTCCTCTGTTCATTGCTTCATTATACTCTGTACTGTGGAGGGGATGGAGTGCAAACCCCTAAAAAAGCCTTAACTGCCTTTACGTTGCAATACAATCTCATGTAATGTACTGCCGTGCTGTACAGTGTGACTTTGATGAACCTGAATTGTGATTGCAAAATCCAGTCTGACAGCAGTTCTCTGTTTTGTGGAAATCTTAAACAGAGAGGCAAAAGCCTGTGTCTAAGCACCACAAAAATGTTGAAGTTTTACTGTCCACTTGTATATTCTGTGTAAGGACTTGCTCTGCTTCCTTAGTTCAATATACTGGTTGACATGAATGAAGTGATACTGTTAAAAAGAAGAATAACAGTCAAAAAGCTCCAGATCTGCTTGATTAAAGGTGCAAGTCACAAGATTATTTTTGTTATTGGCAGTGATATAATTTTTGTTTTGGTTTGGAAATTATTAGCCAGTAATTCTGTTCCTGGTGTATCAGTCAGAACATACTCTGGGCTCTTGCCCAGTTGTATTTTCATGAAAGCTTAGTGTTGGGTTAGGTCAGCGGAACTAGAAGATGCCACTTAGCCATGCACATACATGTGCAAAAAGAAGATAGGCTGAATAAGCTGATGTCAGTTTTAAGCTGTATTCTGTGGGTAGTTGTCCAAGTGCCGCTTTAGAAGAAGCAGCATTGTGGG
This sequence comes from Cuculus canorus, assembly GCF_017976375.1. Lineage (NCBI taxonomy): Eukaryota > Metazoa > Chordata > Aves > Cuculiformes > Cuculidae > Cuculus > Cuculus canorus. The sequence continues at coordinate 57,081,795 of NC_071405.1, read as the reverse complement.
GCATAAATACAAGCTAGCAACAGAGCCTAGCTATTAGCAACTGGTAACTCAACTGTTTGTGGAAGTAAATCTCACTCCATCTCACCTAAGTAAATGCCCTTTGTTACTAAGACCATGGTACAGCAAAAGAAGACAGGGAAAGTCGTGGCTGGTTGGCAACTGGAGAATCTATTGGGACTTTCTGCTGAATGCTTTAACCAAGTGATTAACATTTGTCTTCACTGAAAGAGCTCAGAAGCACTGAGAACATAAGGTAAATAATGCTAGTGAGCTAAGACTTGCTTTTGGGTAATAATTTATTTTCAGTTTAAACATGGGTGGAGTCAGCAGTTCATCCACATTGACCTCTCGTATATCATACATGTTTCATTCAGGTACATCAAGAAATTTGAGTTCCTGTTTTGCCTTGGCAGTGTTTTCAAGTTTTAGCTACCACGCTGCTAAATACTTGTTCTGTATTTCAGATTACAATTTGTCTGCCTTCAACTTTTGGCCTCAGTTCTTGTTATGACCTTCAGTGCTAAATAAAGCACTGTTGCCATTAAATGGTTGCCATTTTGCATGAGTGTACTTGACATAGAGATTTATCCTGCTATGTTTTATTCTTCCTTTTGAAAGAGAGTTATAAGTGTCTGAAAATTTAACCTCAAAACTTTTGTGTCTTATGCTGACTGTCTCCCCTCACTATGCAGAGAAAGGACGGAATACCTTGTATTGCTGAAGGGAAGAGTTTGATTTTTTGTGCCAGCAGGATTAGATGATTAGATAGTTGATTAATCCACTCTTTTTCCTGCTCCTTTTTCCACTGCTCACATGTCTGTGTGTGCACAACCATGCTTACCTTGCCTATAATATCTTACTGAGGCAGGTAACTTCTGATAAGTAGAAACAAAAGATATGTGGTACTCCGGAGCGCTCAGTTTTGAAGTTTCACATTACTGAGAGGGGAAAGATCAAGGAAAACTAAATCTAGAGAAACCTTGGTATATTATGTTTCATTTCTCACTAATGTAATTAAAGAGGCTTATTTTGATCTCAAAATAGTATAGGATCTGGGTTTATAGTGCAGCACAGCAAACTGTCTCCAAAGTGCTATAACTAATTTATATGGCTGAACCAAGTGAAAAGTGCCTCATTCTATTTTGTAAAGAAATGCTTTGGTAATGAGTAGTGAGGTAGAAAGGGAATTCTGAAAGAAACAGCAGCATTATTTGTATTGTATTGTGTGAGTTTGAACAGTGAGAGACAATGATTTACTGCATCAAAAGCCTGTATTCAATTGAAGAACTGTAACTATAAAGTGATCTTTGTCTGAAGCAACATGGATATAATCTGTAAAATGAGGCAGGGTTTTACTCGATGTGTGAATGGATGGAAGACAGATTGATGGGAATAAAGTTGTGCGTTGCTATTGAGATGGTAACAGATTTGCAGTGCCACTGGTGATTTCCGGCCCTATTGAAGGGATAAAGATGAACTGATCATTGTTAGGATCTCTGTGGGGTGGAACCGTTTTTGCTGTATTCCCCACAGGACTCTGAAAACGTCATGCTAGTTCTAACGGGTTTGTAATAATAAAAGCACAGCAGCACAATCGGTTTGTAGGCTCAGTCTCTCGGGGTGTAAGGAATGTGAAAAAACTTATGACTCCTGTCATCCCAGTGCCACCAAAATCACCTGTACAGATGTAGCTAACGTTAATGAAAATGTCCTTTTGTTCAGCCAGTTCATGGTATCTTGGGGAATGGGTAACTGAATCTGACCCAGGAATGGCATTCACTTTGGTGAGGTTGTCCTCACTAGATGGCTTTTGGGGTATCGCTCTACTGCTCTGCAGCAGCATTGGCAAAGCCTCACTGATGGAGCCGAACTCAGGGCTGTCAAACAAAGGAGTCCAGAAGAATGAAGCACAGATGCAAAATCAACTAAAAAATATAATGAAGAGAGGTAGAAGGAAAATATTTTAATTATGAAGGAAGATTAGAGTCTTCTTTGGTTTAGATCCAGTAGAAACATAATCAACTCTGTCATGTCAGTAAAATTAAATGTTTCCTTCTGTGAACATGATCCTTCTAGTGGTATAGCAGATAGACAACAGATTGGTAAAGTTTCTGGCCATACTTTTTGCTGTGAGCTTAATTTGTGGGAGGGTAATATGCTGGATAAATCCAGTTTAGCATAAAGTATTGAATTACCTGCAGATTTCTGAACACATATGGAAAGGTACTGAAGACACAGTACTAATTTCTTGCACTGAAAGCCAAACAGTCTCTAAATGCTTTCCTAGATTGCAACTGAAGTGCCAGCATTTAGTTTTACTTAAAAGTTTGATAAATGTAATACAAAAATAAATTAGTGCAAGCAGTGTGCCAAATCTGTTCTTATTTACACAAGAGTGACTCAAAACTAATTTTTTTAATCCACTGTTGTTGAAACAATGGGCTGAAAAGTAGAAGTCTATATATGTAAAAATGTTCCCCTCTTTTCAAGGCAAGTATAGGCTTACTGCAACAAAATGGTCTCACTACAGAGAAATCTCCTCTTTACCAGTCTCTCTGTAATGAATTCCTGATCAAAGAGGGGTGCTCCCCTGTGTTTTCAGCACAGTGCAAAAGCAAATGGTCTTTTTTCCAAAAGGCTTTTAACATAAGGAGTGAAGTTGTCTGTTGATTAGAGGTAGTATCTGTGATTTGTGACAGTGTATTGTTCTGGGAACTGAACTTTGTTATGGAAGACCGAGACTCTACTTGTAATTGCCTGGATTTATAGTAGAAGATGTTTCTGTAATATATCTCTTCCTCGTGTAAGCACAACTAGATTTCTTTTGCTGTTCTCAAAAGTTATGTCTGTTCTGGCTTCACCACTAGAATGTTTTGTGAAGCCATCACTACTGTCATTTTAGCTTGTAAAACAATGGTTAGCAGTAGGGGACTATGACACAAATGACTTAATGACTTAGTGCGTACAACTTTTCTTTAGCTGTAGGACTTCATGTATTCTCTGTGTTAAAATGTTGTGAAATCACTGAGTGCACAGCTTGTCTGCCAAAGGGAAATGCTGTTTGCTTTATTGTTGCCTGTGCTGGGGAGGGCAGAGTGATGTGGAGATCCAGCAGTTACCTATGGTTTAAACCTGAAAGTCTCCAGAGTGCAATCCTGTGTAGACAGACACATTTGAATAGCACTTCATGTAAAGTAGAAAACTTTGCCTGAGGGGAGGGGAGGAGGGGATGAGGGCTTATTGGCACAGGGATACTGGTTTGGAAATAGAGTTCCCATTGCTTTGGCCTCAGTGCTGTTTTTCTTTGAAACTTTCTTGATGTTTCCAGAATTAACATACCTAGAACAACCTCAGATATCTCTACATCTGATGTGTAGACTTACCCTGTCTTTAAAACTGGATTACCCACAAATTTAGATGATCTTACTATATAAGCTTAAATCTGCCTTGATAGGGTGGAACAGGAATATATAGCACTTTCAAAGAAGCAGACACACATGTGATAAACCCTCCCAACAAGCAGGTTTTTACTTCAAATGTTTTTTCTCATTACAGGCGTTCCCCAAAATTAATAATGTTGGGCTGTTACTGTAATGTATTTTTAATAATGTTCGTTTTAACTTTTAACACAGGGTTAAGGATTGTTGTAGCACTTGTCCTGATTGTTTGTGTTGTAAGGAAACCAGAATCTGGCCCTTTGTCACTCAGTTATGTAAAGACCCCTGAAAAATTTGTGAGATAAAATTTCAGGGCTGGATTTAATTAACCAAGGGTTACAGGGATGAGAGAGGCAGCAGGTTTAGTCAGCAGTTTGTTAAAGCTCAGTGCATCAGCCCCAGCTGTTCCTTGGTTTGCCACCTGAATAATTCTAGAGGGTCTGCATTAGGACTCATCTGAGGGAAGGCAGTGCACACATGACTGCATGGGTAAAGAACAAGCACAGGCAGATGAGGTTACAATTAAAAGTTCAACAAGAGATGCTGATGCCAAAAAGATTTTACTTGGTTGTCCTCTGAATCTCATTTTCATTTAAACATCCTAGCTTTTCCATTACAGAAATAGTCTCCCATGTAGTCCCAGTCCCCTATGATATACTCCCCAGAGCAGCAGCAGAGATGTGAAGGGTGATGTTTCTAGAAGGTGTTGTGGAACTATTAGTGTTATCAAGCAGTCTGCAGTAGGGTGAGTGCTGTGTGCTGTTGTGGGGACCTTAGCCGGAATGCGCCTGCTGAGTTTATTGCTGAGTAAACAAGGTTAGAATAAGCAGCCTGATGTCCTGAGTCATAGACACAAAGCAGTGCACTCCTTGAAGATGTTCTGAGCGAGTTTAGGGATGAGACTCTTTTGCTTAATAGCATGTAGAAAACATCACATTCCTCCTTCAGGCTGCATGTGTTTGATGAAGGGACTTCAGTCTTGAGACATGTCAGGTGGGAACTGATGCTAGAACTTTTACTTTTTTCGTGCCGTATTTGAGCTTCAAGTGAGTGACTGAGAACAAGGTATTGGGCAGCCACGTTGCAGCTGTCTGTTTGTGTGCTGTATCCTGTCTGCCTTGGCCATTTGCTGAAGTTCACAGAGGAGCAGAACATCCTGTTTGCTTAGTTTTCTTTTGTCTACCCTGTACCAGCACAGGGAGAGTATTCCTATATGTCTTTTCTTTTCTGCTCTGAAATTGGATCACAGTAGTCATGATTGTGTTCAATAGCTGGAAATGCTGAGGATATCCGATTGCTGAGGTCCCTTATTTTAAACTCCACATGTCAGGAAAAGTATGTGGGATCCCACCAGCTTAGCACTGGAGGGTGCAGGATGCATCAACAGGAAAACCAAACAAAACATGAAGTGAAATTCATTTGAAAATGGAAGGGACTCATACCACCCATCAGCAGTGTTTAAACTCTTAGTATCCACACAATAGGCCTTTTATTTTCCTTCAGTCTTCTCAATATGCAAACTATTTTAAATTGATTTTTAGAGCTGCAGCTGTCACTGAAGTCAGTGAGAGCTGTAGGTGCTTGTTACCTTTGAAAATCAAGCCAAAGTATACTAACATGGTAGCAAAGGCCAAAACCGCTAAATTAGGGTGGTTAAAGCATAACTCTGATAGTTCTGTAATGTGATCCCAGCCACCTTTATATTTGATACAGACACAGGGCCTCATGCTGTGCACACCAGAGCTCAAAGGTTTGTTGTTTCTTCCCTGCCATTCAGCCCTCCTTTCCCTACAAATTTGTGGCCTTGCTTTATCACTGTAGTCCTTCCAGACTATGTAATAGTGAATATGATTTTGCTGGAGAGCTAACTTTTATTCATCCAGAATACTTTCTTTTCCTTGAGAAACGGGGTTGCTCCCCCTTGTTCCCTCAAATGTGCATTAGGCTGAACTGGGGAATGAGTGGTCCACCACTGACTGACCCATAGCCTCCCACCTACCATAGCAGCAGTGAGGATGAGCAGCCAGCCAAGGCACTGTTTGATTTTCATTTAGAAGATTTGTTGTGCCCTAGGAAAGGTTCCTAAGCAGTGCCCAGAAGTCAGAGCAAATCCAGATTTACGCAATGTAAAATGAACAAAATTCCACTCTTATGTCTGAACATGAGAAGAGAAAGGGCATCCCTCCAGCTGGTTGCAGCTGCCTAGGCTCAAGAAGGACACCACTTACTCCTATATCACTCAAGGGCACAGGAAACTTAAGCACGCAAACTGAATCTGCAAACTTGAGTCCTTTTCTGGCAGAGGGTGTGTAAGTTAGTTGGCCCACCTGAGGGCTGCAGCTTACAGCATGGTGCTAGTTGAGGCCAGTTTGCCTCACACTCAAGAGTGTGTCTTTTGTGGACAGAACTTTGCAGAAAGAAGAGCCTTAGCTGAGGATGAAGCTGTTGGTCTCCCTTTGCTTTGCCTCCCAGTCACCACCGGAACAACTGCATCCACCAGCACCTGTTTTCAGTGTAACTTGTTGACTATGCATTTTTTCATAGTGCAGAGAGGACTGCACAATTATCATTAAATTTGTTCACTTGTCCTTCCCATAGTGTGAAAAGTGAGTGATAATTTAGTAACATTTCCAAAACAATTACTTGTCCAAGAAGAGTCTGCAGGAATGCGCAAGTGCTAAGTCTGTGTTAAATCAAGTTTATAGATCAGAGGATATAGAATCTGTTGAATGAGTAAAGGCCTTTTTGTCCTTAAAGTAGAACATGAGACAGGGAGGGATCTGCTGCTGATGTTGATTCCAGGAAGTGTGATCAGATGCCTTGATGTTCTCAAAGTATATTCCAAGCATAACCTGTGTTCCTCATGTGCACTTCCTTTAATAGTTACCAAGTATGAAGTTGTTTCGGCTTTCTTTGTTGTTTTTTTGGTTGGTTGGTTGGTTTTGGTTTTTGTTTTGTTTTTTTTCCCTAATGCTCAGAATCAGTAGCTTAACACGTTAAAGAGAAAGCTACTAGCTAATTTAAATGGCCTTCAGTTGTTGCTTGCCGCATTGACTGGCAGTCTTCTCAGTTCATTGGTTCTCTGTCTTTTTTTTTTTCTTAGTGCCACACATTGTTGGTAAAATAAGGAGACTTGAAAATGGAGGAAGTAGAAGTAATGTTGATCTTGAAACACTAGCAGTTGAAAGGACCGTTCATAGTTTCCTTCAAAACAAAACCAAGTGAAAAGATAATGCTAACCAGGGCTGAGTGCCCAGGAGAGCATTATAATGAAGCATCCACTGTTATTGTTCAGCTCAGTGTTTGTTCTTCATGTGAACAAAAGGAAGGAAGAACTCTGCTATCAGGCTAGAGAGGAAGGAGTCTTTGTTGCTCTTGGCTACCCTAACTTTAAATGTGAGGAAGCACAGGGTGCTGCAGTATAACCTTTCTGCAGTATTAGATGGGAAAAACTGATAGTTCAGGAGGTTAAGGACAGGCACTCTGTTTATCTAAAGACTAGGCTTCCCTTGCATGACAACCTCAAATCAGGTATGTCAGTGCTAGTATTTCTTTAGATCATGTAAGGTTTAAAAGCCCTGGTTCTTCTGCTTTGCTGCAACTCTGCCATTTGATTCTTCCTCTGCATTTTTGCTTACCATCAGGAGCAGTAAGAAATGCCATTTCCTTATTGAGTGTGACAAGTGCCGGGTGTCCTGAGTGTAAAGTTCAGTCGTATTGCTGAAGCACCAGGAATGTATCTGCTGGAGACTGAGTCAGGCTTACTGTATTTTTCTGCGCCTGTTCCACTCATAGGGTTGTCTGCTGGCGTGGCAGAATCCCTGCCATCCCTCTCCCCCTCCCTCAAGTCATGAGGCTGACACATTGTCAGATTAATAACAAAGTTTACCATGCTCAAAGACATTGTTTTGGATTTTCGGATGACTCAGGCAATGATTGTGTCATCAGCTAAACTCAGGTTATGATTTAAAGACGTTCCTTGCAATCATGAAATTCTGCTTAGCCTGCGTGTGTGTTAATCTTAGTCTGGCTTTGCCTAGTCCGTGTACCATCTCTATGTATCAAGAGACAGTAGAGAAAACAGACTTATACCCCATTAGAGCCAATACTGTGGTGTTGGGGTGTTTGAAAAAGTGGGTGCCTATTTGATTCTATAAAGAGTTCATTCCTTGTTTATGATGCTCTGAAATTTCTGGACACCAAAAGAAAGAGCCCACATATGTTGCTCTTAATGGCTTTATCTTCCCACTCAAGGTGCACCCCTGCATTGATTTGTCATTTCACAGGATACTTTGGTGCATGATGTACAAAATGATACTTCCACACACTTATAAGAGTCTTTCCATAATTCTGGAATCTAATTGTGCCCACATCTCTGCTCTGCTGGTAAAGGATTTGCCTTTTTCAGCCTTTAAGACGAAAGTGTCAGAGGCTGCTTGCAAACTTTTTGTAATCCAGTGGCTTCGTAGAATTGTAGGTTTTATGAAGGCCCTACCAACCTCAGTGTGGACAGAGCAAGAACTTTAATTTGAGAAAATAGCTTTCTTTTTTTTAATGTAGGGTTTCCAGGGGCATGTTGATTTGGCAGAGTGAAAGCATTTGAGAAGAATAAAGAGAATGGGGTGAATACCATGAAACTACTGAGAGGGTCAAGTGTAAGGAATATTCTTCAGGGGGTCATAGTACGTCAACTATACACGAAACTGACTAAGACAGGAGAACTAGGGTCAAGCCCAAATTAGATATGCTTCTTGTATGGTCAGAGTGGTTCTGGAGGTGATCAGCTTGTGTGTAGAACCATGCTGGATACAGAGAGAAACAAAACAAATAACCTATATTACCTTATTGATATTGTGGTTCTGTAAAACCACGAAGTTCAGCTCAGAAAATGGAAAGAAAATTCTGAACATCCTGGAAAATAAACTTAAGAAATAGAATGAACTCAGACCACCCATCAAAGTAGCCTTCTGGAAACAAATTGATCTTTACTTCCCATAGTAGACGTGAAAGCACAGTTGAATGCTGAAAACCCAGATGGAGCAACTGAGGGAAGGACTCTGCCCATGCTTAGGTTTTTTTTATCTTTCTAACATTTTAAAGTGTGATGTTTCTTTGAAGAAAAAAATCCAAGATTATGTTTAGCCCATCTTAGTCAAGCCACAGCTTGTATATTCTGTTTACAAATACAAGTGTTTTGGGTTTGTTTTGTTTTCTTAATTGCTAACCCTAGATATTATTTGTTTCCTGAAAGCTAAAAAGAGTTCTTTCCTGCTAACCTATCATCATGAGTGGTCTTAATGGAATAAACTGGGGGCCTTGAGCAGCCTAGGCTAGTAGGAGGTGTCTCTGCCCATGGCAGGGGGGGTTGGAACTGGGTGATCTTTAAGGTTCTTTCCAACCCAAACCATTTTATGATTCTATGAAACTGTCTTCTGTACCAGCTAAAATTGTGCGAGTTGTGCAAGTTGTGGAAGTTTATATATGCAGTTACAGTTTTTGTACTTGGGTGTTAAACTAAAAATGAAAAGGCGCAGAAGTAGAATTTACTAGGTTTTTGGTGGCTCATTTGCTGAACAGAACTAGCAAGGCTAACATACATTAGTGTAATTGAAGACAATAGATGAGCTTCTGGGTACTGTCAGGGAACAATAATATTGAGTAAAGGTAGGTGCTGGTTTGATGCATCTGTAATTAGAGCTGCCAGGCACTGGGGAGGGAGTTTCCTTTCCCTCCCAGGGCTAGATGGTTTGGCAAAGCCTCCTTTAGGATGAAACTTAATTCTTGGGGAAATGACAACCCTATGACTTTCTGTAAAGAAACTGGTTTATGCCTGCCTTCCTTCCTTCCTTCCTTCCTTCCTTCCTTCCTTCCTTCCTTCCTTCCTTCCTTCCTTCCTCCCTCCCTTCCTCCCTCCCTCCCTTCCTCCCTCTCTCCCTTCCTCCCTCCCTTCCTTCCTCCCTCCCTTCCTTCCTTCCTCCCTCCCTTCCTTCCTCCCTCCCTTCCTCCCTTCCTCCCTTCCTTCCTCCCTTCCTCCCTCCCTCCCTTCCTTCCTTCCTCCCTCCCTCCCTTCCTTCCTCCCTTCCTCCCTCCCTTCCTCCCTCCCTTCTTCCCTTCCTCCCTTCCTCCCTTCCTCCCTTCCTCCCTTCCTTCCCTAATTAGTTCAACTTTCCAAGGACCTAAAAGACTATGTAACAGATCCCAGAGGACTGGAAGGCTGGTATTAAATCCATGCCTAATGGAACTGCTTCTTATTGGTGGAATATTTGTGATAGACTTGAGCAGAAGTTTTAATTGAGAATGAGGGTCACACTATAAAATTTATGAGGAGTTGGGGGTGGATATGGCCATGGCCTAACTGGAAAGAAGAGAGGGAGAATCGTGGGGAGCACAGCTGCGTGTTGTGCTGTGACAGCACGTCTTGTGGCCATTAGTGGATGGGGTCCTTGCAGCATTCTTCCTCCCACTGTCCCATCTTTCCGTGTGCTTGGAAAGGTAAAGCTATTTTAATATCATTTTACAATACAAATCAGAAGGCATCTCTTTGATATAATGAAATTGGGTGTCATTTACTCCTTTTCCCTGGATAGAGGCTTACTGGACCTCACAGGGATCTGCTGTGGGCAGAGGGAGAAAGAGGCAGTTTTCACTATGGCTCCTCTAATGGAGTTTCTAATCATGAGACTGGACTTGGTAACAGAATAGTTTGCTGTGGGAGCTGGCTGTGAAACCTGCCTGCAGACTGATAGAAGCCTTTTATAAAAGAATCCTAGAAAAAATGATTACTGGGAGGAAAATTATTTTAAGTGAACTGATCTGACGAAAGAGACAAGAATAAACAAGGCATTGTTGCTGCGAAACAGCATTTCTTAAAGCAGCAAAATGGCTTTGTTTCCACAAGCTAGTGAGAAGAATAGTGGTTGCTACAGCAGGAGTCTAATGGCATCAGATTAACCAGCATAGCTGTTTACTTGTAGGGGTACGTTCACTGAATGTTTCAAGCACTCCAGGAAGAAAGGAGAGACAAGACCTCACTATATTAACATTCTTTTTCCAACACAAATCACACTGAAGAAGACAACAGATAAATCCCAATTCCACTTTATTATTAGTTGTTGAGATGCGTGTTTATTACAAAAAATGGGAAACAGATTACACCAGCAAACACATCTGGCCTCAGACTGGCCTTCAAGTCACCCAAAAAGAAGCACGAAATATGGTGGTGTTTTCAGCCAGCACTTACAATCCCACACAGCTGCAGGGGTGAGAGGCAGCAGAAAAAACTCCCAAGACAAGCTGACAACAGCTCCACTGCTGGGTTGCCCCTTTTGCAGATGAGACAACAGATGAAGAAATCTTGAGAATGACCCAGAGCAGTGCTCATTAGTGAATGAAGCACAGGCAGGAAATGGGACGAGATTCCTTTTGTCATAGTTTTTCACTCAGCTGTCTGCCCGTCCCACAGCCATCCACATGCAATCAAGTATAGTCAAACACCAGAAAAGTTATACAAATTAAACCTCCAGTGATTGCATGCAGACCCCTTCCAAGTTACATTTGCCCCATTAGCAGGGAATGAAAAATTGCTGGGTTTAATCCAAGTACGTTTATCATTGCAATTGAGGCTTATTGCAAGGGGTTGTATTCAGGTGAAGCGAGTAGGATTGTATAATTCCTCTTACTCATGTCTGTCTGTCTGTTCCTCTGTTTATCTATTGTTTGTTACTGTTTACTAGCACTTTTACTAGTCTATTGTATTTCCTTCTTATGGCAAAGCTGTGGGTTTACTTTGCACAGGTGTATACTCTGTTTGTATAAAATGGATGTGTGCAATTTCCAAACTGACAGCATTAGCAAACAGAGAAAAAAAAAATTCTGGACTTCTGAAGTAGATTCTTTGTGAAATCAAATGCTATTTTGAGATTTTTTGAGATCACAGTGCCATAAAGACTCCAGTTTCTTGGGGTCTTTTGTTTGCAAGTACAGCTCACTGAAAGTCTTGCTCATAGGTTATTAAAAACATTTTTTTCTTGTGGATTTAAAGCAGCTTTTTACCTCTATTTTTCAGCTAGAGTTAAAGAACAAAAATCTGTTACAGATAACTCTATAAAGAGCTTTCCTTCCAAATGGCTGCGATCTTGGTGCTGTCTCTGTGACTGCAGGGTGCCGTGAGTAGTTCTGCTCTACACGCTTGCTGTTCATAGTGCCTTCATGTGTGGCTTTGCTGCTCAACAGCAGTGGTCATTTTTAAATACAGCAGTTCTGTATGAGCTGCTCATGAGATTCCTCTAAAGTGAAACTTTTAATACATCAGTGCTAAGGTTGAGCATCAAGAAAAATGAGTGCCACATTTGTAGCTTATTGCAATGGTTTTAAAAATCGTGGATTCCTGTAGTCTTGAGCCATCCAGTGCCCTCTGTCTGTGTGGAGTTCCAAAGTGACATAAAACGGCAAAAGAATTCAAGCTGACATAGAAAGAACAAAAGATCCTTCCCACACAAAATTCAAATAATTTAAGATTAGCACTCCCAATTTTTAGATCCTCGGCAGTATCATATGATGGCATTCTGTAAGTATTTAAATGTGTTATTTTAAAATATCAGCACAAATGGAAATTAATAAAGAAAACTAATGTTTTGGAGATCTGAGACTAAGAGCACTTAGAAGTAGTTTAGGGTGAAGTACATTAAAAACACACTGTACTAAGAAGTTAACAGGAGTAAACTGAGGTATTTCAGATGAAGAGATAATGCCGATGAAGAGCCTGCCCTTTCTGTGATTGTGGAGAATAATGGTATTCGACTCTCCTTCCCTCTGTGTGACAGGAGAAGAAACAAAGATGTCTACATGCAGTGGTTTGATACCAATAAGACAGAAGTGTTTTGACCATAATCATATTAGTGCTGGCAGATAGCAGTACTGACAGCCTTGTTTGCAGTCATCTACAACTGCGGGCATGAGAAACAGCACTACAGAGAAGTGATTTTCTTCTGTCATCCTTGAATATGGTGAGAAGACTGTTGTGTTAAAGCCTGAGCTGTTGTATCAAACCAAAAATAATTCTCCCATTAACCTTTTACAGCAGATTGGTTTACCTTTTTATTTCCTTACTTGTTAGAGCTAATCTAGAGTAGATTTTCTGGACAAAAGGAGAAATAATTGTGCATTATGTTGGCATGGGCTTTGTTTCTTCTTTCCCTTGCCCTGAGGAGCCCAACACTGTTTACAGGACAACACACCCATACACCTTCTTATTTCCTTTATACTCCCTAAGTATTATACATCAACACTCATTTGACTCAACTCTCTCTAGGTTCAGCACCCCTTTTTAGAAGTGCTACGTGAATCAGTCCATGTGGGTACCATTGCGTTTTTTATACTCAGAAGTATCTACAAAGGGCCAATCTGAGACCACTTTATTCTACCTTAGCTACCAGGGAGCCATGAGGTACAAAGAGGTCATAGTTTCTGATCAAAGTGATTTTAACTGGGAAGAACTGCTGCAAACTACCAGAACAGTCTTGTGGCATCTGGTTTGCCACTTCTGGAATCTCATTAATATCTCTTCTGAGTTGTTACAGTGGTGGTGGCAGCTATGAGACATCACTGCATCTCCTCTTTCCAGTGTGTCTGGCTGCAGTATCACTAGAGCTTTTAGTTGTGTGTTTTCCCCCCCCATAACTCTCATTTCTCAACTTTATTTGAATCATAAGCTTGTTCAGCAGGTCAGCTAATGGAGAGCAGATTTTTTTTACTCATTCTGGTTCTTTTTTTCGGTTTTGCCTCTATTTGTATAACACACAATTTGTAATCTTTTTTAAACTAGAGAAGAGAGAAGTCTTGAGTTCATCTAGATTAAAATCAGCTGCAGCTTATTAATGGACATACCCCAAGACTGAGACTTTAGGAAACAAAAACACTTGACTGAACTGGCCTCTGTCTCCCAGTGAGGGGATTCATATAGCAAAAGGAAAGTGGAAAGGGGGTAAAGGGAGAGGATCTCCATGTGGTTTTAATTAATTTTGATTCTCTTCCTGAAGCTAATTTACCCAACACAAAGGCTCTGTAGTGGGCAGCCAGCTTTTCAGAAGTTTGGCTTTCACTGATAAACAACTCAATTCCTGTTCTGAAGGTCTGAGATAGCTCAGACCTGTGTGTAATCAGCTGAGGTTTAATGTATTTCGGTAGAGGGTATTTCAGTTACATATTAGCATCCTTTCATCATCTGTCAGAGTGTATCCTGAAGACTCTTGGATAACTGATATGACTTCTCCATTCATTCTCTCCCCAGGAACAGACAGTGAATTGTCTCATTGAAGAATCAGGTCAGCAGACACAAGGGCATGTTGAGCCAAAAGTACTTCTACTGGCGTGGCACTCTGAGAAGGCAGTTCTTAGCCTCTTCTGGGCATAGAAGCCTTTGCCACCAAAGCAGCAACATACTGTTTTCTGCTGAAGGGAAAATGCTCGTATGTTCTATTCATCCCCTTTGTCATTAAATCTTTTTTTTATTGCATTCTTAGGTTGACTGGTGTGTGTAATCCTCTAGCAACATGCAAGAAATAGTGTCTTTGCCCTAAAAAAGCCAGACAGTGGGTGGGGAAGTGAAGCAAACAGTAAATCGTTAGCTGGAAATTATTTGAGTGATTATATTAGGCACAGACTGTCTTTGGTTACAGTTTACATGTACTTAGTGGTGATAACTTGTAACCTAAGCAAAACTAAAAGGCAGATGGGGGATTAATGGAAGGACTGAGATGGAACCAGGCCTGGAAAGGAAAGGGTGACTGAGCCAGTATCTGTGGGGGTATGGTTTCCTAGTGCTTCCATCCCATGTGCAAGTATTTGTTACAGTAAATGAGTATATGCAGGGCTCATATCTGTTGCTGACTGGCTAATAAGCCATAACAATCTGCATCAGTTGTTCACTGCTCTTTTAAATGTGCCCTAGGAATGAGTAATATCAAAGGAAATATAGTTTTAGGATTGAGATCTGAAGCTATGTGGCTTCAGCTGCTAATTCTTGCCAGTTTTGTGTAATAGTGGACCAAAGAATTTCTCTGTGTCCTGTTTTCCATCTTCTTTTCTAATTTACAGACGTACTGAAAGGTTCAGCATTATGTGTAGGATGCAGCATCTCTACAGTGTTAAAGGCTGTATGTGCATACGCACAGACATAATCCAGGTATTGCACAGTTATTCAGAAAGCCTTGTATAACCTTATCTGGGCATAGTTTTCCAAAGTGAATTTTGCGTTTTCATGGCTTTCTCACTTTGTGAGTCAGTTTAGGCAAAAGTTTAAATACACACATTTCTTTTATACTTTTTTTGACTTAAGTAATTTCTCACATTTTTAACCTGTTGTCTGGAGACTAGGTTGAACATGACATGGTTTTTCCATGGGATTTTCAGGTAGTCCTTCCTTCTCCTGAACACATGCTGTGCGTCACCCTCAGCATCCAGTCCACGTCCTGTGTGCCACAGTGACCTGAAAGCAGGCCAGAGATGCTGCAGAACTTTTGGGAATTAGACTGTATTTTTAAGGGTAAATCAAGTTTGATTTGATATACTGGTGCTGGGATAAAGACCATTTAAATATGAAGGAGAAGTACTGGACATCTTGGCATTTCCTTCCCATATTTCTTCTTGCCAAAACTTAGGGCACGATACAGCTGAAATAATGTGACCCAGAGGCGTTTGGATATTGTTAGGTGTCCCACTTTCTTCTAGGCCTTCCTCAAATTATATTATAAGCTAAATGGTCTTCTGTCTTTTTCAGTTACTTTGTTTTGTTATTTTGCTTTTATTCTGTCAGTAAGTCTATTTACTTGTCTAATGCTCAGACAGATCACTTCTTCCCCTCTCCCCAGCATATGTGGTTAAAACAGGAGTGGTTAAAACTTTGTTCAGAAATAACTGGAACTGATTAGCCATGAAGGACTTGGTCAAGGATAAGGTGTGGTTAAAGAATGAAACTGAAGTCCTTTTCACCTGCTTAATGGGTTTCCAAGATTTATTTTAAGGCTCAAAGTAACCTGTCGGTATTCTGAGAGAGGAAGCTCATTTTGGATGGCTTTGGGAGGCTTTCTTTAAGAAGAATCCTATTCTTGATGTTCTTTGCCCCCTCTAAGAAATAGAAAGTTTTATGCCTTTCCTATTCCATATGCTTTGAGTGACAGCTAGCAAAATAACAAAGAAATAATTACAGTAATTTGATGTAGTAAAGTTATGTACTTAATATTGGCTTACAGTAAGCCGTGCGTGTTAGGATCTGCTTCTTATATCAACAAAGATACCCACAGTCACCCCCAAAACTTTTAGTAGCAGAACTGCATTACTCATTGCTGTGATCTTCACATTTGGGGCATGGGTTCCCATGATTCCCTTTGTCTTGTGAGGTCCAGACCCTGCACAGCCTATGTTTTTTTGCAGTCTTTTGTTTTTAGCAATTACTAAACAAAGAGGTATTTGACTGTAGCCTTATTTAGCTTGAAAGGAAATGTAGTTCTAGATCTACCAGTTTTAATAGGTTTTAACTCAAGACATAACAAAAAGTCATAGTCTTTTTCTTCCATTGATTCAAACTTGAAGAAACAAGATATGTTAAAAAAAAATCTTTGGGGAGAAGGCTGGGGCTCAGACAGTCATTTCAAGGCATCAAGCTATGATGTGGAAGTTATTTTCGAGAAACCTGTTTCAGTGTGCTTGCAGGCTTGGGCAACTTACTATATTGCTTTATCTCAGTTCACAATGTGAAAGTTGCCTTTACAACCATAAAACTACAAATACGCTTTTGAGAAGGAGAGAAAAGTTCTACCATGAAAAAAGTTTGATCTTGATATTCTACCCAGACCCTGTCCAGTTTGATCCTTCCCTGTCATACAAAATGGTGTAGTAGTAAGGTCTTGATCGTGAAGTTTCCCAGGGTGCTGTGTTACTTCTGAGTACCTGTACCAGCCTAAAGGCCTGCAACGCTTGCTCACATTTTACCTGTAGAAAGAAGAAAGCTCACAATTTTTCCATTTTCAACTACATAAAGTTCTCTGCAGAGAGGAAGAAAACAGACAGAGACATCCTGCTTTCATGTTCTTCTCGTGGTAGTCCTTTAGCTGGCCACCATGTGCACCGAGAGCTTAGTGTTCTTGAGCACACGTGCATTTACGTGACTCAGAGTAAGTTCCACTCCTCTGGTCTGGTGGCTGTTAACAGAACAGGAAGCAGGGACTGTTGAGAGGATTTATTTTAAGAAGCTGTTGTACAATTTTGGTTCCTTTTGGCTGCAGTGTTTGTTGTCAGCATGTGGCTTCTCTCTTGGGGGTGCTCTGAGTGAGCTGTGAGTCTGTCGTTGTTTCTGATTTGCCTTGCTGTCCTCCAGACTTAGTGTGATCTTGGGGTGCTCTGCTGATCTGTCAGATCAAGCTCCTTGGATGCCACTTCTCAGATGGTAACCAGCGGTAGTTCACCCTGGCTGCTCTGAAGCTTGTTCAATTTTCTTTAAAACTATTCCTTCTACTATGATAGTCTACCGTCATATTACCATGAAACATAGAGCCACCAGGGAGCTTCTGCCTGTACTGTGCCCTAAGGAAAGTATGGGTAGAAGTGCTGTACAAAGTGTACTTATACTCACAGTCTGAAACTAGGTTTAAAAATAAAAGGTAGAATAATATAGAAGAGCATCCTGTAATATATTTCAGAAATACCATTAGGAGGATCTTTATAGTCATTGCAATACTTTACCTCTGATGCTTCTTAATACTTTCTGAAATGAGATGGCTTTATTATTCAGAAGGCTCCAAGCAGTAAAAGTGTCCTTAGCCTGGGAGTTTTGCTGCTGGTCTTTCTATCAGGTGGGGAACGGGACATGAATTCTTCCTTATCACCGCTGCCTGGTGGGTAAACAATACATTTGGAGTTATTTTGGTTTGCTTTTAGCCTGTTGGTGAATATTGACGTAGAGCCTGAAACAAAATGGTAGAGGAAGAATGAAGTTTTTTGCTTCAGTCATCAGCGATTTTCAAGGAACCTAAGATGATTCAGCCTGGTGCATTTTCCAGGAGTTGGACATACTGTCTCAAGGTTTTCATGCTGGACAGCACTGACTTTGTGGATCTTTTGTTTTTCTGATCTTGGAATAGGCTTCCAAGCAGTAGTGATTCTTCCCATGTACTTGTGGATTTGGTGCTGGTGAGGCCACACCTCATATACCCCATGTTCAGTTTTGGGCCCCTCGCTACAAGAAGGACATCAGAAAATATTTTTCACGGAAAGAGTCATTGGGCACTGGCAGAGGCTGCCCAGGGAGGTGCTTGAGTCACCTTCCCTGGAGGTGTTTAAGGGGACAGGTGGACGAGGTGCTGAGGGGTATGGTTTAGGGAGTGTTAGGAATGGTTGGACTTGATGACCCAGTGGGTCCCTTTCAACCTGGTGATTCTGTGATTCTATGATTCTATGATCAAGATGCTGCAGGACGTCCAGAGAAGGGCAACAAAGCTGGTGAAGGGCACTAGCCTCCAAAGCAGTCTCTTAATAATATCAGGTTATTTGTTTCCCTTCCTTAATTACTAGTTATAAAAACCTTGTCTCTTACCATTTGGAGAGAAGAAGGCTAGTCAGTAAAGGCAAAATTGAAGGAGAGTTGGCTGGATTAGTAGAGCTCTGAGAATCCAGTCATGCTGGTTTTCTGAGTGTGCTTAACGTTTCTCTTTGATGCCGTGAGTTCTGTACAGTGAAGGGTGAATACAAAAGTAAAATGCTGGTACTAGTCCAAAACTTCAGACGTTTAGCATTTGTTATCTGAATTTCACATACCTGTGAAACTGGGCTTGAGGTTCAACAACAGAAGTTTTCTTTTGAGGTTTTTACTTTGATTTTGGTTGGATCTATCCAGAAATGTCTTGTGGCATAATATTTGATTTTTTGCAGGTTTTTCTCCATCAGGAAATAAAATTCCTGAATTTCTAAGCCAGCAGAAGAAGGTGAAATAAGATAGAAGGAGCTCATTTAGGCAATTTCATGCATGTTCAGAGGTTTAGTCCTTAGCTTTTTCAAGTTTTGTATAAAAGTTTGTCTGGCTCTGATGTCATCCAAAGTGATTAATCTGCTTCTCACCATCTCCCAAGTGAGTGAATCACACTGTGTTCTAAGATGCACTATCAACATATACAGAGAGAGAGATGTACTAAAAAACATACTGTCCTGAGGTCAAACCCTTTCCATGTAGGTGACAACTAGTAGATAGATGGAAATGTCCTTTCTTGGTTTTCTAGACTGTCCACTTTTGATTCCCTCTGTCTAGAAGAGGGTGAGGCTGAGAAGACTTGCTTATCAGAAGAATAAGTTTCTGTCCTGCTATCAAGCTCCATAGCTGTGAAGATTGTTTTCTCCTTCCTGCTAAGTCCCCTGGCACTTCTGCTTGTTCCTCAAATATTACTTGGCAGTATCCACTGGAAGGGATGGTCCTGTTTGGGACAAAAACTTATTTATTTCCCCCTACCCCCACTTTCTTCTTTTTTTTTTTTTTTCTATTAGACAAGAAAACTGCATCATTTGAAGAATAAAAATCAAGTTTCTTTTTCTACATCTGCTTTTCTCCCCAACCTTTCATCTATTGATTTGACTGATTTGCAGCCCTTCCTTCACCCCCTGCTGTTAACTAATGGACTTTGGTATTAAGCCAGCCTTTCAGTGCACACACCACCATGCCAACGAGAGTGTGTGCAGCTATTCTGTCTGCTTTGGAAGGCTACAGATGCAGTCAGAGCTAGAACAATTCCTGTATTGATCCTGCACTTGTCAGTTAATCCGTCATAAGGCATGGGAATCCTAGCCCCTTCCACATCTGCCTGCATAACTGCAGGGGGAAAACCAATTCTCTGAAGCTCTCACCAGGGAACAAGAAAGCAAAGAGAAATGGGACCTCGCTGGGTTGGAGGGCTGTGAGATCGCCTACCTGCTCCACCCTTTCTGCCCCCCCCTGCTTCCCGGCTCCTTTTCATCCTCCTGCAGGTCAGCAGGATCAGGTTTATGTTAGCGAATCATGAAGCTTATCAAATAAATGCTGCAGCAGCAGGTGTTTGGCTGTCTCTGCAGGCCAAGTCTAACAAGGTTGATATTGTGTCTGTGGCCAAAGTAATGCAGTAATTACTTTTCTGGGCTTGGAACCCCCGAGAGGTTTCTGGGAACCAGTTAGAAAAACAAATCTTGCTAAGAGCAAGGGATTTTTAAAAATGAACAGTGGTGCTCTCTGTGCCAGAAGGAGCGGACACGCATTTTGAGTGCAGCATCCCGTGTGCTGCCCCGTCCCCCTGTAGCTTGCGCTTGTTACAGGGGTCCAGAGCAGAGGCAAAGTGCTTGGGTCTGGTCACTCACATTGGGACAGGCAGCTTGTTTTGGCCCACAGTGGCATGTGGAAAGGCCGCTGCTTTCTTTAAAGACATTAGTGTGGTACTGCAAGAAGAGTGCATGCTGGGTTAGGGGGACCCTTGTGTGTTTTCAATTCCATCTATATAATTCAGTTTGACTTACCAATCAGGAGCTGCATAGCATAGCATTCCCACTGCTGTCTGTTGCTTGCAGACAACGGAAGAACGAGATCTCAGTGTACAGCTCCCCTGTATCATGTTCCTTTATCTCAGATACTCCAGTCCGTTCTGTGGAGGGCAAAGTTAAAACAGGTCTGTACAGTGATAGCATTTTGAGGCAGCAATCTTCATCGTTCTATTTGAAAGAATATTGATCATTTAGGCCAAAGCTTTTCCCTGTAGCTGATTATTACACGTGATAATGCCTGCTCTCATAATCATTTAAACCAGGTTTAGTAATTGCAAAAATGTCCTGAAGTACTGGACATTTCTTCTGCTCCTATGTGGTTGTCCAGGAGACCAGAATTTGAAAGTGAGAAGAGGAAGAAAGCAAAACTCATTTGACATTCATAGCTCTGCATGTTAGATATGAGTCTGGTATGTTTAAAAAAATACTTATTTTTTATAAAGAACCTATAAAATTCTTACAATCTACGAGGACTTTTTTAGGCATCCTTCTCTGCTGTTGAATCAAGCTACAAATCAATGGTTTTGTAGTGATGAATAAGTTTTACCAAGCTAGGAAAGTTAGCATTTCTTTGAAGTCTGGCAGTGCTTTCCCGTTCCTACTTTTTATGTTAAGCTCTGATTTTGCATATTACCTTGTACAGACCTTTAGTGACGGTCGAAAGAGACCATGCCATTCACCCAGTGTTTTGATCATGGTATGTTGTTGTGCTGAATGGGCTGTAACTGAGTGTGCTATAAAGCTCTGCTGGGAATGCCATGGCATGCTAGTCTCCAATGTTTAGTTTAGTCCTAGGAATACTGTGCACTTGGAAGCGAGGGCTGTGGGTCGGTAAGACAGTTGCTTCTTCAAGGTACTCAGTGACTTGGCATAAGCATTGTCTGAATGTAGCATGTAATGTAGAACTACTTTACTAGGACTGCTGGGAGGGAAGATTCTGCGATTTGCCTCAGCATTATTACTGTAAAGTCTAACCTTAGTCTGCTCTTGGAAAATGGTGCTAGGATTGCTGCCACAGCAATTTCCCCGTGCTGTAAATGCATTACAGATCAGGAAAAATTCAGCAGGGCACATACCTCGTAAGATGACCAAGGGGGTTCTTTTAGACCTCACTACTTTCATTTGGGACACAGCCATACAATATAGGCAGTTTTGTTTAATGGGGTATTTTAATTTGGTTTTTTTATATGTATTGCTGAACCACTTGTGCAGCATTTAGAAGGACACACAAAGCAGCTTAACTAGGATAGATTTTTTCATCATATATTTTGCAAATATTCAGGAATGACGGCTGGAAGTTACTTGGAGGACACATTACTGCAGAATTTGGCGTACTTGCCTGTCTTTACTGAAGTCTCAGATTCTGGGGGGAGATGAAGGCATGTATATTTATTTTTCTGTAAAAAGCAACTACCAACTATAGCCAACTATAATAAATCATGTCTGTTATTAATACCAGAGGGGAGTGGATCAGTAAGAAGCTGCTAAGGACTGAGCTGTACGACAATGTTACAGAGAGGCTGAGGCATGTTAGGATTGGTGTTGCAGTGGCAGAGCTGTGTATGAGAACCTCACACATGACTTATCAGCATTCACCTGAGTGTAACCAGACATGAACCAGAATATATTTGCTATTAATATTGCAGCTGTTGTTTCTTGGTTGTTTTTTTTTTTTACTTTTATGATTAGAAGAACGTGCCATCTTGTGTGTGGCTGTGTGTTCTGGCAGTGGATGGTTGAAAGTGCTTATAGTTTCCATATGAAAGCAAGAGCATGCCTTCTCTAGGCCCAAACCAGTTACAAAAGTACTTCATAAACCTTAAGAAATAAGAGGCAAAGAGGAAAACAAGTGGCAGCGGATTAGACCGAGCTATTTTATGTACTGTGATATTTTGTGTAGTTGTCTGGAAAGAAACAGAAGAGACCTTTCAAATATCATTGACTGGAAACAATCTTTATTACTGATTAAGTTCACCTTTGTCAAAAGGATGATTATTTAAATATTAGGCATCTTTTACTCCCATGGCATAAAACCAATTCAATGACTTGACCTGATAGATCTACTGTTAAATGACTCTTTAGGTTAGATAAGGGAGTTGGAATGTATTTGATGTTAATATTACATCCCTACATACTGTATGATAGTTCTCTTCATTTGTCATCTACTGAAATATATTACCTGAGTATAAGATGTCACCTGTATGTTGGGTAGAGTCCTCTGAAGGCTGGGGACTGGCTTGGATATTACTTTTGCTTTTACTACCTTTTTTTTTTCCCAGTTGAAAAAATTGTTGGTATTGGCTGTAAAAAAAAAAAGAAAACATGTTGGAGTTTTCAGGAATTGGTAATGAACAACACAGTTCTCACCTAACAGTTGGTTTATATTTAAATCTGAGCTATATCAGAAAGAAGAAAAAGGCTAAGCAGCCTGAAGAGAATGGATTTTATTCTGTTCTTTAATGGAGCATATTATTCCCAGTCTTCTAATGTAGAATTTGCCAACATGAATGGAGTTACATGGACCACTGCAAAGACTCTCCTCTAAAATAAAATTGGTAATATTGTCATTCCTCATTGGATTCCCAAAACAAGGTAAAAGCACACCTATCGCTTAATTTAAGTCACTCTTTTTTTCTTGATTAAGAAGTTCTGTTACTCTGTGGGCCATATTCATCAACCATATCTTATCTGTAGCCTATTTCCATTCATGGCTTATGGTCAAACCAGTTTAAATCTCCTAAATTAATCTTCAGCCCTTAAGATACCATGTGATTTCTGACCCAGCAAGGACTTAGGTCTCACAGTAACATACACAGCAAGAAAGTGATCTAGGCCTTCCCATTTCTTGACTGAACCTACCAAGATCCACAATGGAAACACATCAGAGTGATAGTGATGCAGTTGCTGAAGATGCCATCAGTGTTTCCAATGGGACTCCTGAAAAAATAGTGCAAAACAAAACCATTTTATTGAACTGTTGATAAACTGAACACGAGAGTTAGCGTATTTTAGATGTGATTTAGCTTTTCATGGTATTTTCTAAGCCTGTGATGAGTAACAATAGCCACTGATCAGTTACTGGCATGTTATATGCACATATTTTGCATTTGGGAGCCGATCCTGATGTGACTGTGAAATATGCATGGTGGTTTCCTAAGCAGAATTTCTCTTCTTCTGGGCAGGATTATGTATTGAGCTTTTAAGCATCATTTGAACACTCAGTGTTGTTTGAATGACTTGTCATATCCCTCCCAAATGCTTCTGCATTATCAACAAAATTTTTTTAGCAACCTGCTTTCAATTAAAAAGTGATAAAATGAGCCTTTGACGAATTTATCATGAACTAATTTCAAGTGCTCATATATTCCGAAAAGTAAGTCTGAGGCAATGGCTGGAGGCACTTACTAAAACATGCAGATGCAAAATATTAGAAGAATTCACTGGGGAGTCTCTTTTGAACAACTGCTTGTGCAGAACTGTTTTTTGTCATCCCCAAGACAACTGGTTAGCACTATGATTTAAAATCTATGGAGATAGTGAGACAATTTTTAGGAAATATATCCAACAGAAAATAAATAGTACTTAGGCCTTTACGTACGTCAGTCTGATTAACCTTGGGAATGCACACAAACTATACAGTGCTTGCTGTGAACAGGGTGTGACTCAGCCTGACTTTGAATTTAGAAAATCCAAATAAAATTTCAGAAAGTTCTAACTGGAATGGTGAAACTTTACTTGTTGGCTTTTTGGAGTGTGAGCCATCTTACAAATGGTTCATGCTGTTAGTGCTAAACAAATAGGACTTTTGAGGTCTATTGCACGGAAAACATATGAAGTCTGTAGCATCAGAAGTAAGTCCAGTATGCCTGGAAATCACAGACTTCAGTTTTCCTTGTTAAGCTATTGAATTTGTCTGTTTTCCTCTCTTTCTGAAGTTGTCTTGCTCAAAAGTCACACTTTAGTCCTTTTTTCCTTACATGTGACTTTTCTGGGCTAATTTTTTGAGGAAGTGGTAATAATATTAAAATATATGTATCAATCTGTATGTACGTGTATATCTGTATTAGTAAGACACATGTAAGTAAAAAAAAACTCCTTACATTTTTTGGAATAGTTGCCTTAGGCCACTGTTAAGATTCCTGTTTCCCAAACTGAAAAGCCATTGGGGGAGAGAGTCATATGAGAAAATCCAAAGGGCGCGGGATGGAAAACTGGAGTTAGGACAGGATCTTAAAAAAAGTCAAGCCTAAAGCTTTGTCCATGCTGCCAACAAATCTATTTTGCTCAATTTTGGCTAAGCAAGATAAACATTTTTTTTGGCATGTACAGGTGATGGCCCAGATTTGTTTGTTACAAGTAGGTTGAAAAAAACCTTCCAAAAATGTTTTTGCCTAGTCTAGCGAATTGTGCTAATTCATATTTTTACTTTGAGTCAAGCAAATTTGGCCCCACAGAGGCTGGCCAAACACTGAGGCAGATCAGACACAGTTGGACGTTATAGCTGTTTTTAAATTGTGTGGCTTTAGCTGTGTGGATGTGGCTTAACTGCAACATCCTGCCAGAGCTCCCAGGGAAGGAGCACCCCAAGGTAGCATTCTCCAGCTCTGCCAAACATCAGGAACAGCTCAAGCAAGGGGGATTCAGCAATTAATGATGTCTGTAGTGTAAAATCATGGAAAAAATGCCTGCAGCAGGCTAGCATAAAGAAAATGAGGATGCAGACACTTAGTGTGAGTTTGCATGTTCTACAACAGCATGTCATGTTTGCCTCCGTGTTTTACAACTGCAGTATGGCTGTGGCCTGAGGTAGATCAGACATCTAGTTGGAGATGGGGCGAAAAATGGCTGAATATTGTCTTTGTCTCATTTAATGAAGGTTTGTTATTCACTTGGAGTTGGTGTAAATGGAGCTGCCTGGTGTGTCTTCCCAATGAGCCATTCTGCTGGGGGAAAGATCACAATATGTAGACATTTAACTATGGCCACCTAAGACCGTAGCCAGGTTTCAGGTTGTAGTAGCGCTGATCTCTCAATTCATGGTCACCAGCAGGTGCCAGGTGATGGTCAACTTACACATCCGTTCTGGTGTTCATCAAACCCTTCAGTGAGCTGTTTAAGGGAGCTCAGAAATCTGGGTTATACTTCTGGGTTAGCCTTTTGACACTTTTGCTCCCTGAGCTGACTTCTTGCAGAGAAAGATAAGCACTAGTGCACGGGAAGCAGCAAGGCTGGATGAAAGAGAGACAGAAGACAGCACGGAATAATTTTTTTTGCTAGTCAAATACAGTTTCAGCAATTTGGCTCCAATGTCAAACCGTGTGGGACATTGTTTCAGGATCACATACCCTCAGCTGCAGGTGTTGTACTGCTGGAAAACACCAGTAGCACAATCCCAATGAAAAGTCTATGTTGCAAATTTTTCCTATAAAACGGACAGGTTTTGTGGCTTGGTATGGATCTGTATCTTGTGGTTGGTTGACTGAATCTACAAGTTTTTCCTGCAGTTGGCATACTTAGAAGTCCTGTTCGTGGATTTCATGGAATCTCATAATGGGTAGCTTAGTAAGCCAACCAGGGACATTTACAAGAGCTCTCCCTTCTATTCAGTCATCTGTTTTCACTGAATTTCTGTGACCTCACATAGGTTTGAGAACCCCTGGGCTTTGTCAGACTTGATTGAAAACAATCAGTGGTTGAAAAGGTTATACATAAGGATACAAAATGTGATTGCAAAAGCAATTTCTCTGCATAGAAAACCAGACCAAAAAAGAACCCGATAAACAGTAGTAGGAGGAAAATGACACAACTGTATTGTTTTACTTGAGTGACTGCAAGCAAGATTTCAGCATTTCTTCCTTCAAGCTATGTCTAATGTCCTATTGCTTCTTGCAACAGAATGTTGCAACTTGAATGTGTTTGTTTTAATTGAGCTGAGAAAAGTCTGGACTCATAAATGCTAATCTGACTCTTTTTATGTGAGTTCCAGTGCATGCAGAAGAGCTAATAAGGACCTGTTAAACTGATTCTGACGTTAGAAATATGGTTTATATCCTTAGCCATTAGACAGCTTTTGAGGCTCAGAGTGCTCCAGGGGATGTAGGGAGTTTGTTTTGGGCAGCTAGCTAAATCTTCGTCTTACTCAGCACCGTTTTCTCTGGCGTGCCTCCATTGAGAGATAATTGGAGGAACAATGGTGAATTGAGCCACTCAGCCTGATTTTTCTGATAGTCTGGGTACCTAAAGATCCTTGTGCTGTTGCTGGTTGCTTTCCAATAGCATCTGTGAGACCCCTGTTAGTATCCAGAGCTCCACAGTGTAAGGCACTGTGTACACACAAAGAATAAAAAGATGGCCCTTGCCCTTGCTGACTTCAGGTATGGTTTGTGGTTCATGCAGCAACTCAGTTTGTCAAAATGAACACCAAAACTCATGGCCAAGGAAATCATAAACAAACTTAGTTTTAAAAGACTGCATGAATCACCATGTAAATGTTGTCCTGTTGTATGCTGTAAACATTTCTGACTGCTGATTGGCATGTTGATGAATTCCTGCAACCAACATCATGTGACAAAAGGGCTAACCCAAAATCCAGTGTTTCCTAAGTGGTGATAAATGGGATCACACTTCTTCACAAGCTCTCAGAAAGGGAAAATGCATTTTTAAATTGCTGTATCAGCAAATAGGAAGGGCAGATGAGGAAAACCAAGAACAACATATTTAATTGCAGTCAGTGCCCAAAACCATAGAATGAATACCAGTGCTATATAAGAGAGTGCTGCAAATAATCTGAGCAGTCCATTTTTCTTACAGAATTATCTAGCCGTAAGCCATTCCCAATAGATGAACAGTACCCAACAGTCTTTGCCAGCCAAAGAGAAAAGGGAAAAAAACTTTGCACTGAAGTTGCTGTGATCATTTTTGGACTTGCAGTAGTTTTGCAAAGCTATGTTCACAGTCATTCATTCTGTTTTCAGCAGTGTCCTTGACCGTACCCCCTGCCAGTAACAGGACCTTTAAGTCCGAGAGAGAGAATTAGCTTTTTCTTTTTTTTTTTTTTTAGCCAACTAGCAGAGGATGTGCTGAGCCAAAATAGAAATAGCAAGGTCAGGTCAGGGCAAGGCCCTGCATTTCATTAGTCAGGCCTGGCTAGGAGTGATTAAATATGTACAAGAGACTTTGAATAGATCCAGAGAGGAGGGATGACATTGTATAATACAGAAAAATCATTCTCAGTGCTGTCAGTTGACTAAATACAGGATGGTACTTAATTAGAGAGATAAAATTACTTTATTTTAATGATTTTAGTTTTGTAGAAGAGAGGGTATTTTTTTATTTTCTGTTGAGTGTTTCATAAGGTGGGGGAGGAGGGTCTGGGCAAAAAGTGTGAGCCTGGCTTAACAAAATCCAGATAGCCTTGAGGTACCTATTGACCCAGCCTGCAGTTCTCATCACTATAACTTGGTGAAGACCAGTAAAAATGACATAATTATATTGGCAATGGAATCAAGGCCCCATTACATTTTGGAGGCACTCTGGTTAGAAACTGATGACCTTCTGAGCACATTGCACGTGTGTTTCATTAGATGTGTTAGAGGTAGAATTTGAAAAGAATGGAGCTTTGAAGCCAAATAAAGTACTGTGTCAAGGGATGCTTTGGCTGCCCAGCTTGAATTTGCTATTGGGGCTGTCTGACGTTTTATAGCTCTATTGTAATTCTTGTATGACAATCTCATTGTTGTGTAGGCATCTAGGCACTGAACACTCAGAGTCTGTGGTCCTTTTCCATAGAAACTACCGGTCCAGCTGGTTAAAACTAGAAGACATTTACATTTGTGCAGAGCACTAACAATAATGTCTGCAAAATTTCTAGGGACTAGTTTCTTAAACCGGTCCATAGGAATCTGGTTCTCAACTTTATACCTCTTCTGAAAGATGATTCTTGCAGCGGCATAGCACTCCTTAAAGTCACATTGAAAGTTCAATTCAGAATCAGCTAGGGATTTCTGTACTCTCATTTTTGCATGAATCTTAAAATATTGCGAAAGCTTAGATGTAGTTTCAGTAGTGCGATTTCTGTGTCTAAACACTAGTGTGTTTACACTAGAAAAAAAAGATATTTGTATCATACTGATTCTTGTTACCTAAATACTGTATTTTTCTTTTTGGTCCAGTATGTCTCAACTACCTAAGAAATGTTTTCTTGGGCAGTGTCATATCTTCTTTACTCAATTGCAGTAAATACAAAGCTTACAAAAAATCCTTTCCTCTTCTCGAAGTCATTTGACAGTGGAACTGACATTAATGGTCGGTTTGGCGGCAGAGGAAAACGGTTTGATTTATATGTTTTCTTGCTAAGATGTCAGATTGACAGCCCTGGGAACAGAAATACTCAGCTAATTGCCCAAACATGCAGTATATTGCAAACTTTGCGAGCCTTTCACAGTGATAATATCTTGATCCTTGAGCGTGAGAGCATATCTAAGCCTTCAGAGGCTTAGTCCCGTAGGGCCTAAGAGGTACTTTTGTTAGGTCTCTTCATGATTCACTGAGGTAAACAATATGAGTTTCTTTGGTTTAAAGCAATTGAAAAGCCAGCCTGGTAGTAACAGCTCCAAGTCAGAATTATCAAGACCTAGAATTAACAAGAGCTACGATAACTTTATCCTGAAAGGTTACAGATCCTACTTCCCATCCCATGAATAAGCTGTTGCCCTTAGTCATTGTATCTCTCCTTGATATTCCACTATCAGGAATGACCTGCGAGTTTAGGTTGCACATTCCTCGAGATTTCTAAACTAGCACTGGTGAAAATTGAGTCTCTGAGGCTTGGTCTGTATTTGTCAACAGGTGGTTGCTGAATCAACAGTGTTGCTCCCATGTACCCATCACAGCAAGTTGTAACTGCTGACTGATTGTGAAACTTGTCATTCTTTCCCTGACCCTTCCCACATCTGCTCTTCTTTTTCCACTTTTCCGCCTCTCATTTCTCTCATCCATGCTCTTCCACATTTTCCTTCACCTTCTCTCCATGCAGTTGTTTTCTGGGTTTTTCTGCCTATTCTTGTCTCCTCCTGTGTGTCCCCATTCCTGCAGCTGTCCCTTTCTTTCATTACATTTTTTTATTCGTCTGTCCCTATGTTTTTTTTTCATTTATTCATCTTCCTACTGTTTCCGATTGCCTTCTTCTCATTGTCAGATGGAATAAGCAGCGGTGTTATGAAGAGGGGGATGCTATTAGCAACATTCTACTAATCTAACCAGCATCATTCCTCTGTCTCGTCCTCATACTTTCTTGTTACCAGTTGCCTTAAGGGTTCTGTAGTTCATATATCAAATTTTATTGTTTTCCTTTCTTTGCATTAGAAATCTAGGAGGAGGGAAGGCAATAGGGATGTGCTTATTAGTCCTTTTCTTCTCCCATGAAGACAAGGTGATTCAACTGTGGCCTTTTTCTGTGCATAAGAAGAGGTAGAGGCTCTGCCTTGAAATACTTGGCTTTTTCTTCCCCTGAGTTTTCTTCCAGTCCCTTTTTTAAGTGAATGGAGAGGGCTGATTTTCTTGTATTGCCCACATTCTTTTCTTTCCCTCCTCCCCTCTGCAGTCACGTCCCTAATTAATTGAATTCCCTACTAGACCTTTTGTGAGTCATTTCAATTACCCATTAGTGAAGCAGCCTGGGATTTCTGCTGTGTTTTCACTCATCTTCCTGGAATTTCTCTTCTCCTCCCTCCCCCCCTTCCCCTTTTAGTCACTCTGGTCTGTGAAAAGCATTAGATGGACTTCAGCGCCAAGTGCCTATATTGTTTGCAGGCCCAGCTGCATACTTCCACACTCTGCCTTGTGCGTCACAGCTATTCATCTTGTTTTGTACTTGGCTCTGCTGCAGATGCTGTAAATATGGTAATTTTAGATTCCCTGATTGGAAAGGGTTGCAGGGCGGGTCTAAGTGGTAAGAGCACTGTTTGATTTGCCCTGGTTCGTTCTAGTTTCACAGAGTTTGGGGTTTAAGGGTACAGCTGAAGTGAAACATGGTTTTAAAGGCAGATTTTTTTCTTTAGGGTTAGGAGAGGGATAAATGTGAGGTTAGTTTTGTGTACTGACATGCAAAAATCCTGCCCAGAAACTCTAGGGAGACTGGAGAAAAATAAAACATGAACAGGAGGTACCTATTACGTAGGATGCCTTCACACAAAGATAGCTGTAAAATGTGGATGGATCTGAAAACTGCAAAAATTTGAAAAAGTTCAAGACAGAGAACTGTTAAAGGTAAATCTGCAATTGGACAGAAATGCCATCAGTACTGAAGTACTATAGGTTTACAGCAATCCCTAAAGAAAAAATCAACAAGCAGCTTATTTCTAGAAAATCTTGGCAATACTAGGGAAGACTGTAACAGGCATTATATTTCTGTGGAGAATAGGGCAGTGATAAAGCCAGCTTGCTAAAATTATGATGGATGCAGTGACTGCCTGAAATCTGATGTCTGTAGTATCACGTTTCTGTTCTGAAATTGAATTTGTACAGCACATGAATCTTTCAGGCTTGGGGTAATTCTTAATTGATACAGAGATCCAAACAGCATCAGTGGGAACTAACCTGCCGGAAATGTGTCCCACATGTTCCAAGTTACAGAAGTAATTTACAGTGCTCAAGCTATTATGATACTTTTGTGTTATTATGGTACTTGTCCCTATGAGGTTAGAGTATTCCAAGAGAGAACCGACGTGATAATCAGGCTGTTGTGAGAAGGCTCTCTTTCATGGCTTCCTAGGCGGGGCTCATTTGTTGAACTGAAGTGAATTTATGAGGGTTCCCTGGACATCGGTGTTCATAGGTACTTTTTTTTTCCTCTTAGCTCTTTATCCAGTCAAAGGAGAGAGAGAGAAAGGGAACAACGTGAAAATACTGCTCGGTATAGACATATTAAGATGTTTGTAGAAGACCTCCTGGGACTTCTTTTGCCTTTTATGGCTTGAAATCTCGGCCCCTTAGTGAACAGCAGTGGATTTCACAAGTTCATTGGATGACTCTGGAGTTCTGCTACTTCACTGGGTGACGTTGCTCAAGTCAAAACCAAGACACTTTAAAAGAGAGAAAGGAGCTGGTGAAGAGTTGCATGTGAGTCCTCTTTCCCTTGATGGTGCGTGCAGCAGCAGGGCCCGTGTTGTATTCCCTGAAGTTATCAAGTCATGGCAACACCTTTTTTCAGCTGTCTCTGGTGTTGCTCTGTTTTCTTGCACACGCACCACTGCTAGTATCATGATACAAGGTTTTATATTTGGCAGGTCTTAAACCTGTTTGTGTCCTACATATCCTCTTGGGTTAGGTCTTCCACTGGAGAGTCAGCTTGGTGGGGTCTGCTACACAGCTTCCGGGATGAGTGGCAGCGGCATCTGAAATGGAGCCTTGGTCATACTGTCAGTTCACCTGATAAGTGTGCGCCGGATGATGGTAACTGTGCTGCGGGTGCTGATTGAATTGCCAAAGCTCGGGGTGGCATTCTGTGCCTTTCCATAGTAACTTTTCTTTTCCTAGGAGTACTCGGTGGGACAGAGGACTTCTGCTCTAGGCCGAGAAAAGAAGCCATTTCTTACAGCACAGAGCTGGCTTCTGTAGCACCGGGCACAGAGCACATAGACTGTAGGTGAAAACACTGTAAGCCCTTCCATCCCAAAACGTATTTGAAATTCATATACCTTATGTGGAACCTAAATTCTCCTCCTGTAATGTTATTAGATTTCTTCATATGATTTTTGCCACTGCATAACTCTGCTTGGCTCCTACAAAGTACTGCTGTGTTTTATTCCAGAGCTGCTTGCATCTTAGTAGTGGATAAAAACTTGGCATCAACTTAAATACTGTAGTTAGTTTGCTTGGTTAGTAAAGGAGCTACAGAAATTTAAGTTTATTGTATTACTAACCTTCCTTGGAGTTTTCACAGATAGGTCTGTGTGTATAAATAAATCCACAGCTTCTGGAAAATATGGTCCACTGTAGAGCTATTTTTGACTTCCAGGGTTCTGGGCTGCAAAATGCCCTAGAGCTTGATAGGTTCCCAACTGCAGACTATTTTCATTACTCTGTCTTTTCTGAGAGAGCAGCAAGAAAAATGTTGATTTCTTAAACAAGTAAATAGTGACAGAGTTTTCTATTTTTACTTCTGTTTTGATACTCAAAAACTAGATTTAGAATGTGTCCTCTAAATCTCTCTACACTGCAAAAAGTGGATAATAAATATTATTTTAATTCCCCTTGTCTCAGTACTATTCAAGGCATTGGTTCAATCTCTGTACACATAAGACAAGCTAGTGTTTGCTCTAGTATATGCCCATTTATAGCAGTTCTCTAACAGCACCTTCTCCCTGTCTATCACTGCTTGTGCTCCAGATGAGGTGCACTGTTGGGAAAGGGTATTATTATATAAATATTGTGTAATGTAATGTGAGAATCACACTGTGCCAACATAGTTTTTAAGGAGCTTTAGTGGTTATCAAAGGTATGGCTATGCAATATTTTGATTACAGAAGTGTACTCATAAGATGTAAATAGATAATTAAATATCATCTACTCATCTTTTCCATTACATGCAGGCAAATTACTTGCTGGTTTTGAGAGAAAAATGGTCCTTTGGATGGGATTTGCCAGGAGAAAGGGAAGTATACCCAAGTGGGCAGCCATAAGGTTTGTAATTTATCTGTGCTCTGTGCGAGTGGTTGATTACTCCTCCGAGCTGTAGAACTGAGGACAGGATAGCCCCATGTTAAGTAAATAAGTATGGAGGGTAAAGATTGTCTAGGGTTGGTGAAGGGATAAAAAGGAGACATTCCAGGAAAGAAATTGCAATGTAATGATAGAGAAGATAAGCCATTAGTATCTGTATTATTTTTGGAAGAGGGAGAAGGGAACAGATCAGGATAATCAGACAGATCAGGTTGGAAGAGATGGTTGGTAAGTAGCAAGCATTTAAGCATGATTCTTCAGGTGATCTCTTGTTGGATATATTATCAATTTAAGTGGGTACATGTGTGTAAAATACACTTCCAAAAATACTTTGCAGAGCTGGACTCAGTACTTTGTAAAGCAGAAAATTCTCAACTCTTTCTGACCTCCCTTGCACCTTTCAGGAGCTGCTCAATACTTTGTTTTGTTCCCAACTTCATTTTGCTCGAGTGCTAAACCTCACCTTCACTAGCAGTTCTTCCCAGCTCCAATTTGCTTAGTACACATTGCAGCTTTCGGGGGTTCCTTCCCCTACCTGTTGCTGCATTGCCATTTAATAGGATGAGAATATGGCATGATAATGATGTTGAAAAGTATATCTGACCCAGGTATATCTTACTAACCATTAACTACGTTAGTATTTGGGCATGGGTTAGTATTTGAACGAGTTTAATCCAGAATTTCCTAGGTCCCAATTCTGTATCTAATTCTTCTGCAAAATAGATGTCTGATCTAGTCCAGTCCATCTGGTGGGTTGCAAATGGCAGATTAAATCGAATGCATGAAACAGAGTGCATTTCACAGGGCATGCGGTTTACAGAGAGAAGATGGGGGAAAATCTCCTTTGAACTGATTCCCTTCCTTGTAAATAATTTGTAAACAAATTATTTATCTGAAAAATAAAGTATTAATCGTGCCACCTTTTTTTAATTCAAGCAGCTTGATGGCAAAGGTATGGCCTAGTTGTCCGTTTCTCCCTGTAGTTTGTATTTTATTTTGCTTACATTTGGTGCTTGGAGAGGGTCAGTTTGCATTTCCCTCTCTTTCCATTATGTTGTGTGCTTAGAGGGTTTTGTGTGAGCTATCACTCTTGGTTCCCACAAGTTCCCACATCTGGTAGAGGATAGAGTGTGTGACCCCGCTCCCAGCCTCTTCTTTACCTCCAGCCTTCCCCCCCCATCATCTGAGAAGCTTAAACTAAGAGCAACATCTATGATGGCAAAGGTCCAAGTTTGAAATGTGTCCATTGTATGTGTTCAGTTCAAAAACAACATATCAAGGCGAGTGCAGTCCTTACAAGTAGCACCCCAGGGCCTTCTTTTATTCCAAAGCAGAGATATTTACCCAAGGAAAAGAGGGAAGTGACAAGGTAACAGAGTACACATGTTGTGAAAATATGCAGGCAGAGACTGAAGAAAAAATAACATTCTGCCACAAGTAGCTGCCTTGTTCCTTAACTTTTTTTTTCCCTTCAGATTAGAACCAGCCATTTCTTGTCCTCTTTCAAGCACCTTCTGTAGTTTCCTGACAGCTGGCTGGAGAGGATTGAAACCTGGATTGAAAAATGGGCCATGGGTCATGTTATTTTCAAGAGAGGAGAAGTAAAAATTCCCATAACGGTCAAAATTCACAGGTTTGGGTTTTGGTAGGTTGGATTTATTTTAGAAAATCATTGGTGGATATTTTAATGTGTAACTTTAGTTTAAAATTATTAATAAAGACCAGCTACTGGGTCAGCTCTGGGTTTTCTGGAAGCATTTTATTGATGTGAAAACACTTCTTTTGCAGAAACTGTTTCATTAACAGAAAGATAAGTCTGAGCAAGAGCCTGCAGGCTGGTATTCTTGCTTCTGGCTCTCCTGAGCCTGAATTCAAAATACTGATATATTCCCAGCCTTATGTTTAAGCAGATGGTTTCTGTTAGGAGTTACAAACCTTTCTGGTCTTTTATTCTTTGGTGAATAAGTTCCATTTTTAAAAATATTTGAAAAAGACAATACTTAGTTCACAAAAGCGCTAACTTATTTGACCTGCATTTTTGGGCATGAGTCTTCCTCTTGGGAACAGGGTTCACTACCTCTGCAGCCAAAGGGCACAGCCCAGAAAGGTAATGCTATCAACTGGATATAATGAAAGAAAAGAAAGTAAGCAGGAGCAGGGAGAGAGATACGAGAGGAAAATTCCATCAGGAGGCAGCAAGTAGAGAAATTCAACTGTAACACCCTGCTATATGGAGAGAGCCAAGAAGTCCAGCAAAAGTCCTACTGTCTGTGGAGCATAAGGAAGGTGAAAGTGTTAATTGACTCTTGACTTTTGAACAGATGGATGAACAAACAATCCAAGGCAGTGGCAGAGCATGCTTGGGGCAGTGCAGCAGCACTGAGAGTGGAGGGACTGCATGAGCGGAGAACTGGCACCACATCACCTGACCAGGGCATACTCTGCATTAGCAACTCTGTGTCCTCCAAGATGTCTCCCAGACATCTCCCAGCATCTTTCTTATCTTTGCTTTAATAATGTGTTACAGTCCTTTCTGTAGAACTTGAATGAGGTCAAAGGAGAGTATTGTCAGTATGGTCCAGTTCACCTGTAACACTTCTAGAGGCTCATTTAATGGGAGTTTTAGTTAGAGTGGGGTTTTTTCTTTTGCAATATGAAGACTTTCTCTAGGAATTGGAATGGAAGCCTATTCCATACAATTCACTGAATAGAGGGAGTTTTAATGAAGAACACAGATAAAAATAGTCATCTACTCTTAATCACAATTAACTCCTTTAGAACGACAATAAGAAGCACAGTCTTATGGGTAGAAGATGTTGGTGGAAACAAGGAGCTCCTTAGTTCTGATGTCTGCTCAGCTCTGGACTTTTTAGTGACAGTGGATAACATGGGTAAACACTTTCAGCTAGTAGTTAATAATATTGAACTACTTTGTGCAAATGTGTGGGATATTTAGTTAGCATTTGCAAATCCTTTGGAGGATATCAATTTCCATATTTCTGCTAACTATTTGTGACAGTGCATCATACTGTGTGATGTGAAAGAAACCTGTTAAATTAACTAAACAAATGAATATGTCTCTTCAGATCCCCTTGTGTCCATGCTACAAGTGATGAGCCCACCGATAAAAAATTAAACTGATTGAATCAAATTTTCTCATCACATCACTGAGTTGCAACGATTGATATGAAGCCATGCCCTTCATTAGTGTTTTGGCGTACTGTGTCCAATGTATTTATAAAAAAAACTATGTATTTATTAAAAAAAAAGAGTTTACCAAGTGAGAGGGTCTGCTGTCATAATCCATGTCTATTTTCTTTAGGGTTTTCTGCAGCAGAGGTACAACAATCATTGTAGAAGGATAAGTTTTATAGTCTTCAGCTGTAGAATGAGCCCTTTCAGTGGTACTAACTCTCCCACATTCACACCAGAAAGCTGACTTGGCTTCTGGAAGTAATAATGAGTGCCTACACAGATTACTCCTACTGTGTAACCAGTTGTCACCTGTTTTTGTGTACAAAGGCATTAATAAAAGAATACTTCTTGGAATAGTTTAATGGTTAGAGGAAGGTAGTGTTCAATTCAAGGCTGTGCTAGGCAGTAGCTTAAGTACACTCAGGAATTGTTTGCAAACCACATTAACTATCTGTAAAGCACCTCCCTGTCGGAAAAATGGGTCTAAGAATATTACCACTTTGCAGGCTTTGCTGCTCATAAGCTGTTTGCAGAGACTTAATGCTCTGAACTGCTAACTATTGTTATTGCAGTATGATTTTTTTAAAATCTCTTTTTTTTTTTTCTAGTTTTGGTGTGATTGGCTATCATAGCAGTAGCCTTGTTTTTCATATGACATGTTGTACTCACTATTGTTTGAAGTTGCCATTAGAACACTTGACAATAACGTTTTCTTTCTGAACTGGCTTGTATTTTTTCCAGCACTGATTTTATTTCTTTTCCTTTCCTGTTTATCTAAAGTAGCTGAAGGAAAAGGACACATTGCGTCAAGGCTGATAGGACAAGAATTAGACCTACTGTATGTGCTGGTTGTATTCAGGCCTAGGAGCACTTCCTTTCTCCTCCCTCATAGCCAAAGCCAGCTCTGCTCCATTCTTTGTGGCAGGCAGGATATTAAGATTTACAAGACCTCTGTCCTTTGAAGTACTGGGAGACCACCGTTCTTTCACATTTCTTTACAAAACCTGAGCCTGAGCAAAATAAATACAGGGATCATAAGGCTGGAAAACTTTGTATTCCTCACATTTCAGGTAGTGTGCTTGCCCTGGGAGTAATAGTAATACTGTACCAATATGAGATTTGCTGTGATTTGGTGCTTGGGATCAATTACAGTTTAAAACTTGGTCTGGGTTTAGTGCAGAGCCAAATTCCGAAGTGATTTCATTCTACTGCATACATGTTTACTCTTGCGTGGGTATGGACATGATGGAAGAATTTGACCTTGTGTAGTTGCAAAGGATTTGTTAACACACGAGGAAATCCCGCCAGTTTAATTTATATCAGTTGAACAGATTTACTGAAACTTGTGCCACACCCATGTCCCTCAGCTGTTTAAGCTACATTTCAGTAAGTGCTTACACAAGGGTTTGCAATAGTTTAAGTAAATTGGATATAAGCTGTACATTTACTTAAAGCGGTATGATTTTCCTACATAAACAAGAACAAAGTAAACCTACGGACAGCCCCCTTCCTCCTGACCCAGCTGGAAGGCGTCACTGAGCCCAGTTACTTACCACGGTCCTCTGTCGGCCACTTCCAACTGCTCGGTCATGGATAGAGTTTGTGTGTACGCTCCCTGACATGTTTTGGGGTGGAGCGTAAAAGTGAATTGGCTCAAACCACTTGTTTAAACTGATGTGACAAATCCTGCCTGAAGTGCATTAGGGAGTGCTCACACTGGTGGCTCTGCCAACTGCTGGGGAGATGGCAGCCCTGAGCAGGGTGGCAGTTAGAGGCAGCTGAAGGGCAGCGGTATCTCAGACTAGGACAGCTCTTTGCAGAGTGAGTGCCCATGGCCTAACTTGCACACAGCTAGGTTCCCTTCACCAAGCTTATTCACACTTTACCCCTTTCTGTAGAATTCAAAGATGATTTAATTTACAAGTCAAGGAGCGTCAACTTCTATGCACTGCTGTGCCAGTATTCTAACTGTCATGTACTGGAACTGTAAATCTACTGTAAATTATTTCCATTTCCCAGCTAGTCCAAGATATTCAAGAGAGCAAGTTTCAGTTCAAAATCCAAAAGGACTCCACTTGCCGTTTCTCTTCAAGGTAGTTTGCTGTCTGTAATTCTAACTCTGGAATACCTTTGCACAGCTACTATTCAGTTTCACTCTTTGTTTGACTTTGCTTTGTTTGCCATTGCTGACCAAAGCAGCCTGTTTTCTTTCCATCCCTCTTCAGTGGAAGTAATTGGGACAGGGTCCAGCTGCCTCTCTCATAACCAGGGAAGATCTTTGCTAAATATCTTTGAAAGCACTTTAGCATTAAGGAGTGAACATGCAGAAGCTCATGGGCTACATTCAGTAGCAACTGCAAAGTGGATCAAATAGTTTATTTCTGCATTTCCCCAGGGTTCAACTCTATAGCAGTTTAAACTGCTTAGCCTACTGTGCTCCTACTTGTTCAGCTCCCAGCTGGGTGTTTCCCTCCTCTTCTTTTGCACTGGCACTAGCACTTTCCTGACCTGAATAGTTGTATGAACTGGCTTAAACTGGCTGAGAAACAATCCTGGGGGATTTTTTTAGGCCACTCAGCTGAGACTGTTTGGAGGTGCCATGGAACTGCATCTTTAGATAATCATTCATCAATTCCTCTAAGCTTTCCCATTACATAATGGAGTGCTGGCTGGTGCAATTTCCAGGACAGTTGGTGGCCTGTATTTCATAGCTGACTTACAAATGCAGTTCTCAATGCAGTTAGGACCTTCCATAGAGATGAAGCAGTATGCATTCTTAAAACCACTTTAAAAAATGTCCTAAGATAATTGCTGTATGGACTGTCGAAAACCATGAAGGGTTCAATTCAGTGAGATACTACAGGTCTGCAGACTTAGGCATTTTGCACTGTAAAATTTGGCTTGCTTTGTGTCTAACAATTACTAACAGTAAACTAATAGTTTGAAGTCATTTGCTTCTCA
Organism: Cuculus canorus; assembly: GCF_017976375.1. NCBI lineage: Eukaryota > Metazoa > Chordata > Aves > Cuculiformes > Cuculidae > Cuculus > Cuculus canorus. Next base: position 57,042,934 of record NC_071405.1, on the reverse strand, counting down.
GAAATCTGTAGCAGGAGCAGGGGTTAAAGCTCTTTTTGCTGTAGCCCGTTTCTTCCCCTTCCCAGCAGAGAGCTGTTGATCGCCTTGATTGCTTCTCCATAAGGGATCCTCAATCACTGTTGGGTTGCAGGACTGCAGAGCAGCGTACACATCCAGGGCGGGACCTAGAACTTCACTCTTGCTTCTCATTATTAGTCATTCTATTAAGAGTCAGTGATCCTCCTTGCAGTTAACTAGGGAAAGACCATGGTCAGGCCTGGAAGCTTTGTCTGTGTCCGCTGGGAAGTCTTAGACTGAACGGTCAGAGCCCACACACCATTCCTGTCCTTAGACCTCCTCTTTCTGATCCAGTGGCCATGCACTGGCAGACAGTGGGGAAGCTTGCACTGCTGCTCACCTATCGTGTGTGTTTTGTAGTTAGAAAAATCCCGATCCCAGCATTCTTAGGGCTTTTTATTTTTTAGGAACACTAAACTAATTTGCAGGCATAACAGAATCAGAAAGCTTTGATCGGGCAATTCTGTTTAGTTTTTGCTATGTTTTCTGCATCTCTTGAGTAATCCCTGAGAAAAGGAAGGTGGTAAGGAGTGAGTGGATGGGTGTGTTCATAAGCGCAGAAGCACATATCACTGTACCTGCAACGGTAGAAAGCAGTTACAACAAAAGCATTGTAGACACACGGAAGCCCAGGAGCGACTTCCAGAGGAAGCCTACAGCTTATGACCAGTGCAGATGCAAACATGGAATGCCCCTTTTATCCAGGGAGCTGGAAGCATCTGGGTATATCGATGTATCCTAACTGATCTTACAAAGGCATGTAGTGATAGGACTAGGAGGAATGGCTATAAATTGGAGAGAGGAAGATTCTCCTCCATTAGGAGGAAATTCTTCACAATGAAGGTGGTGAGGCACCGTAACAGGTTGCCTGGGGAAGTTGTGGATGCTCCGTCCCTGGGAATGTTGAAGGCCAGGTTGGATGGGGCCTTGAGCAGCGTGATCTAGTGGGAAGTGTCACTGCCCATGGCAGGGGGCTTGGAATTAGATGATCTTTAAGGTCCCTTTCAACTCAAATCATTCTATGATTCTGTGATCTGTTAAGGAGTTTAAGGTTCTTTTGGACATGTTTGGTCATTCAGACATTTGAAATTGCTGTCACCTTATTGTTGATGGACAGGCAGTATGATTGGTGCAGTTGTCTCATCTTTTACATTGCAAGATGTTGTTTTTATCTAATGATAAATAATAACCATGGCCTTTGAGCCAAAAATGTTTTAAATAAGGGACATGTTTCTGGATGGGTTTGATGGAAAGTTTATTCAAAAAAGTTTTTCTTGAGTTAGGCAAAAAGTGATTGTCTTACAAGTGATTGAAAGCAACTCTTATTATTTTAAGGAACTCTGTGGTCTTCATTTTTGAGTACAGAGTGCACGTTATTGGTGGATGAAGGGGATGTTAGGAGAAAAAAAAAAGGAAAAGGATTTTTATTTTCATATGAAAAATTATACAGATAGTGATACTCTAAGCATGTTCCAGCACAAACTTGAGTCCATTTTCTTTTGAAATTCCCCTTTCTAGCTTTTAGGAACTGTTGAATCGCTGGAAGGCAGTACTAGGGAATGGGAAGTTAGGCTGTATCCCCCCACTTCATAGTACCCCTCTGCACATCTTGAAGGAACAAGAATGGGAAGCAGTGAGGAGTAGAACCATAGCAGTGATGGGCTGGGAAACGGTTGAAGCAGAGGAGTGTGGGAGTGACAACCTCAATGAGGTTTAAGATTGGGGTGGGATAAGAATAGATCCACGTAAGGAGATACAGCTTAAAGGGACTGACCTCCAGACCTTAAACGTACACTGAGGTTTTTGAATCTCGCTATTGTACTGTTATGTAGCAATTGAATGATAAGATATCTGCTTCATTCCCCTCTTGCCTTTACAAAGAACAGTGCTGTTCCTATTTATGCAAACAGTTAGAAGTATACGTCTTAGCTCTAAAGCTATCTGAACCCTAAAAATACCAGCATTTTTCTGTGATAGGATGTTTGTGGGTAATGCAATTTGACATTTTAAATTAGTAAGTGTTTGACAACAGTAAACCAAAACCTGATGTTTTGGAGCTAGAATTTTCCATCTAATACAGCCGGAACTGAGTAAATTTTGCAAAAAATGCCATGTATGACAAGTCCAAATCCTGATATCTTTTCACTGATGGGCCTGTTCTGTGGAAACATTAAGGGCATCTCATTTATGAATCCTCTGAAATAAGCAGTTCAGTAGTTCAATCCCAAGCAAGGGGGATTTTTGGTGAACTATAAGGCAAGAATTCTATCTAAATAACAATCTAAATTTAAAACATCATTTTGGTAAAATTGTACCTGCTTCTTCAGTACCAATGAGCTCACAGTAAGGTATTTTCTTAACTTTGGTAATAACTTAATTTTCTTCTTTCCCTAAATTTCTTTAAACTTTTGGAGTGCTCGTGTATGTAATTTGAGTTTGACCTATTTCTAGCAATCACAGGACTTGCTTCAAACTCTGGCTATTCGGAAATGCTCTGTTTTAGTATTGGCAGCGTTTAAACCCTTCTCATCTTTCTCCCAAAACTGGAAACTGTCTCTTGATTTGTGAGGGGTAAGGAGTAGCCTGAAGTGATAATATCGTCTTAGGAGACTGTAACATTTATCGTGAGACAGAGATCTATTAGCATGTAAAATTTTCTTTGGCTTGATTGCATCTCAAACTTTACCAGAACATACACAAATAGTTTCTAGTTCTAAGAAGTGTACAGGCCTCAGTTTTGCATATGGCTGTCTCTCCAAACCACAAGTCACTAAAGAATGTCAGTATGATGTTTGGCTGGTTAAAGGAGGGCAGCACTCCTAAAGCAGGCTTGTGGTTTTATCCCTGCAGTAAGAAGACTCAAACATTAGAGGTATTATTTTCTTTCACATGTATTATAATTTATTTTTTTTCCACAGTCTGAAGTAGCAGCACCTGTGTAACCTTATTTAACTGCCTTCACACATTTTCTTTCCCTCAACTAATATTCTGCCAATGTGACAAATTTTCCGCTCTTTGAACTGCAGAACACCATGAAAGCTGGTATTTCTTAGCCTTGTCCGACAATGTGAATGTCTTCTATGTGCTGTTCATTGTGAGCTGTCATTTTACTAATACTGTAAGAACATGAACACTAGCAAAAAATAATAAATCTTACAGGGAAGCTGTTACAACTTGCTAAAAAAAAAAAGGGTGGTGCATATAAGCATCTGTTGTTTGCTTTGCCCTGAGCCTTTCCCAAGCACAGATCATTACAGATAATTTGCTTCCACTCTTTGATTAGGAATTTTTTCTCCGCTAGAGGCTGCGAGATATGTGTACCCATAGACTTCAATTTAGTATTAACAAGAGGAGCTTGCAATTATGTTTCCTCACCTTTACGCTGACAAAAGTTAAAAATAGTATATCTTAGAACCATGAGTCCTTTTCCACATTCCCCTGGCTTCTCAGCTCAGTCTGCTAATGAGAATGCCAGTTAGGATGGGGTATTTGAAACCTGCATATAAGTTCACCAGGGACTACAGGAGCACTGAGACTTGGCACATATTTAATTTCTGTTCACTGACACACTGCAGAAAACGTAATGATAATCACAGTTTGCACCCCAAACAAGGAATTTTGTCTCCATTCCAGTTTATTTTCCATTCACAAGAATATATCAATTTCTATCTCTACCATGATGGTAGTTCACAGCAAATGATCTGCCATGTGGGTAAGTGGCATTCAGTTCCTCACTTGCTGCTCTCTGCCATCTGGCTCAATTGCTTTGCTATCCGTTACTTCTTGTCCGGCCTAACAGAACTAATTGTCCCTGGAATGACTTAGAATTGATTTCAAAGAAATGCAGGCCTGTGAAAAGACAGTTGGAAGTTCCAAGCAAGAGGAGGCGATTTGTATGTAGCTGAATTCAGTCTTCTTTTGACTCCAGCATACCTGCCTTCCATTGGCCAGAAAGTCTTATTTTTACGCTGAACAGCTTTTTTGTAAGAGCTGTTAGTAACATACGGAAGGGAGTTTGTTAAAATACTGATTTTATTTTCCACACTGTCACTTTAAACATGAGCCAACACTATGTTTTCCTGAGAACCAATGAGGCTTGAGATTTTTTTTTTTTATTAAAAAACAGAAAAGGTGGGGTTTGTATTTCCTTTCCTGTAGAATGCATTTGAAGCACCTCTGTCTCCAGCTGGCTATGGGAGCAGAGCCAGGCCATAATGGTTTCAAGCCCAGTGTGTGCATAGGGAAAAGGGTTTTCACCTGATTGATGACTCTAAAAGGGTTGCAGTGCCGAGTACTGAAGCTGGTAGCACTGAAGTTGTTTGGAAGAGACAGGAGCTGGATGTGTTTTTCAAAACCTGGCAATTCTTCCCTGTCAAGTGCAGTAAATGGTGCATGAAGGGTCTCATTTCATCTGCTTGTGGGCACTCTGCTCCATGAAACCTTTTGAAGTGTTTGGCAGAGGATGTAGCTGAGATTGGTTGAACTTCCTCAGAGTCTTTTTCCCCAGCCCTACAGCTTTCTTTCAGCTGGGCTATCAAAAGTTTTGTTACTGGGGCTGTCCGTTAGGACTTTGTAGGAGTAGACCTGAAAATTAATTGTGCATTCTGATATTGCTTAAGAATGCAAAGCACTGTGACTTTGAAATATCTTCCACAATCTCAGTATCCTTTCCAACTTTATGTAACATTTACTGCTTCCCGGGATTCATATTGCTCTGGTTTTGATCTGGATTTCTTAGGAAATTAATAGTATCTCTACCTGATCTCCTACACAATGGCCCCACTGTCATTTCCTTAGGTATGATAACAACATTATTGTCCAGAGTGACTTAATCTTGCTGTAGGGCCTTGTGATCTTGCAGTCATCTTTATAGCACCTCATTAATGGGAATGCTTCCAGCATTATGCTGGAGAGGGGAAAAGGAGTGAGGAGGTGTATTATGTTCAAGGTTCACAGGTTCAAGGATCAGGAAATAGGATAAGGTGTTAAACAGAATGTGAAACAGCCCCTAGGACTGCACTTTGGAGGAGCTTGCTTCTTTTTGAGTGTGGAGGAGAAGACATCTTGAGGAGCACTCAGGAGTATGAAAAAGGTAGAAGAAATATGGAGAATATAAAGAGGAGAGGAGGCTGAGGAGAGAACATAGGGAAAGGTAGTGCACATCTTGCTCATTGGGATGTATATCTGTAAAAAAGAGGGTGGATATCTGAAAATTTGGTTTTCTGCGGGTTTTCAGGTTCCTGCTCCTCACCAGCTCCGAAGCTATATGCATGGCCTGTTTCATTATAGATTAGTGTTTCCATGTGGAACCGTAAAGTGCAGACATGCCTGAAGAAGCACAGGTGGCAAGAAAAATTATCTGAGCATTATCAAAAGCCAAAAATTCAGGAAGACAGACAGTTTTGGTTTCAGTTCTGGGCAGATGCTCAGGTCAAGTCTTATTTTGTCCAAACCACTTCCCCTACCTTTAGGCGTGATATTTTCAGAGTGAAAGGATGGGCAAAGCCCAGGGAGATTCCAGAGCACAGCTTGTTTTGCAGCTGGCTGGACATGGAATTCATCAGCCTCAGAGCAAGACTCGCTTTTCTCCTGCAGATATAGCACGAGCTTGAGCTTGTGCACGCACACAGAAACATGCATACGCATGCACACACGCACACCAGAACAAACCAGTTCTCTCCTCTCTGCTGAGGAGGCTTCTGTTACAATATCTGAAGCCAGAGATTTCATTTAAGCCATTCGGACTCTGAGTGCTGTACCCCTGCCTCTTTCCTCTCTCATCACCCGGCCAGAAAAATCCTCCCCCTCGCCTCCCTCCCTTTCCAGCACGCAGAACACAAAAAGCAAAAACCAACCCCAGCTTGCCTTTGCAGCTGGGACTTATCAGCCAGAACACACACATGTAGGTCATCCATGGGAACTCGGCAAAGTGTCGGATCAACGAGAGCACTGGTGAGGGTGTGGGGCAGCAGGAGGAGCCGGGCTGGATTCTTTTTTTATCATTATTATTATTATTATTATTGTCTGCTCTTTTAGAAAGGAAAAGGAAGAAAGATTACAGCAGCTTTTCTATTAAATGAAAAGATTAGCATGCCGTGGATGCTTTGCTGGGGCGTGATGAGATTTGCAGCAGATGAGTTGGTTGCTAAGCAATGCTAATGAAAAGCAGGCTTTCAAAACTTCTGTGCTGTGTGGGCCCAAAAGTTATCTAGCCTCCCTCTTGCAGCCCCCCCTACCCCGCCCCATGCAGCCTCACAAATATTTATAAAATCCTCATCAGGAACAAGAAAGCCAGACACTGGGCTGGGCTTTTGACAGCTCGTTTTTCCTGACCTGCCTGGGAGACACACACACAGGCACACACATGTGCACACACACACTCGCGTGTGCATACACACACACACACAGAGAGAAACACAGAACTTTGATGATTTTCTTTCTCTCCTTTTAAAGGAGCTGGTAATTGAAAGCAAAACAATAAACTTAAAAAAAAAATAAAAAAAAGGAGAAGGAGAAGTGAGCAGTGACTCCCAAACCAGCTGGGTCTCCAATTTCAGAGTTCAGTCACAGTTTGGGGCTTGCATGTGTGTGCATGTGGACGTTGGGGGTAGGTACGTGTTTGTTTTCGATTTCTCTCCATGTGTTTTCAAGCTGGGCTTTAGCTCTTCCCCTCCTCCCATCCTGCTGCAAGCCTCCTTTCCCTTTCAAGGCCTTCTGATTCAATGAGCTTACTTTCCCATGCTCCCTGTGAAACCTGGGGTAAGTGTGTGAAAGCTCCAGCCTCGGAGGACCCTTTTAAATAGAAAATTTGAATGTTGCTGAAGGTATAGACAGGGTTTCTGCTATTTTTACAAATGTGCCATGCCTCGCTCCCCCTCTCAAAAATATTAGCAGTCTTAGATATTTTACCATCTGTGATTCTCAATTGTTTGTTTTAAGTCAATTTAATGTTGGTGTGACCGCCTTGAAAACTGATGTTTGCTGCTTGCTCATATTCTCCTTATTCCTCTGGCTAGTGTGCCTCAAACTTAAAGTAGAGTCCTATCATATCAGAAAAAAAGGTTATTTCCATGGTCAGTTCTTGGCTAAAACTGCTTAAGAGGCACCATTTTACAAGATGTAATTCAAAATAATCCAATCTAGTCATATTGCCCTGTCATGAATAAGAAACACTTTAAAGTTACTGAGCTATCTTGGGTCCTCTGGGTTGTGCATGGGAACCTGCAGAAGCAGTGCCTCACTGCACTGCCCATTTCAGGTTTCACCCATCCCCTGCTCCAGTATATCATGTGGAATGTAAAGGGCTATAGTTTCTCTTTAATGCCAGCGTGTATTTTTCATGAGTGCTTTTGAGTGGTAAGAGGTTAGCGTGAATTGGAAACAATTTAAATTATCATGAAGAGTGAGTATGAGTCTCGTATGGTGGTCCCATAAAGGTAGTCCAAGTTCCACCATTAATAGCCTTGCTTGAAGTGTGCACTTGGCTTAATGAAAACAAGAACCTGTGGGTGCTTTTGTGAGATGCTTTGTTTTGTTTTGTTTTAAAACATGCTGGAGCAGCTCTGTGTTTCCTGGACTCGTTCTCATTGATGCCAGTATGAATCAATAAGAAATTCCTTGGGCAGCCAGGTTTTGTGGGGATGCTGCTGTGATCTCTTTACACCATAATTCAGATGACAGACGCCTATACATTCAGGTTTTTTATTTCCTTTTCTCCTTTTTTCTACCATCAGCACGTAGTCAGTACCACGTGGGTAGATGAGATATTAAACTAAGGTCCTGATCATGTGTGGTCATTAAAAATCTCAAGGCATTCCCTCCAGAAGTTAATCTTTCAATTATCAGTTAGGAGAATTCAATTTTGCTTTCATAAATTCTCCTGCTGTTTCAATTAAATAGAGATGGCCAATTCCTAAATGCTTGGGAATATAGCCAGCTGCTGTGCACAGACTGTGGGATGACTACTCAGGTAAAGCTCCATTATTTGAAGCAAGAATTTTGGTCCTGCAGGACATGTTAGAGGACACGTTTGGGAGTGTGGTAAGGGCAAAGCAACCACATGCCTTCCCTCCTGTCCTTTGTCAGGCCAAGCAAAATGCCTGGAGGGCTCTGTGTTTCTGAAGCCTGGTTCCAGGCATTCCAAGGCTGCACAGACATGCCTGCAAGGTATTGTTAGCCATTATAAAGGGAAACTTATTTTTCAACTTTGTCCCAAGCTTCTGTGTAGTACTGTCTGGGGTGGCCAACAGCTGCCCCCAGCTCCATTTCAGTCATGGATATAGGCATTCCTTTGTGTAGCTTCGTCTTCTTTAATATTTTCTAGAATAAAAAGTGATGGACAAATGCAAAATATGGGCATTACTGGAAATAAACATTATCTGATGTTCTACATTCTGAAATCAAAAGCCAGTATGTGCCTTTCCCACATGGCTTTGCTCCCGCCAGAGTGGTGTCCCAAAAGCTTTGCATACACATGTGCACTTGGTTTGCTCCTTGTGCTGTACGCCTTTGCAAGGAACTTGTCAAAGTGCTACAGAAATACTTTTTTTTTGTGACATTGTCTGTATTAGGTGATGGATATAAAACCTGGCCAGTTTTCATTCACAGGCCACTGGATTTTTCACTTTTACACTAGCAGCTACTGAATTCTGAGCAGTCAAGTTTTACCAATGTGAAGGTTCACAGAAAACCCATTTGATAGTCACCTCTGTGACCTTTGTACGTGCTGTATCTTATATTCACGTATACAAGAATTCATAATGGCAGTGCTAACCCCTCCAGGAAAAAGCAGCCAGACCATGTGATTTATCTGTATTTGCTTGTGGGAGATAAAGTTGGGATAAATCTGATGAAACATATTATACTCTAGGTTTCGACATGTTTGATTTGTTTAAAAAGTAGCTGACACATTTCAAGTGTGCAGCTGAAAGCATTTCTGATAGCAAACTTTCCTTAGTATAAGGGTTGCCTGCATGCCAAGTGGAGTCAGTAGACTTACTTGTAAAGGAGTAAGATAGGGTACATAACAAATTTGGGGGTAAATGCTAGCAGATCTTCACAAGCAGAGTGGTATTTGCTGATCAAGAGATTGTGAAATATTTAATTTGTTCCTATAAGAAATGCTGTGTAACTAAATTTTGCTTTGCTAGATTTCTGGTTCCACAACTGCCACTACCATCCCTACTGATTGTTTGAAGAAGAACCTCTGCAGAGTCGCACACACTTAATTGATCGTGAGTGAAACTAAGAGCAGTTATTAATCTTACTGCCTGGTTGCACTCTAAACCCCCTTCTAATCCTGCCTCTGTTCTCTTAGACAATGAATGCAGTGAGATAAAGGCAGGATCAATGCCAGCATGGAGCTGCCCTTTTTAGTAGTTTTCGTGGCAGGGTTTTATACATCAGCAACAGTGAGTTGTTCTCAGTGTAGTGCAGGAGAAGGGAGTGAAGATGTATTAAAAGGGTCAGATGTTGTGCTCCTGAAGGGATGGCAGAGTCCCATCCTGACTCTTGGGCTCTGGTGAATTTTTGGGTTCCCTATATTTAATGACTGACCTAAGGAGACATTACAGTCCTACTGCCCTTTGGAGATCCATGAAGAGCTCAACACAAGCTAAGAAAGAGTGCATTGTGTCTTTGATCCACTGGGCAGTATTTCATAGGCTGGCAGATTTAATAAAATCTCAGAGGAACCTCAGCTCATTTTTTTTAAGAGGCTTAACACTGAGTTAAAGGTTTCCTTTACTCCTGCGATGTTGGAGACCATTACCCTTGTTGTGTTTTGCCAGAGTACCTGCAGGGAACCGGGGCTTCATGAGCCCAGACTGGATGTAGGCAGTTGGTTGAGATTGGTTAGAAATCTGCGGGAGGACTAGCCTGACGCAAGAAGCTTCCTAAGCCTTTTTGTGTTTCTCGGTCTTTGAAGTCATCCGATGCCTCACATGCAGCGTGAAAACTTTGCTCCACACCTGAAAGGAAAATCAAGCTACTGATAAGGCCTTTTGGTCAGTCATTATGAGCTGCTTGACATGGAAAAGCTACATCTAATATGACTGCTTCTAGTAATGTTGTTGTCACCACCCTCATTAAGTAGGGATAACTGACTCCACAGCTATTAATAGAAACATGAACAACTTCAATAGCAAGAAGTCCTCCCCCATACAGTGTTTATAGAGAAAGTTAAAAAGCAAGTATAAAAATGGAGAAGATCTTAGAAAGACTGATAAATGGATCCTTCGAGCTTCAGATGGTGCCATAGTTTCTTGTTCGAAGCTGCTAATCTAATAAAAAAAACAAAAGGGAAGGAAGGAGAGCAGTGAGCCAGGCAAGCTGGAAGGGAGCCACTTGAGCAGCAAGCTTTCTTTGATGTTCGACACTGAGGACTGAAAGCATTTGGGCCAGGAAGCAAATCACCACGTGCCATTTTGGAGTGCAGACCTAGAGCAGGTCAAAATCTGACAAATGGTGAATACTGAAAACTGCAGAGTTTGTTTTTGAACATCTGATCACTTTAACCATTGCTCTGCTCAATTCTGTTATTGTTATGGAGGGGCTGGTTGTGGACTGCATGGATAATTTCACAGCAAGAGTTCCAATCTAAGCCATATGTTGACCCTTCAGTCTAACTTTATATAGAAAAACTGTTGCTAGGAAAATGTTAGTGATTAGTTTAAAGGAGGGGAAGGATTTTGCTTAGGTTTTCAAAAGTGCAGGGTAAATACCTATGAAATCCCAAGCGCTCAAATATTGCCCTGTTTTGAGAAATTAAATACAGTTATGGTGTTTCAGTCACCACTGACTCTAATATAGAATCCTTTCTAAACTCAGAAATTCACTGCTAGGTTACTGCCCACTGCTATGGATAATGCACGCTGCTGGAGTTTTGGATTTGAAACTAAAATGGAGTCTCCACCCAAGGACTACTAGTTAAAGTTTTCATTGTCATTGATGAAAGTTTGGCTTTTGTTAGGTAAAGGTTTATGTGCTTTAAGAAGCTTTAACAGAAGCAATTAGTCAAGGTTGGCATCTGAAAACATAAGAGATGGGGGAGGGAAGGCTCTAAGCCCTGCTTTGTAAGAAATTTTTCCAATTTGTACTTCTCTTGTACGATAGCAACTGAGGTCCCTCTTTCATTGATCATTTTAAGATCCAGTAGAACTGTGCTCCCTTCCTGCTGGCAGATGCAGATCTTGCAGACATGAACAAAATACAACCTCCACAGATATTTTTAAGATAGTTTCTTTCTTGACAGAAGACAGCAGAGGGGAACGAATGCTTTCAGGAAGAAGAAATTGCTGTTTGGATCAGATATGTCTAGGGGCACTGCTGAATATCAAGAGAAAACAAAGAAAATGAAATTAACTAGCATAAAGGAAGAGGCAGTCATGTAAAAAGCAAAGATGTGAGATTTTGCAATTGCCTCCTGAGGGGAGCAAGGCCTTTTGCTTGAGACATTTAAAATTAGACTGGACGAGGCAATGGAAATTCAGCGTACAGCCCCCTTTGGGACAGAGTGGATAAACCACTGAGTCTCCCTTTGCATGTTCCCTTACTCTTTTGTAAATCTTCCTGAATACCTCTATTCCAAGTAATCATTTGTCTTCCCTGGACGCCCATCCTGGCTCTCTGTTCCTCCCCTTTTCCCCTTTAAGAAAAGAGCCGTGTTTGATTCATGGTGTCAGTTATCTTCCAAGCTGCACTGTGATCCCAGGGGTAGGAGCTCATGGGGCTGATGAGGGTAGGAGTGATCCACTGCAGGCTTTCCTGTTGCTGAGCTTGCTGCAGGCCTGACCGTTTTTAAGACTTCAACAGATGTTTCTGCTTAGAAACTTTTGGCATCTTTATAGACTGTTTTTTCCATTCTTCCCTCCTGGCCAATGTCTCAGCAGCAATGAATTATGTAAGACTACATTCTAGCCTTTTCTTTATTAATATTTCTGTAGATGCATCTCTAAGAAGTGCATCTACAGTTCTCTCTGATAGTTTTAGCTGTGTTGGCTTTCTTTTTGACCAAATACCCACCGACCCTTAAAAATACTTGTCTGGGTTTTCATACTCTTACAGATATAGATGCCAAAAAAACAAATGCTAGAATCCCAGCTCCTAGCTTTAGATTCAAGACATCTCTCACTGTTCATACTGTGATCTTAATGAATATGCCCTGTGCTTATTGATGAAGGAGGAGCTCCCTCCTTGCTATGGGGCTGCCTTTATTTGTCTCTTACTGCTGGTGCTTAACAAAAAATAATTAAGTAATGGAAGGAGATTTAGAAACTGCTGGTAGAGCTCCAAATGACTCCAACAAGCATCATCCCCACCTGGCCTATTGGTTTAGCTGACAGTTACTAGAAGTGAACAAGTTTCAGACAATCTCTAGTGGAATAAATGAACTGGGCTGGTTTATTTGCACTGTCGATAAGCACTTGTAATCCCACAAACTACACAGTGTAATGCGTGCAGGGCACCTGATGCAGTCTGACTAGACTTAATGCTTTTACATTGTACAGCAAAACTTCAAACACCAAAACTGCTCGGATTAAGTTTCTTAAAGATGATGTAAGTTATATGTGCAAGATCACATGCAGATTACTTTAGCTCGGTAGACAAACTTTCTGCATTGGAAAATTTGGCATGGCACCACCAGACTACTACTTGATTTCAGACTTACTGCAGTAGCAGAAATAAGCTGTTTCCTTCTTTGGGAACACACTACTAGAAGGAGAGAGAGCAGTCTTAGCCAGTGTGCCACAGCCAAATGTGGGATTTTCTTGCAGGCCTATGTCTAGTTATTACAGCAAAGGGTTGCTGTAAATCCTCTTGATGCACTTAGCAACTGAATTCCCACTGGAAGAAAAGCACATCTTTGCCAATATAATACTCTCATTGTTTACCACCTCAAGGTCTTTTTGTGACTGTGCTGCTCTGACAAGGCACAATGTCATTTCAAGTGGTCCTCTTGGCATTTTACCCTTTCATGAGTTTGGTGCTGATATAGAGTTGCTGAATAGATTACTTCCTCTTATTTAGAATATATGTACAGTTCTCCAGTAACAGGCAAGCAAGTTCACATTATCCTACCCAGGTTCTTTTGCACTGGTGTTGAAGATTGTGAGGGCTGGAGAAAAACTCAGTCCTTTATTGGCACCTTGTCTGAAACTGCCCAGCAGGAGAGGCAGTGGTACCAGTGGATGATGTAGCTTTGGATCACTGAGGAGGCAAGCTGGACTGGTGATTTGGTCACTGGAGTATCCCTCCAAAGACAGCAGAGTGGGGTATAGCAATGCCAGTGCAGGCATTGGATGCAGCTCAGCTGGCCTGGGTGGCCTGAACTCCTAAAAGGGCTCAGCCCCACTGAAGTCCTTTGCTCTTTCCCTCCCAAAATGAGAGCGGTAAATCTCTTCTGGTGAGAGTTGAAACATATATATGGTAGGAGAATGAGAGTTAAACTTTAATTGTCCCAGCCTTTTTCTGTCTTTCAGCAGAAAACCATATTATAAGGACTGACAGGCCAGCCAGTCCAGCATCTTTTGTCGGTAATTGCATTTGTGAGAGAACTGCATACAGTAGGCACTATGGTAGACAGGGATTTTTTTAAGGCTTTTTAGTTTCTTTTTACTGGGAGATAAGGCATTGCTGATGTGAACATGTATTTCCCCTGTTTTGAACAGGGAGTGCCATTGCAGTTGCCAACATCTTGTCAGCTGACGCAGAGGAGAGACAAGCTTTGTGTCCTAACGTCTTCAGAGAGCTTGACATTGCTTAATCATCTTTGATGTACATCCTTACTGCTGCCTGGTTTTGCTGTTACTGCTGTTTTTAAGACCTAGTGCTCTGCTAGTGAATAAAGTCACATAGCAAAATGGAGAGACAAGATCTGAACTCAAGAAGTCCAATGCTTGCTCCTTTAGACCATACCATACTCTCCTAGGATTTGGGAGGGCTATGAGCCAAGCTATGAGCCATTATCCACAAACAAAAATCCGCAATAATAGCAAATGAAGCTTGTAAGCTGCCTTGCCAAGGAACCCGATGCTCTCTTCTCTTAGAGGTCTCTGTGCTGAATGTCTCCCCAGAACTCTCCCTGTTAAATATGAAATCTCATAGCTCCTCAGGGCCCATGACTGACCCCCTGGCTAATGGCTTTTTGCCAGTCCTGTTTCGTATGGTTATATTGTTGGTTGACGCTCTTTTTTTACACTTCAGTTTTGTTTCTCATAGTCTCAGAAGTGGGCATTTTCATTGTCAATAAATACATCTCTTTGCCCAGTACATAGTATTCTCCTGGCAGGTTGGTGCTCACAGACTATAGGGAGCTATAAACAACACTGTTTATACTTTCTGCTGATACCAGAACATTAGCATATAAATAGGGGAGAGATTTAAACAGGCTAGAACAACCCTAGCCTGGCCTGTTGGGAAAGGCAGACAAGCTGCTTTTCACTCTCCTTGCCAAGGATGTCAACTTTTCTGTGGGACTATTGCAAGAATGAAGGGCTTAAAGAGATGGGAAGCTTTTATCTGACAAAAGAAAGGTCGATGAGCCTTAGAAATGCAGAAATGGACTGAATAACAGTCTGCCTATTGGGATTTCCTTGCCAGTCCTGTTGTTGTTAGTGTGGGGATGTGGAGGAAAGGAAAATAATTAAAAATTGCGACTGAGCTGTAGGCTAAGAGTTTTCTTTAAAGTGTGACTTACAGTAAAGTGTTAAAAATATGATAATTGCACCTGGAGTGAGCATATTCCTTTAAAAAAAGTTATTTCATTTACCTAAGGAAGCATGTCATGTGACCTTTAGCATTTTTTTAACTGCACAGTATTGCAGAAACATGGTACAGCCAAATACTTAATCAAATAACCTCTCCCACCCTATCTATCTATTGAATTACTAAAATTCCTCTCACCTTTGGCACCAGTGAGAGATAGGCACGAATGCTACAGTTGCCGTCAAAGGACTCAAGTCCTATTTTCATGCAGCTGAAGTTTTATTTTAGTAATAGAATATGTAAAGCAGGGTTAACAGAAGTGTAGAGGCAAGGGAGAAAAGAGGTTCTCATTTAACAGTCCTTTGGAAACCAGAGAACAAGACAGGGAGAAAGAAAAGCGGAGATGATGTTTCCAGGTGAGAAAGAGATACTGTGGGATTTTAAAGAAAGCTGTCACATGAAGAGTGGGGTTGAAAATGTGAAACAGAATTTATCTGTACTTGGGATTTGTTGTGTGCTTTGCAGATGTGCCTCAGCAGGGCCTTCCCATAGACCTTTGGAGTTCTTTCCAGACCTTTTCAGGTCTGGAAAACTCTGGGTGCAGCAGCCACTTGCCCCGTTCTCCTTCCCTCTCCTGGGAGGATGAAAGACTGTGATGTTGGTTTTCCTCTTTAGAAGCAATGACATTTTGTGCTAGAACAAGAAATTTCTGTGATTGTTTTGTACTATCATCTTTCTGCTGTGGAAAAGGTTAATTCCAAAGTCGTGTCACCAAAACTGGAAAAGTCACTATAATTTGCACAGTGCTTACTACACAGAGGTTTCTACAAGAGTCTCTTGCGTAGCCACCATGAGTGTGGCAGTGAGAGCGGCACATAAAAAGAGGAGGACCTGGAAACTGACCAGGCTTTTACTCTAGGCTTCTTCCTAGAGCTCTTAATTAGCCACATCAGTGTTTGGTCCTCCCAATGCTTTGACTCATATGTGAAACCAAAGCTGGAGCCCTGGAATAACTCGCATTTGTGGTAAAACACAAGTCAAAAGGCACTTTCCAAATCAAGCCACAGTGCGCATGCGATCTTGTGCTTCTGCAGTCAGGGGCTAGTGCAAACAGAGGCAAACCTGTTCTTTGCTTTGGGGTGCAGTTTGCCAGCAGATAAGCCACTGCCTTTGTAGAGGTAGGAATGTCCGATTGCACAGTACTGGGATGGCTCGGTGAGAAAAGGAGATATTCCTGCACTGGGGGGCACTGGATGGTCCAGAAAGGAGGAGGCATTAGGGGTTGAGGCCTGCTGAAGGTTCCTGTGTTTCAGAGGAGACCCTGGTCACAGAGCCATCATGCTCTCCCGCAGGATTAGTTGTCCTTAGATTAACCTCATTAGCAGTAATTATGAAGTCTGACAGATTTCTCTGACATTATCTCCCCTGCATAGTGCTGTAGGAAATCTTCCTAGCACTTCTGTCTTTATATCTATCTGATAGATTAGAGACCAGGGTTTTTTTCTACTGTGTTATCTCTCAAGCTTTTTTTCCTCCTATGTAAACGGGCCAGTTTTAGCACAGGATCCATTGCAGTGATCGCAGTTCAGTATCTCATTTTTGTCAGACAAATGTGAAATGAAAAGGACAACTAGTTATTGTTCATATAGTAAACTTAATGCCACCAGGGATAAAACTGTGCTTTGTCTTTGGATTGGGTTTCCAGTCCTATAGGCTTTTCCCAGTCTTTCATAAGCATGACCATGGCAAAATGCTCTCCATCTTGTAGAATTCTGGGGCCTCTACTGGGAAAGAGGTGGCAAAAGCCCTGCTGTCCTGGTGGCTTGAGGGAAAGATTAAGTATCAAGGGGCCTGTGTTCAAGGCAGGATGGTAAACCAAAGACTGAGCAGGAGAGAGGAGGTAGGAAGTGCATACGCAGCTCCAAAACTTAGCTTAGTTAAAGGATATCCGTGCCCAAAAGACAGAAGAAGGATTCTGTTCAAACCTAGCAGATGTGGAAACTAACCTGAGGTGTGCTTTGTTAGTGGATCTCTAGCACTGGAACAGGAGTGAAAATGAACCTGGGATTGTGGTAGTAGGACTAAAACAGCTGTTTTGCCATGTTGTTCCCATGCTGGATTAAATCATTCTGTGTATCACAGTGGACATTCTTTCTTCTTGTGCTCAGAGGTCGAGAAGCGGAGGTAAACCAGAGCAATAATGTAGTCAGGATGAAGAGATGATATCTGGAGTTGAGCTATGTTAAATGCTCCCTCCTGCTTCTTGCACTCAGTTTATGTTACCTACAACAAGATTAACTGGAAGTTTGCCCTTTCTCAGTTACAGGTTACAGGGTTGCCGTTTGTAACTTAGGTAGATCCCATTTGGTCTCCCTCCAAAAAATGTTGTTAATGGTCCCTGTTGTATATACTCCTCTCACCAGAGGGCAATGAAGTCAAGTATCTTAGTATAGGACTGTCCAGTATCCAGCAAGTGATGCTCCCTGTGTGCTGAAACCCAAAGTACACCACCTGACTTGGCAAGTGTTTGAATAGAAAGGTGGCACTGGGTCAGGGTGACTCCAGCACAACAGGTGGCACACAGATAAGCAGGCTGCCCCAATTGTCTGCAAACCAGCATGGAATACCAGTGGGAGAGCTTGGCAATGGTCACTGCAGGAGGAACTGACATTCACACCTACTTTGTGGCAGATAAACTTATCTGCATCTCAGTAAATCTGCTTCCAAAGTGGCTTTAATAGCCTGCACTAATAAGCCAGGTGCATTGCAAAAACAATGGGGTTTGAAGACAAGACACTTTAATTCACAGCAATTGAAGTCAACCTGCAGCACAGCTCAAGTGCAGAGAAGCTGGGATAGACAGAAGGCCTGCAGGAAGCGAAATGGGAAGAGAGTTGAGCATGAGCCACTGCCAGACCTTGGAGAACTTTCAAGAGGGTTGATCCCAACTGAATGAATCAAAAGTAAATGTGAGAAGCTAACTGAGGCAAGGAACTGTGTCTGTAATGTCTTCATTTTCCTGTTACCTTTCCTTATTCCCTTTAGAGAATTCTCTTACAGCAATAAGCAGCTCAGCCAAGGACTGTCATTTGGTATTCCAGTCTGACCCAGTGTTTTGCAGGATGCCAAACAGCCACAGTGTAGATGCTTCAACCCTCCCCCCAGCACACAGAGAAGCATCTATGCAAAGCCTTACAAAGCCTTTCAATGCCCTGCAACTGGGACAAAGATAGGAGGAAATGAGATCTCTTCTCAGATTTCAAGAGTCCATTTAAAAATTACAGTGTGTGGGTGAACTGGGGTTCTGACGAGCAGGCTTTGAGAAATGAAACTTTCACTTCTGGGTACTAGCTTGACTTTGATCCAGGAGGCCCATCATAGCTACCATTTAACATTTGACTCTGAGCCTGTTGGAGGAGACTGTGTTTGGAGGGTGTATCAAAGGACAGTGACCTTCTGTGAAGCCCCGTGGCCAGGTTGCAGCCAAATCCCAGCTTGTTCAACTAGGTGGTCCCATTTCCGATCAGAGAGGGCGTGAGGGCAGGATGGTCTATAGACAATCATCTCCAACTCCCTTCTGGAACAACGGAGTGGCATGCCGCCTCACCACTTTTGCTCATATCTGTGGCATAGTAAAGGATTTCAGACTCTGGAGCTATCGGCCCATCACTGTGCATGAACACAAGAAGTGTATTTGCTGCAAGAGCACTGGTCTGGGAAGATGGTGGCAAGGCTGGGCTGAGCTAAGGTGCACCCGCTGAGCTTTCCCTCCCTTGCCACTTGATAAATACCCCTCTCTTTCCCCCACCCTCCTCCCCATTTTCCACAGCAGAGAGTAGACACAAGGGGACCCTTTCATCTTGGCACATCCACTTGCTGATTAATGTGATGCAATGTTCCCACAAGGACACTATGCGGCCATGTAATTAGGCGGGAGATAATGAATGCTTCAGAGACTATTCAGGCAGCAGTGCCCGCCTCCCCGCCGAACAAGCTCCTTTCTCAGCAGTGAAGCCAAGTGGAAGGAGAGGGAGCAGAAATGCCATTGGTGATGCTCTTAATTGTGCAGGAACCGGGGGCTCTCGCAGTAGAAAAGAGAGTAAGGGCCAGTGTGGGAGAGATGGGCAAGTGGGTCCACTCTGCTATCTCAGGGCCAAACTTTTTGTTGTGTCTTTTCATGTGTTTGACCTTGTGGCAGGAGAAGCCTTAAATGTGCACATCTCTGGCTTTGTATGTGTGTGCCTTTTTTGTTTCAAATCATTAGGGAAAGCCATTGTTTAATAAGCATAAGAGTCTGTCTTCTCAGTAACCCAGAGGCAAAGATGCTGGTGCTACTTAGTGGCCTTTGAAATGTGGGAAACACACTGGGGACACAAAAGGCTTATTCTCTTTTAGGGGGCTTTACAGTTAAGCTGACATTGTCTGGCTAACATTAGCAAGAAAGATACTCCCCTTTCTCCCTCCCCCCCACCCCTATGTAGACTCTGAGAAAACAACCAATTGGTTTAAAATGCACTATCCAAATGCCTTCAGATCAGAGGAGAATAAAGCCAGCAAGGAGCTGAAAGTCTGTCTGATCAGCTGGAAGCCAATGAATCTACTGTCAAAGGTCTTGGCAGAAATTCAGTCCTCTGTTCAAATCGCTTTCTGGAGTTTTTTATCTTTTGTTTGTTGATGCAGAATCTTTTGAAACTGCATACCTGACCATACCACGTACTAAATGTAGGCAGTGCAGCCTGGTGTAAGCAACTGGTAGAACTCGTCATAAACTGACTTAAGTAGTTATAAAACTAAAAAGGTAACTGAAGTTATGCATTAGGTGCAGATAGGCAGAAAACAGCTGTTGGTGATAGCAGTGAAACAGGGAAGCTCTATTTGTTTGTGGATTAGGTTAATTTTTTCAGAAAAAGGTCACTAGAGGGTGGAGTATATCAGAAAGAGCAATTTACAAGTTATAAAATAGAATAATTTATATGCACTCTCATATTTAAGCCTGCTTCCTTCTAACAAGCTCTAAAGCCATTATGTGCCCTTTTGTAAATAAGTACTTCCCAGGCAGACCCACTGATCACCCTGCTGAATTAAGTGACAGACTCTTTTGTGCGTCCCTTGTTGAATGGCAAATGGATGCAAGTTACATTATTCTGTTGCTTAAAGCCATTTTATAATCAGTTTAGTATATAATTTGCACTGCATATCACTGCTGCACATTTTGACTGTGCATCAGGTGGTACACAGAAAAGTCTTAAGCTTTCCTACTATCTACAGTGTTGGAAAAACACATTTCACTGAGAATCTTATTGTGTTGCAAAGTAATAGTAAAGTTGTCACAAAAAAAAAATATCTGGCAGAGTGAAGAACTTTTACAAAAGAAAATTAGTTCCACTGACATCTTTGCAGAGCTACTTGGTGGCATGCGTAGTCCTGTGCCTCTGTGTCATACAAACACACTGTATTTGTTTGCGCCACACCATTGCATCCCAAGGAAGATGCATATAGTATCACTGTAACCCTCAGATCATGTCATCTATTTCCCTTCCCTCTGTCACATGCACAGTCGCAGCCTACAGGCTCTACGTGTGAAACAGAGAAGGGAAATACATGACGCATGATGTGAGGGTTATAGGGCTTCTAAAATTGGTGGTCAGCGTTTTATTTGGGGTCAGGGACTCAAAGATTAAGAGGCAAAATAATTATTATTGGACCTAAGGAGCCCAGTTGTTACTGCCCAAAACTGAGAAGTCTGTGCTGAAAGGAGTTTCAAATGTTTTCCTTCTGTCTATGCTGTTTGCTGGCATAGAATACTCTAGCACAAACTTAGGTTAGTACCTCTCAGTAGCACGATGTCCTTCAGAGGAATGTAAAGTCAGTGTCAGCATTGATTCTGATTTGTAAGCTGTATCTACATTGATGAGTGCCGCTCCTATAGACCAGCCGGACTGAGGTAAAGGTAACTTTACTGACAGCTTGAGGCAGCATTCTGTAGCAGCAAACAAGCTCAACAGGTTTCAGGAAGAATGAGCACAAGCACAGCTCATGCAGGATCTATGAGACCAGCTTGCTCTGTAAAGAAGGATATCTCATGATCTCTTTTTCCCCTCTGCCTAATCTGATGGCAAAGCAAATTGCATCAAACTCCAGCATGCACTGCACATCTGGAGGTGGATTTTCCAGTACAAAAGCCATTCAGTCACCAAGAGTTCGGTGACATGACCTTTCTCAGGGCAACCCGCAAAGAGATTTGCGCTTCTAGAATTATGTGATGTTGACAACATCTGGAGCTTAGTTGTCTCCGGTAAAAAAACAGGTGTTTTGCTTCTGCTGGTCACAAATTTCTCCCCATGTTCATTGTTCTAATTTCTGTTTAAAGTTGGATTCAGCCAAGAAATTAGCATAAATTTGCTTGGAAACTGTCCCAAAGAATCTGCCACGTGAACTTCAGAATGTTTTGCTATTTTGCTTGCTCTTGGCAGGCTCTGAAACTCATCCAGATCTCTAGTTGGGATGGAGTTTCTTTTGCATCTTTTCTGTTGGCCCAAGCAATGTGAAGACCATCCCAGTGAAACCCTGATACTGTAGTATCAAGGAACAAGGTAAGGGAAGAGGCTGTCACTGTGTCCCATGCTGCTACTGTAATAACGAAGGAGCAAAGCAGTCACCTATACTCCCAGATTATAGAATCATAGAATCACAGAACTGCTAGGTTGGAAAAGACCTCAATGAGATCATTGAGTCTGACCGTACCTGTCCACTACTAAACTGTATCGCTAAGCACTTAATCTACCTGTCTTTTAAACACCTCCAGGGATAATGACTCAACCAACTCCCTGGGCAGCCTGTTCTAGTGCCCGATATCCCTTTTGGTGAAGAAATTTTTCCAAATGTCTAATCTGAACCTCCCCCGGCGCAACTTGAAGCCATTCCCTCTTGTCCTATTGCTTGTCTCTTGGGAGAAGAGACCAACACCCACCTCACTGCAACCTCCTTTCAAGTAGTTGTAGTCAGTGATAAAGTGTCCCCTCAGCCTCCTCTTTCCAGGCTAACCAACCCCAGCTCCCTCAGCCTCTCCTCATAAGACTTGTTCACCAGCTTTGTTGTCCTTCTCTGGACACAGTCCAGGACCTCAATGTCTTTCTTTAAATGAGGAGCCCAAAACCAAACACACTATTCAAGGTACGGCCTCACCAGTGCTGGGTACGGGGGTGCAATCATTTCCATGGTCGTTTATGCTACATCTGGACGATATTTTGGTCTCCTGTGAGTGTTGCAGAATAAACCAAAGGATGATTTAGGTAAGAGTAATAATGCTAAGTAGCACTAAGATCACAGAGCCTTTGCTGACCAATTTACTTGTGTTTTTTCATTACTCATGCTGCAACTTGAACTGATAGGTTCCTGTAGACAGAATACAGAGTGCTAAGAAGTCAGTAGGGTAACAGTACATATTCACTTGTCATATGTTATGCAAACTCTTTACTCCTAGCTGTTCTGGCAGAGCAAAAGGGGTCGACCAACCATTTCTGGATGGTTTCAGGATTGAAGAATCCCAAGACTGGCACAAGAAATTGAGAACTGGAGAAGGAGGCACAGCTGAAGTACTTTTTTTCTCTAGCAAGCCTCAGCAGCTAGGACAGTCTTTCAGCACAGCTCAGAGCAGGTACGGGAATATGAGCTTTTTGTGCCAGGCACAAAATCCTGGAGTACCATAGCTGTAGGATGACAGGTTTGCCGGGAAATGGGAGAGGGAAGGGGGAGCAGCAAGAGGTCTGGCATGCTGCTGAGCTCAGTCCTGACTCTGCACACCAGCTCTGGCATTGGTATAGTCCTGGCTCTGTGATCTCTGCCCTCCCATGCCCAGTGCAATGCCAGCCACATGTGAAACTTCTGTGACTCACACCCATGGCCTGGAATGGTCTTGGCTTTGCTTGTGTTTAGTTCTCTATGCAGCATACCATGGTCATGTTCTTGTACAAAATCCTCCCTGCTGTGTGATGCTGTCCAATGCTTTCCTAGCTTTGCATTCATGCCCATTCCCCAGCTGAAAAAAAGTATTTCTGGCCCACCTGCAAATGACTTCTTCCCAGCATAAAACTTCCCTACTCTAAAAACAAGTTGGAATACCCTGGACCTGTGGGAAAACAACACAATGGCTTTAAATAAGCAACCTATTAACCAGCTCTAGGAGAGGGCACAAAATGGGGCCAAAATCAAGGCTATAGCCTGCTTCTGTTCTTGCCATACACAGCATGCAGCGGTTTTGCCAGTGCTGAGAGCTTGGAGATAAGGGAACACTAAAAGAGTTAAAAAGTTTTTCAGGGAAGGCAGCTGGTGGGAGAAGGGGCAAAAGAGGAGGAGCTATTCTCTTGCTCACAGACTTTCCAGAGCCTCCAAAGATCAGTAAGCCCCAGGAAACCACAGGCCTGTGTACAGGATGCTTATTTTTTTTTTTTAGATCTGTTTTAATTTAGATGTTTGGGATCTAAACAGATAGTGATTTACCCTAAAACTGATGTATGGTGACAAGATATAACTTGTCATAGCAAACACAACTGCAAAGCATGACTGAAATTCTACCCTCAGATTCAGCCTAAAATTCAGCCTGATAGCAAGGACATCTTACAGCCATATTCAGAGACAAGCATGTGTTTGCTGAGGGTCATTAAAATATTTGAGATGCGAGAAGGTACCAAAATAGCTCAGATATGCACCTATATGTGTTACACTTACCCACATCTTACTGGTCCCCGATAGTCAACCTTTCTCTGGTTTAATTTTGTCGTCTTACCCAAAGATGTTCTGTGGTGCATTTATTTTGTTAATGAAATGCTGGCTCTATTGGAATATGAATTCTGTAGGAGTTGCCAGGACATATGAAAAAGGACAGCCATAAACTATTTTCAATATTATTGCAGTGTAATGCCAGGTCTAGTACTGCTTCCAGAAAGCAGGAGAGGGAGAATGGAACTTAACATGTCCCTGACCTGTCCAGAGGGACAAAACAGAGAGCTTTTATTTTATTTGTTTCTACAGTGACTCAGTCTGTAGTAACTGGGTTAAAGTCCTCTTAGAAACGAATGGAACAAAAGGCCTCCTGTTAGTGCTGGACATTTTCCCTCTTCAGATATCACCAGAAGGATTTTAAAAAAAAAAAAAAAAAGAAGCAGAAGAAAAAAAAGGCCTCCAGCAGAATGCAGGAAACCACAAGCTTATGGGAATGTAGCAGCAATTTGGAAAGCAAAACACTGCCTCAGACTTTCATCTGCAGGGCCTGCCTCTCCCCTCGACCCCCCCCCCCCCCCCATTTTTTCCTTGCCTTCTTTTCATCTCCTTACAGCTAGAAGCATTTGCCAGGTCAACACAGAGCCTGGAGAAAAGGCTGTTTGGGAGAGCAGTTGAGTTGCAGGAGGTCAATGCCAGATCCCAGACAGAGAGAGAAAAACTGGCTTGTGCAGATCACTGTAGTCTGCAAGGGGGCTCCAGCACAAAGGGAGCGAGCTTTGGTGCAGCAGGAGCTTGGAACTTCAGTCCCATAGTTTCTTGCCAGACTGAGGGTCTTACTCAGGTCAGAACCCTGGATCCTACAGGCTGTACTACAGGGGGAAAAGAAGGGCATTTTCACAATTTTTATTTGGTATGTCTGGTCTTCTTTTATCAAATGTAGCTTAATAACGTCTAAGTAACAAATTACATAATGTTCTCTAAGATTATCCAAAATGCTTTTTGCCTTCCATTCTAAGTATTGTCATGACATGCCGTGATTTCATTATAAAGCAAATGTTTTCCAGCAGGCATTCACTGAATATCATTATTTTTCCCTTCAACTTTTTCCTAAGGAATGTAAACTCACAGTAACAAAAGAAAGCATGCTGACATTATGTTTTGCGTATTAGAATGAGCATTTTATTGACTTTTTCCAAAAACTTACCTTTCCTCTCTCAAAAGAAAAAAAAGCAACCCTACACTGAGGAAAACTGCAGGTATCTAAAATGATATGGAAAAGTGGAGTTAAATGTTACTTCTTACCTATAGCCTTGTTGTGATCCTGGTTTGTACAAAAGGATATGTTACTTCTTGTTAGGTGAGCATTTAGTTGACCTAATTCAGAGAAACAGCTTGGTGAATCATGTAAAGAGCAATAGGTTGGGTGTAAGGGAAGAATGGGAATGCATAGCTGGAGCTGAACCACATAAGCCAACTGTTAGTTTAATTTAGACTGTTGCAGAACCATAATCTCAAGTGGTAAGCTTTTGAGTGACTTGACCAAGACCACATAGCACATAAGCAGTTACTTTATTTAGTTAGATGACTGATTCCATACTGAGTTATAGAAGTTTGTCTTCTGTGCATTCAAAGTGAACAAGTAAACAAAGTGGACTTCGCTATGCCTATTTCACTGAGAAGTGATGACACCATGCAGAAAAGTCAATCTTTAAAACAAATTTCCATCCTTAATCCTAAGTGAATCAGTTGCTTGTAGTATTTGGTGTTATACAGTGTCTCCTCTCTAGGCCATTTGGGCCAGTTTCCATTTCAGGTAGTGATGAGAACCAAAATCAAATGTCTGGTTTTCGCTCATGCTAAGTGAGTTATTCAAGATCCTGGTAGAGAAATTATCTTCTGTTAAACCTCTAAATTTGGCTTCTTTATTGGCATTTTCATTAAAATAATCAAGTTCAAATATTCTGTCTTCTTATACAAAACCTACTGCCTTAGCCTTCTTTAGGCTTAAGAATTTGAGTTCTCCCAGCCTCTCTTCATGTGTAACCTGCTTCAGCCCCTCACCATATTAGGGTCCTTCCACTGGACTTCACTTCAGCTTGCCAATGTCTTTCTTGGACGGTATGCCTTAAGACTGGACACAATATTCCAGTATTTGTTAACTAACACATGGTTAAAGGCTATTTTTCCCTCAGTGCAATCACAGTTAGTCACAGTTTAAAGCATATTTAAAACCCTGTCCAGAGCTAGAAAACTAAGCCTGACTAGCCAGGATGTTATAAAACCCAGTTGTGACTACTTACACTGAAAAATTCCAACATCTTACCACCTGTGTTAACTTACCATTTGGCATTCAGAGTAGATAAGAAGGCTGACTGTTCCTACCTGGATAGTTTTAAGTCAGGATCTTAGGAGTTAGCTTTGTTCAGAAATGATTATAAATGTAACAGTTACATTTAGCATCATCCCAATAAACAGATGTTCTAACACCAAGCCATTTTATAGTGTAAATGTGCTGACCTGGAGCATGTTTGGTAGCTAGTGCAGTTCATTACATGATGCACTTTGATCTCATCCTTACACATCAACCATCCAGATGGAAATGGAAGCATGCTGCTAGTTTATAAGGGAGAAGGCTTGCACAGCTCTGGCTAATGAGGTGTAGCTGGAACATGTCAGTCTCCACTGTGTCACTGTAAAAGCATTGCATTGCCACATACAGAAAAGCACATTCGTTACTTTTGAAGGTTCAAACCATCAATGATAACCAGCACTGCCAATACCAGTGTTCACAAGGAACAGAGAACGGAGAACATTGCCTGGAATTTGTTTCAGGTTCAGAGCTTTTAACTCCACCTTCCTGAGCCTCGAGAGAGAAGTGTTTTTCCTCCACTCCATCTGGTACAGAGCTCTGGAAAACTTCAGCTTGGCCCACGCCCTCCTCAGCCCCTGAACTTTGTAATTTTCGAGCTGCCAGAATCACTAACTGCCCAGTTTTATGTAACTCCAAATATCTGCAATGGAGCTGGAGAACACAAACATGGAAGAAGTTTTGTGGCTTTTAAGCTATGTTCAGAAGTTTGCCTTACTTTTTTTTTTTGGTGGAGGGGGAAGAGGAGGAATGCAGTGGGGGTATACACGGACTTTTCAAAAGAGAACAGAAATCTGTCTGCTGGAAGCATAGATGTAGGTTTGCTTTTGAGAACCCCCTCTTTTTGGGAGGGGCCCAAAAGACGTTTTAAGGGTTCAAGGTCCTTTATATTTGATAAGTGTAAATGCATCAATAATAATTTTGAGAGGCTGTCAATTCTTAGTGTTTGCTGTCTGTTGCTCTGGGAAGCCAAATCTAACTTGTAACAGCTATTGCTAATGTCTGTAGAGCCAAAAAGGACCAGTGGTTTTCCCCAACCGCAGCTAACAGCTTCCCAGATGAATATGCTGTGCCTGGGCTTCTGCAGCCAAGCAAAGCAAACAGACATGCAGCTTTTGCAGCACTTGAGGCTTTGTACTCCAGTACCACAGAAAAAAATGGCAAATGCTCAGAGAAGTCAGGCAGGGCAGGGAGGCTTACATTTCCAGGGCCTGTAACCCATTTTCCCTCATTCCCTTTCAGATTGTTTGTAAAGCCCAAGCCAACTTTTGTGTTGCTGTTTCAGAGTAAATATTTTGTGATGGTTTGTGTGTGTGTAAGTGGGAAAACTGGAAGAATGAGGCTTAAGCACTGTAATAACAAAGCGGCGAACAGCCTATCAAGTCAGGGACAGCCCTGCAATAAAACAGTGTATCCAGACCTGTAATCACAAGTGACCTAGCAATAACAAATCAGTGCATGCCTATGGGTGTGGGAGAGAGATGAGCAGAACTGAAAGAGATATGCTCCCAGAAGAGCAGAGAGAGAGAACAGCAAAACTGAGGTGTGGAGAGGATAAACAGGAGGAGCATGCACTTTGACTGTGTTGCTTGTGCGTGTACATCTGAAGCAGTTGAAGTTAAAGCTTTCTTCCTGTTTCCTACAACATGGAGAATTTTGTGCCTTTGCCAAATGTAGAAACAGAAGCAAAAATAAGCATCAGTTCTTCTTAAAACGAAATTAAAACAGTAAAAACAGCAAACAGTATCCAAGTCAGAGGTGTTATCTGCAGGCCAATTGTGCCAGTGGTCTGTAGCCAGGGGAGCCAATGGTAGGAGGCACCGCGGTCACAGGGGAATGAAACTAAATGAATAGCAAAATGGAAGCTTACAGAAGTAAGCTGTCAGTAAGGTTAGTTTTAAAAGGATGTGGTTAAAGATAAATATCAAAGTGTGCATAGCAGAGCTATGTTAATGAATTGCATTCTCTCCAGTGATAAAATTGGAGTCCTTATTCAAGTCAGATTGTAGATGTGGAGGTATGATGCTCTTGCCATATAACTGAAAGTTGTTAAGTCTTCTCTTGGGTTGCAAGACTACCTTCTGGGATGTGAATAAAATGGAGCATTTGGTTAGGACAGCTGTGACTCTCCCAGGGATGAAAAGTGACTGAAACAGCAAGAGAAAAGTGGATGTGCTTACAAATGCAGTGATCCATGACTGTGCGTATCTTCTGTCCATGGAGAGACAAATGTGTCAGTGCAAACAGAATTACTGCTTCACTGTCCTTAGTGACATTTTTTTTCTGCAACTTCTTTGGGACCCTGTTGATGCACAGCCTGTGTGCTGCAGGGTGAATTGGTTCCTGAGTGCACTTAGTATTTAAAGACATTAATAATTTAGGCCTGCCTTCCAGCAGGCCTTAGCTTCATTTGGTGTGATTGGAGCTTATGACCTCTCCAGGCTCTAATTCCCAAAAAGCAAGGGACTGAGGCAGAGACACAGTAAGCACCAATAGCTATGGAACACCCTACACATCAGGGTATGACCATGGAATCCAAGTAGAGCCTTCCAAAGGGACAGAGATTAATGGTTGGCAAGGACTGGGTTATTTTACCAAAGTCCCACTTTTTTTTGTCAGATATCTTCTCCATGTTGATATTATGGAGCCAGAGAGGTTAAGGGTCTGAACAAATGATGTTGTTACTGCAGCAGTCCTGCTTGCTTCCCGTATCGTCTCCTGGCTGGCTTTAAGTGTCTTGATGAGATGTTTGGTGTCTGGCACATATCCAGAATCCCTCACTCAGTGCTGTTTGGTGTGCCCATTGCCAGTGCCTGGCTCAGAGAACAATAGACCACGTTCAGGAGGCTCTGATGGAGGTAGCAGTGATGCTGGAGTTTACGGCCAAGGTCAGGGACAAGGGAACAGCCCACCTTTGGGGGAGGCCATAAATGGTTGTCACGTTCAGATTGGACAAAGCAGCAAATGGATGTGTCTTGGTTTTTTCTGTTCTTCCAGGGGTGACTTGGGAGGCCGAGCAACTAAAGTCTGACCATACACTGACCCTTGCACATTCCAGCCAGGGCACTGATCAAAGCTGGCCAGAGGCATTGGTTGTGTGGAAATGTGAGGTGGTGCCCTGCATGTGTTCTCACATTAAAGGCTTTTTTTCTCTCTGATCAAATTTGAGCATTGCTTTGGCATAGGACTCCTTCCCTCTCCACACTGCCCGGGCCAGCTGGATCAAGGCTCTAGAGCTTGGACAGTAATGTTTTGGGCTGGGTACATAGCAGCGTCCTCCCTCTCTTGAAATTCTTAGTTTTGCTTGAACTGCTTTTGAACAAGTGGAGTTATTTGTGCAGAGGATGAGGAGAATTGAAAAAAAAAAGAGAGAAGGCCAAGGAGTGTGTCTTTGAGCACTCATCCAGAGCTACTCCACAGAGGGTGGCTGGAATGACAGAAATGACAAGGATGGAGGACGTCAGTCATGATGCTGCCAAGGTGTAGAGAGCCCTTGCCTTTCCCTGAAGTTGCATAGGAGAGAAAAGCCCAGGAACCCCCTTACACTTCCTCCAGTGTAGGATGTCATTGTGAGAATGGAGAAGTGGGTTCCAGTGAAGCACATCATTACCCTATACTTTTGAGGCTGAAGTTGCCCTATGTCCCCTCTGGCAAGGGAGGGGGTATCTGCAGTGATTCCTTCTGGCATGGCAGAGGGCACTCTGTGCACCCACACAGTCGACACCCAAAGGCTGCCAGCTTTCACTAACTGCCAAGTGGATGGAGCCAAAATCGGCCTTGCTTTTTGGTTCCAGACCCCATGTCAGAGGATGTGCATATATTTTTCTAAGCTACACAAATTGACACAGCAAATAATCCCAGCATGGGAGGAAAAAGTAAAACACTGTGACCTCATTTCAACAAAAAACCTCATCCATCACACAGAGATGTAATTAAAAAGCATGGTGATTAAATACATGCCAGCAAGCGTCTTCAAATCCTAAGTCACTCATGCCCAAAATAAGCAGTGCCTGTGCACATTCAGAGAAAAAGGTAGTGCTTCATGTTTTCGTCTTTCAGCCAGTGCAGCCTCCGAGTGCTATGCACCCAACTTACTTCTTTATACTTCCTCGGCAGAGGTAAAGGGTTAATTTCAGGAAAGAGAGAGAAGTTTTCTCTCTCTGGATGATAAAAATTATAAGGAAAAATCCAGTGTGCTTGGCTATATTTGGAATGAAATTGTTGTGTCCCAGCTTCACATCCTGGAAACGGTCACTTTCACAAACCAGGACCTATAGTATCTTGAGTTTAGAGATGATATTCCAAAACTGCATATAGCACATTCTTGTGAGATTTAGCAGCTGCCTTCAGGAAGGTGTTCTGTAAATTTTGGGTTTTTTATCTTCCTGTCCTTATTTCTATTTGATTTCTGTCTTTCTTTCTGCTACAGATGAAGCAATAGATACAGAGCCCTAACTTTTGGCAGAGATATATTCAGGTTTTGAATTTAATTCATGTAGCATAATAATGGGTTAAATCAAAACACTCACAAAACCAAACATCTCTGCGTTCTAAGAAAGTTTGGTTCCAGATTCAAACATCATTTCTAAATTAAATTATTGTTTCCCTGCTACTAGCCAGAAACCATGTTGAGATAAGTGAGATCAGATGGGGGGAAAATGGACGTTCGAATTTATGGCAGAAAAGTTCTCAATGTGACAGCGTATCTTTGACTGCATTGTTGAGGAAGGAAAGCGAGAAATATTTCTTCTACTTCTACTTTACTTTTTTAATTTCCTCTGAATGAGTTGACTTTTGCTGGAAGCAGAGTACTGGCATGATCAGGTACAAGAAACCTATGTTCCCATCTGCCTGGTCTCTGCTACTGGGCAAATCAAACATGGTTTTCAGGAAAAATGCTGCCTGCCTTCTGTGCCTTGGGCTTAGTTACTAACATTTACTTGGGCTTGTGTAGAAGACGTTAGGGAGGCCTTGAGACTAACCATGACCAAAGTCTCTCAGAGTTGTGGAAAGCAGACTGTATGAGAGGGTGTACGACTGGGGCAAGGAGCAGGCCTGATGTAAGGCATAAAAATGGCAGAGGAGATGGAGAATGAATCTACTCTGTGCTTGGTCTGCGCAAGCTCATATAATCACAGCTAGGAAAGTCAAATTTTAGGGTTATTTGTGTTTAAGTGAGAGAAAAGAAAAGAGAAAATCCAGTCGCAGAGGGGGAAAGTACCATGTGTCAGACTGGACTTGAAAGGGGTACGTAGGTGATTCCTGTCTGAGGCTGTGGTATGTGTATAGGATGTTACGAACTGCTCTGCCTCCTCAAGTTCTCCCAGCACCTTCTCAGGGTCACAGCAAGCCTGTAGGAGTGCACCTTCAGCTCAAGCAGACATACTTGGTGGTCTTTATCCCGGTTACAGGAACAGCAAGACTGAGACCTGGAGTCACACAGTGGGTCTAGTTGTCTCTTGTGACTCTTGTACAGGAGCGCAACTCTGTTAAATGCAGAAGATCTGCTCTAACTCGTGACTGTGTGAAAGAGGAATTAAGCTGAGTAAGTCCACAGCAGAGCAGGGTGGAGCACACAGCTGAGGGCTTGTGATGGCCAGGCACAACTTTATGTTGTGGCTTTGCATTGTTCATTTCATCTGTATTGCAGAAAGTGTACACATCCAGTGCAGCAAGCAACGACGCAACAGTGTTTTCACTTCCTTTGCACTGCTTCAGCTGGCATCTCCTCTGCCTTTGTCTGCGCACAGCTTCTCCTTGCACAAGAAACCATGAACACATGGAGGCTGTGTGGTCACATCAGTGTGTACGAAGCGCAGAACCCTCTCCTCCCCCTTCTGTCCCTCCTGCTCCCAGGACAGACGCTGTCAGCTGTCCGTTACTCCAGGTTACCATGAGCCCCGTCCCTGGTCTCCCAAAGCGCATCTTAAATTTCTGCCAGGAGGACTTGGGGGACCCAGAAACAGACCTTCTGCCTGCTCTGGCAGCTCCACGTTGTGCATGCCTAGCACTGACCTTCCCTGCCCTTCGGCCTCTGCCCTTCCCTCCTGACCTTGCAGGATTATTCCTGCTGTGCCTTCTCCAGGCAAAGGCCCCCTTGGCTGCTGCTTTAGTGCTGAGAGTGGCTGTGAGAGGAAAGAAGAAAATCTCCATTGGATGACTTACTTTTGAGTGGGGCAGTAATCAATACCGGGGCACCCAGCTCAAGTGTGTGTGGGGGGAGCACGTTAGCCCTCTGTGCGCTAACCTCCCCCTAGGCTGCTGCCTTCCCACCATGGCACGCTCAGCAAGGAGGACCCTTCTCTGTCCTTAAGATAGCAAATCATGCTGCCCTGTTGCTGTTAGCAAATCGTCCTGCCCTATTTTCTTGTTTTGG
The DNA here is from genome assembly GCF_017976375.1 of Cuculus canorus. Classification (NCBI taxonomy): domain Eukaryota; kingdom Metazoa; phylum Chordata; class Aves; order Cuculiformes; family Cuculidae; genus Cuculus; species Cuculus canorus. The sequence continues at coordinate 57,010,709 of NC_071405.1, read as the reverse complement.
CCTGAGGAGCAAGGTCAGAGGTGAGATTTTTGCTGGAGTTTATCCCTGCCCTATCCTCATCTGCTTGAAAGGTTGGCTGCAAGTGATGGGGAGAGCCCCTTCCTCGGTTACTGCACCGCGGGCCAGGGGCACTGGAAGGGGGAACCAGAGGGGGACTTTTGTTTGTTTGCTTTTCCCTGAACCGTGAAGCTCGGGGCCGTGCTGAAGACAGGACACCAGGCATGAAGGAGGGGATCTGGTTCTGCACATTCTTCCCCCCTTCTCCTGGAGCAGTGGGGCTTGCAGCCCTGGCAGCCTTTTCAGGCCCTGCCAGTGGGGGAGTGAGAAGCTAGGCTCACAGATTGCATCAAGGCGCTTTTTTTTTGGTCATGCTGGTTGGTTATAATGAGAAAATACTCCAAATTCCTAGTGAAAAATCCTTTCTTCCTTTCATTATTACTGGGCCAGACAAGCTAAGCTAGCACTGGTGCACTGAAGGAGCTGAGCGCACAGCCATGCCAGGGTAGGAGGCAGAGCTCCTGAATCCTCACCCCAGCTTTGCTCTGGAGCATTTTATATAAAACCCAAAAAATCACTTAACTCACTGTACGTTCTGTCTCAGTTAGTGTATCTGGCCGTAAAACAGGATAAGCGATACAACCCCAAACATTGTTTAAAAGCTCAGTTAGCTGATGTGAGAAAAAAGATCTTTCAGTGGAAGGTACTGAAACACAAAGTGGTGGGACTTTCTCAGACTTGGTTTCTGAGCAAAGCTGCTTTCAGATGCAGCAGCAGGTACCTTAAAAATGTGCTTGTTTTTTTGATTCCTATCCTTCATCTTTTGCAGAAATTTATCATATGTTCTAGGCAGTAGGTTGGATCCAAAACTGAAGAAGACTTCTACTTCAAGGTACCTTGTGTCATCACTGAGTAATTAGTAAGTGAGGTACAACTGGAGCTGTTATGGAGAATATATCAGTTAAATCTAAGTATTAATATTTATAAAAGATTTTATGATTTTTCAGCTGCAAAACCCAGTATATGTTGAATGGTTAACAGACTCTAGTGATTGAGGCATGGGGACACCTGTGAAGTCCTCACCGTCTCTGAGTTAGGAAGGTTTGTCTTGGATTATGTCTGAGTTGACTTCTCTTTCTTCTTTCTCAGGGCTTTTTTTTCTATCCTTTTTTTGTGATTTGGATCATCGTATTAAATACTGGGAACTCTGTGAAGCACGTTTTTCTTTTCTTGAGAGATGGATGGAAAATTTCTTACAGAATTGATTTGATCAATATGAAATCAACAGGAAAACTAATGCCCTCATTTTCAGCATAAGTGCACTCTATTGGGGGGGCGGTTTACTGAAGAGCAGAATAAAGAATAGGAGAAGTTTGGGGATCCAAGATTTGTGTATATCCTATATTGTCTCTGTCCTGTTATGTGGAGATAACCTTCAATTTCTTCCCTATGTGTTTCCCATTTATTTTCATTTGGTTTTCGAATCACAGTTTTCCCATGCTTTTCTTTAGCCTTCTTTAAATATTTAGAAAATATTCATTAGCCTTGTAGTAGTCCTAGGTAAGTAAATGTCTTTTAATGATAAAATCTTCTCTAGGTGGGAAAACTAAGGTACAGAGTACTATGTGATATAATTACTTAATGAATTAAAAAAAAATCAGAACTTTTAAATAACTTTCCTTGTCAACCTGTATTTTGTGCTTTACTATCAGAAAAGCTTATTTGAGCTTCTTTAATGAAAAACCTAAACTATGTGATGGTAGGCAAGGAGCAGATAGGGAACATAGTCATTTTAGAGGAAATCCTTGGGAATTCCAAATACCCATTGTATCTCCAGATGGCCTGAAGGCCATATTTTGTATTGCAGTATTTCCATTGGTTTTTGAAATAGTTTTGAGACATTTCCAGATGTCTTGATTGAAGAAGGTGCTGCTAAAGGTTGAAGCCCTGATGACCACTATAAAGGTATAAGAATCTCATGGAAAAAACTCCTACTTGTCTTTCTTTCGGTGCTCTTGCAGCCCCTATCAGGATAGTATCTGAGCATCTCATATGTATTTAAAAATAGAAATAACAATAACAAACCCTCTGTCTCTCACTTTGTTCCCAGCCTACAAGTGAAATAGTGTGATTTGTTCAAAGGATTTTTAACTTGTGTGTTCTAAATATTTAGCTGTGGTTTTGCACAGTTTATCTACTGTTCCATTCCTCCACTGAGAGGGGAAAAAAGATGCACTTGCAGTCCAGAAGGCCAACCGTATCCTGGGCTGCATCAAAAGAAGCGTGGCCAGCAGGTCGAGGGAGGGGATTCTCCCCATCTACTCCACTCTCATCAGACCCCACTTTGAGTACTGCGTCCAGCTCCAGAATCCCCAGCATAAGAAGGATATGGAGCTGTTGAAACAGGTCCAGAGGAGGGCTACAAGGATGATCAGAGGGTTGGAGTGCCTCTGCTAAGAGACAGGCTGAGAGATTTGACTTGTTCAGCCTGGAGAAGAGAGGGTTGTGAGGAGACCTTATAATGACCTTCCAGTGCCTGACAGGGCCTACAGGAAAGCTGGGGAGGGAACTTTTACAAGGGCATGTGATGACAGGACCGGGGAGAATGGCTTTAAGTTGGAAGGAAGAAGATTTAGATTAGACATTAGGATGAAATTCTTCGCGATGAGGGTGGTGAGACACTGGCACAGGTTGCCCAGGGAAGCTGTGGATTGCCCCATCCCTGGTGGTGTTCAAGGCCAGGTTGGATGGGGCGTTGAGCAGCCTGATCTAGTGGGAGGTGTCCCCGCCCACAGCAGGGGGGTTGGAACTGGGTGTTCTTTAAGGTCCCTTCAAACCCAAACCACTCTATGATTCTATGCCATTTCTATTATTTCATAGAACTCAAAAAGCTACAGTGTTACACGTTCCCTATAGTGCTTCCCATGCAGAGCTTGACCACCGCCGTTCCCAGATCTGTGCATTCATTACTTTATTGATGCACAGCCAGGGATGTTTTGGCAGGATTTGGTGTTGTGTAAGCCATGTGTGATGTTAAAGAAAAGCTGCTATATATGTTAATTGCAGCCATTCACAGTATGTGTGTGGAGATATAATATTTGCTTGTACGATATGGTTGAGAAATCATTATATGTCCTTATTAAGACCCCAGGAACTTGATAAAGTAACAGTATTTAAACAAGCATCATTTTTCTCTGTTTTGTCTGACTTCCTGGCCTCAATATAAAGCACACTGTTTTAATAACTAACTTCATTTCTCACTCAAATTTTGATTTTTCCTTTGGGCTAACAGTGTGTACAGTTCCATGTTTTTCATGTTAGTTATTGTTTAAAAAGCACTGTGCAGGACTGCAAAGGAGTCTCCTGAAGACACTGAAATTTGTGGCCACTGTTAACCCTTTTTCTAAGGGAGCTCTGAAGATTTGTCCCTGTCACTGGTCAAATTTCTTATATTTATCTCTTGGAAAATATCTGAAAGCCTTCAACTGATCCAGGTAATCTGTACAGTCACTTGTGCTGGGGGAAGTGGCTTGTTATCTAGTCAGCAACACACTGCATGGAAAGTGCACTCAAACCTCTTTACATCATCGCAAATACAGCAACTACCAAAAGTAAAGCTCGAGGCAGATCTCACTGTAGTCCAGTCCTCAGGGTTGGATGCTCGTGTTTCCGTGGACTCGGACATCAGAATTAGGCCATGTTCTTTAAGAATCACCATCTAGATCAGCACTTTTTTTGGCTGTCATAGTTGTTTGCTTCTCCTGCATCAGGGACGCATGCAGACAGACCTTGACACTCTCTGCCACTGAGACAACAGTCTGTTCTTTTGATACAGCATGATATTTGCTAGCATGTCAAAAATGTTGCCTCCTCTGCCAGCATCACCTCTATTTTTTTTGTGTTTTACTAAGCATCTGGGTTTTTCTTTGGCTTTATTTGAGCTGAGGAATTCACATGGCTAGGAAACAGTGCTATCAGTTTGTGAAGTGAAGGCATCATATAGTTAGACATCATAAATGCTCTCTTGGCATCCAAAGGTGCTGTGTCTCACACATTTATACATCTAGTGACATGGGGAAGATAACTGAGCAATGTGGGCCTCTGTGGTTGCAGAAGTGTCTCTATGTATCATGACCCTTTGGAGGAGAAGGAATGTGAGACAAGTCTTGGTCTTTTACGTTCACATGCAACAGGGTGTTAAACTGAGGCAACAGCATTTTGTGATCATTAGAGCTAAAGACTGCTGCGAAATGCTATCATCTGAGTATTTCCTGCCCCTTTCCTTATAATATAAAATAAATTTCCGTACCAGAAAAATATTTTTTTCAGAAGTGTGACATTGTTTCCAAGTTACACAATCTAACAGTAGGAAAAAGTAATTAAGAATAATACACAGTTCCAGAAACAGGATGCAGATACTTGTCTGAATGTATCATCTGCAGTACACTTTATGAAGCACCTAGCTTTCCCTTAAGAACCTCTGTGATGCTTCCAGTTCCGTTATACAATTAGAAATGCAACATTTTCTTCTGACATCCAAAGAAGGATCTCACAGCTAATAATAGTTTTAAAGAGCTATCAGTGTTTAAGTGGAAACTTCAAAAAGTGCTTTCTTTTTATAAGTTAGTTCTGCCGATATGTCAAATATTCTGTCATTCTTTACTGAAAATGCTGTTAGTTTGGAAACAGGATATCTGCTGCTTATTGTCTTTTTGGTTGACCTGCTTGTAGTATCTAATCATGCATCTGGTTTGGGAAATGATTCTTCTTTACAAACTGAAGCACACACAAATATTCCGGCAAGAATCTACCTCCATGTGATGCAGAAAAAACAATTGCTGTTCTTCTGAGTCCTTTACATACATCCATCCATTTTGAGACCTATTTTGAAATCTCTCTCACTCTGATAAGAACCTCTGAACAGCTTATGGGTGCTTAGGTCAGTGGCTTGGTTTGCCTTTGTTCTGACCCACTCCTCACTCATTTTGCACCAGCTTTCTTTGCCCATGTATACTCTTAACCACCATTGCAATAACCTTCCCTGTACCTCAACTTCCTTTCTCTCTGTCCATCTGACTCCAGACACCAGCCTCAAACATTCCCGCTCTACCTATGAGGCAACCCCTGCTTTGTTATGCACTTGGAGTATAGGAGCAGGAACCTCATGAATTCTAATGTTACCCCTGACACGTAAATATTGGGCAAGATGCTTTAACTTTCATGTCCTGATTGCAAGAAAGTAATTCCTAGTAATATCCTTTGCAGAGGTTCTGTGGACTTAATTAGATATTGGTCTATGTTCTACCAACATTAGAAATACAGGCAGTAGTATGGGTGCTGAGTATTTTAGCCATAAACATCTCTTTCGGTGTCTGTCTTGTTCTTTTAACTTAATTAACAGAAGCTAATCTTTTAACTTTATAATTTAATAGATTACAGCATAGAGCTTATGAAAGGCACCACAGCAGATCTTCTGAAAATTTAGTTATGGCTAAGAAATTTACTTTGTGCTTTAGCAGAACAGGAAAGTAAGAACACTTTGACCTTCTCAACTACTTGGCACTAAAGCACCCAAACCTCTGCGATGTGGGCCTTGGTCCTGCACTCCATCTGTGTGCCTCCCATTGTGAATGTGAGATCCTTTTGCCTGGATGCATAAAGCATTGCCTGGTAATAGACAACATGTTTTAGCCATAGAACTCAACTTCACCGAGAAGAGCACGTATGATTATCCTCATTTTACAGTAGAAACTGTGTAATACCATACAAGTTAGAATGTGGCATTAGCCAGCATCAGGGTCCTGGCTCCATTCTCACTGTTCTAACAAGCGTGGGCTGTAACAGCTGTCTCTGCATCCTTCATTTTACAATATGAAGAGAGAATTATAGTGGCCAAAGCATCTATACATACTGCTTAAATCATAGTAGATGCAGAAATCTGTAGCATGAGTAAGCAATTAATAAGTTTTCTAATTCTTTTATACCTAATTACATCTGCTGTTTCTAGCAACATAGATAAGAGTACTTTTAACACATACATCCCTATCTAGTTACCAAAAGCACATGCTCAGCCTTTTGTGACTGCAGTTGCATGCGTGTTCAAGATGGCAGAAATGAAATCACTGTGTGCCTCTTTAAGATTTATAAATGGTGGAGGACTGAAAGGGTTAAGAAAAACCATCTACATATACCTGCTATATAAAACTGTCATGCAATCAAATGAGAGGAATGCACTCCACTGTGTACGTTAGCAAACACTCCATGCAAGCTGGCAGGCGGAGGCTCAGGGTTTTCAGAGCTGCCTTGCACTACAAAGCCCTTCTTTGTTCTCTCAGCTCTGTTTTAAATATCTGATGACTATTCCACACCATGTCAGTGCCAAATCCCCAGCTTCATTGCAAACTCTTTACAGCAGCACATTGTGGGCAGATTGGATGGGAATGGGCTCATAGAGTGTGGGTATCTCCCCTTTCGTTGCTTCTCAGGCAGGTCCTCTCACCAACTCTGCCATCTCCCCGTAATTTCTGTAGCCCCTTGTGTAGCCGCCTGGATAATTTTCAAAGCCAGAAGGAATAACTTGGGAGTGCAGAAATTGAACTTGGATCCTGACATGGCAACAGCAATCTGCAAGTGTGCATCAGGATGGGTGTAGTCGAGGTTCAGCCAAAGAAGGGCATATGAATCAAAGAGTGTTCTTGCAGCTAATATTTTTGTTGAAACTTGTTGCGCCTATACTGTTGTTGGCTGGATCTTGCCTGAGCTTGCTAGCCAAATGGGATTGGGCTTTGAAAAAAAATTAGATGAAAGATTTCTTATGAACATACACATAGAAAGGCAGGAAGCAATGCTGATGACTCAGGAGGTGGTGATGTTCCTTCTTGATTTGGAATTAAAGTACTTCCCTGGAAAGATATTAACAAGGCAGCATGCATCTGAGCCTCTGTCAGATGAGATGTTAAACCAGGGTCTTGTGTCCTCATGCTTGTTAAGGATGCTTTTTCAGATGACTTCTACCTACACTTTAGTCAAAAAGGTGATATTCTAGCTTTCTGTACAAGGTACTTACATGGTATTGCCTTAACTACTACATCGATGCTTATTCTGTGCAAGAAATGGGGTTTTTTTTCATTCCAGGAAAAAAAAAACCAAACCATTGCTTGAGTACACAAAAACGTACAATAATAATATGGCATCTTCTTTTTGGTCTTAAAACTGCTAATTCTGTTCATGAAGAATACTCCTGTTTTTCTGGATAAACATAGAGTTAATGTTTCCTACGGTGTTTTGAGATTTCTGTGCATCAACACTGGGGTAGGAAATAAACAGTAAGTTTTCTGAATTAAGAGAAGATTTTATACAATATTATTTCAGTGGTGCTGCCCACTTTTGGCAATTAATGTGAAAAGAAGCTAAGCTGCTCAGTTTGCCATTCTGTTTATTGTTTCCCTTCCTGAAGCTCCTTGGCATCCAGTACTGGTGTGCTGGAAACTCAGCCATGCAGTGGGTGGCTGTAATGCCTTCTAAAATAAACAAACCTGTTTTCATTCAAATTTCTTCATTTCACATGCAAATATTTCTTGGTGGATTCCCTAAGAAACCCTTTCTAAAGTAAAACCTATTTATTAAGTGCCACTCGAAGGTTCATTGTAACACTTTTGCTTAAACATTTAAAATCTGTGAAAAGTAAAATCATTGAAAGCAAGGTTTACAGCACAGCAGAAGCTTAAATAATTCCAATCAGTGCACACTGATATAATTGATTGTATATCAGAATCCTTCAGGGAACTTGCAATGACTGCTTAGACCATGCAAGTGTAGGCAAGGCACTCCGGCACATTTGCTTTCCTAGTACAAGACAGTACAAATAGGAATCAAGTTCTCTATGGTGAAGTATTAATATGTAGTGAGGATGTGATGTTTTCCTTTTACTGAGAAGGGATATGATGAAAGAGTTGAAGGGACTCTTTTAGTGGTACATAGAAATCTGTACCAGAGTCAGAAATCGAATCCATATGTTATGTGGACCCGTCTGATGCCTTATTTGTTAAACTACTTGCTCTCATTTTGTTTATAACCTCCCATCACATAGAGTCCCAGGAAAGTTCACAAACAAGACCATGTCCCATTACGCAGAGAGTGACTCACCCGTAAGCATCTGAATTTTTAACACCATGGCAGGGGCTCTGAAGAGCGTTCAGGTCCCTTTCAATTAAGAAGAAAATACCATGGGGTATTTATAGTGTTCTCCCAGAGTTTGATGGGAACCAGTTTGATGACTAGTACTTTCCCAAAGGAGAATCAGTTAGCCTTTTTATGATACTTTCAAGAGATTCCTGCATCCTTTCGTTGCCTCTGCCTCTTTGCTGTCATCCCACAGAGATAGTCCTTGGGCAGAGTGTGGCCATCCAGTTGGTCTTGGTCAGTTCATCACAGATCAATGAGCAAGAGCTCCAAAAGAGATTGACACTAGAGAAATATTTTCCTTTGTGCACCAGATTATTTTTTTTCAGGATTTTCCAGACCTTTTCCTCCTTCTTTTCCCCTCTTTCCATGTCACTAACTGCTTCCTCTCAGCCTTCTGCTTCAAAGCCCTTGCAATACTTAATGCCCTGGCTGTTTGCATAGCCGTGCTCTAGCAGAGGGGGACACACATCTGGCAGGGAGTTAAGAACTCTCTTATTTACTGTTGTTTGGATTTTTAAGTCCATTATCTGTGTATTTACATGGCAATTTTTACTATTTTAACACAGTGAAATATTTATCTTGCTCTTCCAGATTTATCATTCACTGGGAGAGATTACAGAAAGTCAGGTTTTTGAGAGACAAAGCTAAGACCGGTACCTTGCTTTGCAGGCTACCAGGAAAAAAGGTAAAGTCAGAACTGGAAGGACTTGGGATATCCTCCAACTGTAAAATGCTCCAAACATAAAATCATTCGTTTCTTGTAAGAAGCAAGTTGTTCTCTGGGGGAGGACTGCAGCTGGCATAAACCAAGGGAATCTACACAGATCTGCACCAGAAAAGAAGCAGTTAGAGTAATTAAAAAGAAGGCTCTGTTAAAGAGCTAACTGGGTTTTGTTAGGAACTATTGAAGTAAACTCTTTCTCCTGACAGTCATTGTTTGGTGGAGCTGAAAGTATGAGCCAGGTATTATGCCATGACTTCGAGATGGGACATTTGGGAGAAATAGATTTGCTCACTCCCAAAATATGCCAAGGCCTTAACTCACGAGTAGGGAGTTCAGCAGTGAATGCAGAGCCAGAGCAACCAGTAAGATCAAGAGGGATTTGTGATTCAAGATGATTTGAGCTGAGCAAGGGGTGATCACTTCACACAGAAGTTCTCTTTTTACTGCTGGTGAGGACTGTGTGCTCCTGTGTCTCACAGCAAGTGTGCAGGTCCCATTTGCAGTCAGGCAGATAGATTGTCATGTGGGTTTTTCTTCCCTATCTGATTTGGTTGTGTCTGCAAACAGGTTCTTTTTGCCATTCAGAGGAAGATGCAATCCTGATGAAAACCAGCTGTATCTGTCTTGCTGCCATACTGACAATACAGTGTCATCTGCTTTCTTCCAAACCAGAACCTCTCTCTTTGCTTTTAGATGTCATCTGTCACAGTGGCAGATGCTCATCTGGCTGCATGTCTCAGCTTCAAAACTTTCTGGCACTTAACTTCTTTGCTTTCCTGTGAGATACTGAATCTTTGGGCCCAATCCTTTAGTCCCATGAGTTCCAACATAAGTCAGTGTTGTGGTGTGAGCTAAATTAGCGTCAGTTTTGTAACTAACTCAGTTAGTCATTGCATAGTGTTGAGACAGCCAGGGTCTCTCTGTCCTTTTCTCCAAACACCATCTCAGTGCAGATCTTTTTTAAACTGGTAGAAGTTGAACTGTGGATTGGAAGAAGAGCAAATTAATAAAAAATCCCCAGTATGTACATGTAATGGAAAGGCACCTCAGTGCAATCCCAATAAAAAGTCTCAGCTGACCACAAAAAAAAAAGTATAAATCACTGGACTATTTGAAGTGGCAAGATCCCTCCCTTCTTTTCAGTATAAATTGTATGTTTGCTAATATGTGGATGGTGTTGGGGAGATGTACTGTGTGAAGATTTGTTTTCTTTGAGAGTATGACCACACCATGCTGAGGAAGAAAAAGATTTCAAGTGGCCTTTCTCCACTTTGTTGGCAAGTCAGGCATTCTGTCTCCCAAGATAACAGGAGTGCCTGATACACTGAGCAGATGAGCCTTGAATGATGTGAGGAAAGCTACTATACTGAGATCAATAGCATACTTTTTCCTTCTGTAGCATGTAAACATTTGACCTGATAAATACTAGAACTTCATCTGCTTCTTTCTTTTTACTTCTCTTTGAAGAACATCTAAATCCTCCTATCTATACATGCTTATGGAGAAGTCCATCTGTGTATGTTTCCTTGGGAAGTCTCATCTTTGTTTGCTTGGGAAATCACAGAGAAATTTAGGCATAAGAGCGTTAGTGGAAGTTTTACATTGATGCTATTTAGATTTAACTGAAATATTTTGAAGTAGATTACCTACTGCAGTCAGAAGAAATAGTTTACCTATACCAGTGACATGTGAGTTACTGTGTGCTCCAGATGGCATTGAGGGGACCTCAACTCATTAGTCAAATATTTTTAATGTGGTTTTAGTGTTTTGAGAGGCTCTTACAGAATAACACTTCCAACAACAATCTCTGTTTACATGCTTTGCTCTCTGAGGTGTGCGTATTCACAAGAAGAGTGAGTAGGGGAATGTGTTCAATTGTTTAACAGGTATGCTTTTCATTTGATTAAAATTGGAAGGAAGCATCTATTGACAAATTAATCTATAAATAATCTAAACTTTTTTGGTTTTGTTCCTAAGACATACTCTGAGTATGTACTGCTCGTGCAGTGCTAAGTCAAACAGCAGCCATCTGTAGGAGCGGCACAGTTGAAGGTCGAGGAACAGACTCTGCAGGTGTCTTCCCCCAGGGAACTTTTCATACCTGCTCTTTGGTGCAACCTAACCTATTACATAAGTGAGAGATTTGCTCTTCTGACAAATGTTAATGATCCTCAAGAATCGTATCATGTTGGCAGGGATGATTTAGAAGGATTCAGAGTGAATGTGAGAGGCAAAAGGCAGCCTTCATCTGCTGCCATAAGTTGGATGGTGCCGTTTGACTACGAAGGTGTCTGATCCTTCTCCAAATCATCAGTGATACAACTACTCTCCAGTATTAATGGATAAATCAGCAAGGAGTGTATGTTTTCTTTTTCCTTTTGTGCCTATTTTTGAGTAGATTTGAACTTGATGAAAAGTACTGGAGTAACAGCCCTGGAGATTTCACTCTTCTGTTCTGAAAACAAGATGAGTAGAAACTACAGGAATGCAGATTGCAGTGACATGGTGGGAAGGACGTGTCTTTTCAGGTGGCTAGTACCCACTGAGACATGGACTGGAGCAGACCGGGCTTATGATTTGCTTTTCTGTCACTAGAAACCAGAGGAGGGAGGGAAAGACTGCTGTTGTACTTGGCAGCAAGGTAGCACACCTGCCTTTGGAGAACTGACTGCAGTTATAAAAAACAACTACATAAGATGGTTGTATGTTATCATTTTTCTTCTTCTTTCAGTAATGCTAAAGAATCAAAACACACAATAAGTCAAGCATGATATTGGCTTGGAATGATATGGACACATGAAGGTTTCTGGTATTGAAAGAGTACCTGCACTCTGTTCTAGGGACAAATTCATTGTAGGGAGCTGCCTGAAATCCATGGAGTTTCAGTCAGGACTAATTTGCCTTGGAGCCAACCCTGTACAGTCACAAAGTTTATTATATATTAAGAGAACTTTTTGGTCTACCAGAAATCCCTCAGGATCTGTCCATGAGTATTTCTAATGTCTGCTCTACCTGTTCCTGCTTGGAACAAAGCACTATACTGCTGGCAGCTCAGTACATCCCATATACAGTATTCTTTTCAGTCCTTTTTTTTTACTGTTGCTGAAATAGCATCATACAGAACCCAGCTTTCTGGAGTAGAGAGGTAGCGCTGATCATCTAACCGAGAAACCCACCCCAGTCTTACAATACAGTCTATAGAAGGGTGCCATAGGGAGCCCCAGAGTGAACACAAGGCATTAATTAATTCACTGGAGCAGTTGTGCTGACATCTTGGACCACAAGAGCGCAGCTGGGGCAGTTTAAGAGCAGCACTCAGGTTCCAAGAGGGAAGGCAGGGTTTTATTATTCACACTACAGTCACCTATTGTTTTTCTCAAGATATTTAGACACGTCTAATGGGCAGGAAAGTGTAAGACTGGGAGTGCCAGCTCTAGGCAGCCGCAGCACTCTGAGGTACTCTGCAGACTCCCTTCTCACAGTTCTGTTCCTGCCATTTCACAACGAAGCTGTAGCTCCTGCCTGCACATTTGGTCCTGAATCTCATAACCAAAGCACCTCCAGCCTGGCCTGCACATGTTCAGCTAATTTCAGCGTGTAATCCCACATAACACTGCCAAATCATCTCAAGTTTAGTCAAGAGCAGCCAGGCCAGGATGTGTTTTAAAATGAAACTGCAAATAGGGCTTAATTAAACAATGTTTTGTAATGATTTTATGATAGCAGATGAAGGCTGGCATGATCCTTTTGACTTTCATTTCAGCTGGGATTTTGGACAGAAGTGAATACATAAATGGAGTCTCACTCATTAAATGGCTCTTCATAGCTTCAAAAGGATACTATTAATGAAACCAGAATACTTTATATTTGTTAGCTGAATAAACCCCAACAATTCTGATTCTCTGGTCTGTTAAACCACGTGAAAGTAGAAAATGGCCTTAGAGCAGTCAGCTACCAAAAAGAGAATTGCCGCTGCTTTGGGTTTTATTCATGAGAACAACCAGTTGCTCATTCCCTCCACTGTAGAAAACATTCTGAAATAAATCTATGTGTACTTTGTTTCCTGCTGGATTAATTCTTTAGGGCAGTCCTGTTACGAATGAGAGCATGACACCTCGGGACCAAATACCTCCAGCTAGCTTCTCTCCCTGTGCCCTAACTTCTGTCCCAAGCTACTGTTAGAGAGAGTGGAGAAACAATTTTTACTGTCTTAAAACCATTTGAATAATTTCTGTTGGCACAGAACTCCTGACAGTTCCACCAACATCCAGAAGCTGATGTTATGCTCTCAGAAGTCTTGGGACCCCCTTCTTTGCTGGTGTAATCCACAGGGAGAAATTGTGCTGTACTACAGATTATGTTTTAGAGAATCTGATCACTGGCTGGATCCGTGTGCCAAAAATTCCTTTTATAGCACTCAGGGTGACTCCTTTCTTCTAGGTTTCAGACTGCCCAGAGCAAATTGTTTGCTTAGAGTCAAATGTGTGCACTCAGTTTCCCATGCTAAATAAAGGTGATCTAATGGTAAACAATAAACCCGCCTGAATGGACCTGGGGATTATCTGGTGTTTACACAGGCGACACAGACAGAGGAAGAAAGTTTTGGTTTGCTTTTTAGAAACACTCTGGATTGGTAACTCCAGCTTTCTGAATATAACCTGCAGTCAGAGGCTCCTCTGCAGCCTTACCAAGTGCAGGCCCCTAATTGTGCCTTGCTTCTTCCTTTGCAAAACCACTGTGTTAGGTTTTTCTTTGGGAATTTACTGAGAAGCTGGAGTGATTCATGCAAACTACTTGGTGCAACAACATGTGTAAATGTGTTTCTTCTTTCTGCTGTTAGTTGTGATCTTCCCCTCCAAGAAATAGGGCTCTCTGAGGCTGGTAGAGACCAGCAGAGTCGCAGGGAAAAAGGTCCTATCTGTGTGAGGACAAAAAAACTGTCCTTTTTATGAATCCACACCTTCTCCATATTAGGAAATGTGCTGGCTGCTGCCGATGGAGAGTAGCAATAGGTGTGGATGAGCCAGTGGTGAAAAGGGTTTCCATTCAAGGGCAGACTGGGACAAGCAGTGCTCGGCCCTCCTCAGAAACCAGATGCAGAAATCCGCAAAGCTGCAGCAAGATCGAGTCTGGTGCCAGCACTTGCTATTGGCATCCGGTAACAATAGCGGGTATGCTTCCTAGCATGCAGAAGGTCTCTGCTATACCAAAGCAAGGGTTCTCCAGTCCTGCTTTTGTGCCAGTCACTATGAATGCTATAAATAGATGCTTTGGGTGTTTGTTTGTAGGAATATTTTGCAGTTAGAAAGTGCCACATTAATAAAAACAGGGGTTAAAGTTTGTAGCCAAAGACTAAGGCCAGGATTTCAGGATATACTTTCATCAGTGGAAAGTTACTGCTGGCCTACCTACTCCTGTGCCTGGGCACATTGCTGTGTAAGCTGTGACCAGACATTTGTGTGATCATGGTGTGAGCCACATCAGGGAACATTAGGGTTTTGGATGTGGTGTTTTCTCCAATCAAACTACCCCTGAATCAGTTTGTTTCTTTTATCCAGCTCATTCCACAGCTGTGTAGGGAGTTGTGCTGCACCAAGTGTGGGGAGGCACACCATACACAAACGTGTCAATTTTGATTAAAAAAAAAAAAAAAACATGTAAAAGAATGAATGTAAAAAAATCTTGACTCCCTGAGCTACTCATGTTTCATCTCCTCGATCATGAGCGCTAGCTGCAAAGGCTGATTTCTGATTTGAAAAATTAATAGCATGCCAGTGCTAACATCGTGGAGATTCATGGACAGTGTGTTGGAATTCCCAGGGCTGCTGGTGCTACCTCTTAGCAAAACCAGTGGGAGTTTTTTAAGTATAGCAAGAGTATCTAATATTATAGGAATACTTATAAGCAATTGTATTTATTATTCCACTTTTTGAGAATAATAGACAAGGAAACAACCAAACGCTCTTTACCAAAGATAATTACTTCAAAATATGTGAGTGTTCACTTTGTACTCACTCCTTTCTATCCTTTTCACATCACTGTTGGTTTACAAAGTCACTGCTTGTGGATGATGGATGCTTTTATCTTCCTGCATGCCAGTATCTGTCATGATTGTAGGTGACATGTTAATGGAGCAAATTATTTTTTATTCCTAGGTAAATAATATCAAATCTAAAAATTTAATCTGTTGGTATTACCTCACTAATAAAGAGCCTGACAGAGATAGATGAGTTGGGCTAGAAGTGTTTCACCTCCATTTTTCATAGACTCATAGAATGGTTTGAGTTGGAAGAGACCTTAAAGATCACCTGGTTCCAAGCCCCCTGCCATGGGCAGGGACACCTCCCACTAGACCAGGTTGCTCAATGCCCCATCCAATCTGACCTTGAACACTTACAGGGAGGGGGCATTCACAGCTTCCCTGGGCAACCTGTGCCAGTGCCTTACCACCCTCATAGTGAAGAAATTCCTCCTAATGTCTAATCTAAATCTGCCCCTCTCCAATTTATAGCCATTGCCTCCCGTCCTATCACTACAAGCCTTTGAAAACAGTCTCTCCCCAGCTTTCTTCTAGCCCCCTTCAGGTACTGGAAAGTCACTATAAGGTCTCCTCAGAACCTTCTCTGACCAGCCCCAACTCTCTCAGTCTGTCCTCGTATGGGAGGTGCTCCAGCCCTCTGATCATCCTTGTAGCCCTCCTCTGGACCTGTTCCGACAGTTCCATATCTTTCTTATGTTGGGGATTCCAGAACTGGACACAATACTCCAGGTGGGGTCTCACAAGAGCAGAATAAAGGAGCATAATCACCTCTCTCACTCTGCTGGCCATGCTTCTTTTGATGCAGCCTAGGGTACAGTTGACCTTCTGGGCTGTGAGTGCATATTGCCAGCTCATGTCAACCTTCTCATCGACCAGCACCCACAAGTCCTTCTCTGCAGGGCTGCTCTCAGTCACATCATCCCCCATCCTGTATTGAAACTGCAGATTGCCCCGACACAGGTGTAGGACCTTGCATTTGGCCTTGTTGAACCTCATGATGTTCTCACAGGCCCACTTCTCCAGCTTGTCCAGATCCTTCTGGATGACATCCTGTCCTTCCAGTGCGGTAAGTGCAACACTGAGCTTGGTGTCACCTGCAAACTTGCCGAGGGTGCACTCAATCTCACTGTCTATATCACTGATGAAGATATTGAACAGCACTGGTCCCAGTACAGACCCCTGAGGGACACCACTTGTCACAGATCTCCATCTGGACATGGAGCCATTGACCACTACTCTCTGAATGCAACCATCCAACCAATTTCTTATCTACCAAACAGTCCACCCATCAAATCCATATCTCTTCAGTTTAGAGAGAAGGATGTTGTGGGGGACTGCACCAAAGGCATTACAGAAGTCCTGATAGATCACATCCATTGTTTTTCCTGTGTCCACTGATGCGGTTACCTGATCATAGAAAGCCACTAGGTTGTTCAGGCAGGACTTGCCCCTGGTGAAGCCATGCTGGCTGCCACTAATCGCTTCCCTGTCCTCCATGTGCTTTCACATAGTTTCTAGGAGGATCTGTTCCATGATCTTCCCAGACATGTAGGTGAGGCTGACAGGTGAGTAGTTCTCAGAGTCGTCTTTTCTACCCTTTTTAAAAATGGGGACAATGTTACCTTTCTTCCAGTCACCAGGGACTTCTGACTGCCATGACTTTTCAAATATCATGGAGAGTGGCTTGACAAGGACATCTACCAATTCCCTCAGGCCTCTGGGATGCATCTCATCAGGTCCCATAGACTTATATATGTTCAGGTTCCTCAGGTTTCTGTAGGTACAGGTTGTTGTCAGTGCCTGGATAAGCTGATCCTGCAATGTTTTGGCCAGTTCAGTCTTAAAAGGAACAGGTTTTTTGCCTTTTCCTCTGCAAAGAGTTTATGCTTGTTGAGCCCTTGCTGTGCATGGTGTCTGTGGGAAGCGTCTGCTCACACCTGGGGGAAATACACCAAGCAAAGTGCCTTTAATTGCTCCTGGAACAGTACAGAGAATTGTTTAGACTAGATTTACTTTTCTGATTTGTGCTTGGAGACAGAGCTGACCTCTGCCAGAACTACAAAGAGCACCCAGCTGAGGCTGTTAAGATCTCTTAGGAAACAGTTCAGGAACGAGCCTAGCTCACTGCCCAGTGCTGTAGTGATTACAATAAATGCTGACTTCAGCGGGGTATTTGCAGACAGCAGTTCTGTTTCAAATGGGACCTTAGAGTCCAAAGAATGTAAAACAGGTATCAAAATCTACTTGGTCATAATAGCAGTTTTCTTTAGCAGTTTTCATTCGTAATACCTCAAACTGATATGTTTTACCTTGAAAACACAGTATGTATGAGTGTTCTGCTTGAGAGGAGTGTGAGGGAGAAAAAGCTCCATGTCACCTTTAATGAGAGCAGCAGCATTGTCTTGTCTTTTGTCCTAGATGTTGCAATTTCGGTTACTGGGACAAGTCAAATCCCACTGCAGAGCTCTGCCTCAGACTCTGTACTTTGACAGTTAAATGTCCTTATTTCCTCATTGCTTTTACCAACTTAAGGACTGATAAAGTGATTTGCATGCCTGTTTCTAAGATTGCCCTTGCACACTGCCTCACAGGCCTTGCTACAGTTTCTGTCATTGTTCATTAAGTCTCTTTGGCTGTTACCTCAATCTCTGCCTCATTTTATTTGGCATCCTTGTCCCTGGTTCTGTGAATCCTGTATATTGCCCTGTTTACCCTCTGTTCCCAGGGCAGCAGAAGTACCTACTCCCCATTCTTCCTGTTGCTGGGCAGGTATGGCTCTAAAAAGACAATGCTTCTGTCACTCTTTGTTCTGCATGGAAAAAATGTTCATTGTTTTAAATTACATGTTTTTTGTCTTACTGGTGAAAAGCATGTGGCCACTTTGCAAAATAGGTACTTCAGTTACAGCTCTACAGCTTCTCTAGGTAGGTTTGCTCTTGCTCCGGTTCATATACATGTATTTCACAAGTGCTAGTATGTTAGTTGGCAGAGTCTAGCCTAGAAACTACGTATTTAATGCAGCGAGGACCAAGATTGGTCCTTTCACCCTTAGGGACAGCCTTGTAGGACATCTGAGTAATACAGCTAATATATAGAAAGGCAGCAAGATTCATCTCAAAAGCAGCCTTTGCCTGTACACGAGGCACACGAAAGCTCTAATTTATAGAGCTCCACAACTTGTAGTTTACAAACGAGAATATACAGGTCCCTACAAATGTTAGCTGTTCTTGAAGCCAGATGGAAAATGGCTTCTTGTTTTTTACTTCTTCCTAGACTGCTTGTTTCAGAAAAACCTCTCTTTTTCTTGGGTTTGGTTTGGGGTTTTTTTGCCTGTTACTTGTAAATGTAAGCAAAGTCAAGACTGGCAGCTAGTGTAGCCAAATCTTACAAGCACTCTCTGCTTCTCAAAATGGTTCTTGCTCTGGTCTGTGCTCCAAAGGTGACAGGCTGCTCTTCGCCTGGCACTGCAGGCAGGACCCAGCTTCTCCTCAAAGCTCACAGGCCCTGGATCTCTGCTGTCTTTCACCAAGTTTAGGGACTTGGTGCCTGTGCAGAGACAACACTTTCTGCTCACTTTTTTAACTCTCTCAGCAGCATGATGCTGCCTAGAAGCTGAAAGCTGGATTAATATGAACACCAGAAAATACTTTGGCATTTATAGATATGACTGTCTTTCTACTGTTTTGTCATTAATACCATTTACTTTCATCTTAGTTATCCTTTAAACAGCATCTGCGTGCCTGAGATCAGTGCTTCAGCTTTAATGAAAATAAGTTTTATTTGTTATTTGAGATGTCCTTTAGCGTGCTGAAGATGGAGGCTCTGGGATCCTCAGATCTCAGGTCTGAAAAACTTCCTGGAAACAAGACTGATACTGAACAATTGATGAAATGTTTAAATCGAGTGAAGGACAGAGCAAAAACTGTGTAAGCAATGAAAGGGGAACTGGATTGTTCAATACTTTGTTTTTATTGCAGCAGTAATGAATTTAGAAAGTGTTACACCATTTTCATTTCAATGTACCACATGTATAAGAGATAGCCTTTTACTTAGTGCTTGTTACAAGGAGATGTAGGAGAACACACGGTAACCTTCATGTGCTTTGGAAAAAGTTCGTAACACATTCACCACAGAGTGCAGTTACACTGTGGAGTACCCTTGCAGATGCAGTTACCTTATGGAAAAAGTTTCCTGTGCCTAACTAAGGAACATCTTTAGGCTATTTCAGCCACATAAAAATAATGACTGTACAGCAGAGGTCAATGCCCTAACTGTTCTGTGCCAGAAATTCTTTGAGGTGGTATTTATACTGAAGTATGCATTATCTGTAGCATGTTTATAAATATGTCTGCTAACTCTATATAGCCTTTCTGGTTGTAGAAACTTCTATAATAACATATACCCCATGGTTTCATTTATCATTCTTGCATCCTGATTGTTCTTTTTTCTTTATAATTCATTGAATTGCTTAACATTGGCAACTTAAGTTTTGTTCTTTTTTCTTGCTCTTTTTTGTTCTTTCTTTTCCCCTCCTCACAAATTATTGCAAGTCATTGTGCACTAAATATAGTTCTGCTTTCTGCTTTCCAGATGCTGAGAGCTTGGCTTGCATCCTTACAGCATTCCAGCCTAATTCTCTCTCTCTCTCTCTGTCAAACACAACTATTCAAATCAAACTGCTTGAGTTCAATGCATCAAGAAAACCTTGATAGTTCTTTTTGTTGAATGGAGACAAAGTTTTAGTAAAACATACTCATTTTAAATTTTTGCCAGCTTTATAATCAGTTACTGTACCCCGTGTTAATTGTTGTGATGGCCAAATATATGGTTCTTGCTGACTTACATATTTCAAAAAAGATTTCGTCTCTGCACACATCTTACTGTGCATTTTAATTATTTAGGTCTTGAGCTTTACAGTCTGATCTAGCCAGGCAAATTTCACTTCTGGTGCAAATGGAGTACACTGGAATATCAGGGCCAGCTTCAGGGATGTTTCAGCTCAAAATGTAAAATGTTCACAGCAAAAGTCAGTAGAGTGCAAAAGTATGCACACATTTGAGCCACAGCTGCAGAGTCAGGTTGGACGTGATTAGAAACTTACTACAGCTATCCAAAGCAACGCTAATTTTCAGGAAAATTAACTTTCTGCTCATTTATTTTGTGAGCTGGTACTGGTATTCATGTAAGAGCTGCCCACCAAGCGATTGACTGTTTTGGTAATCAAGTAGTTCCTATGCAGAGTATGTAATATTCCTATCTCATAAAGCAATTTGGATTAGCAAAAGGCACAGAACAAATCTGTAGTTTTGATTTCATCAACAATTAGTACTGCCTTGCACCAGTGCAAGTATTTTTTTAATCGGAAGAATCCCAGTGCTGAAATTTGCTAGAACTGATGTATTTGGATCCTTTATCCACTATTGAAATGCAGCTGTGGTGCTACATGGCAACAGTTTAGGGCAGGAAGCAAGGAAAATGTTGTGTCTAATCAAAATTGCAGTGGGAGTTGATTGGCAGAACATATTTACCCTGAAGATGGAGCTGTACCGCCAAACACAGTGGGTAATCCCGACTGGGGCTTTGGCACGTTACTTTAATGCAAATGCAGAGAATGATTAGTTTTGTGACTTGGTTAATGCACCAAGATTGAGTTTCTCTGCAGTCTTTGGTAAACTGCCTCAAATCTGTATTGTCCATGGCCTCTTCTCCCTGCAGACAGTTCCCCCTCAGAATATTGCCTGGGAGAGGACTGAGCCCCGTCCCAGCACTAACCCCCTTCCTGCAGCATCTGCTCCTGAGAATTGCAACAGCCTGGCTAGCTGTGACATGAGCTGGGAAAAACAGAGGACCCTGGCTCAGTGCCATTGCTGAATTTCCATAATGCTTACTTAATGTCATAAACTTACAAAGCCTATGAAACATTGACAAAGATGTGGGGCTGGATAAAATCTGGTTGTTGGGACGGGTCTGTGCAATGCACGGAGTGCTCTGTGGGGCTGATGAGAGGCAGCTTCCTGGGTGGTTTCCAGCCCTCGGGATTCCAGAGGAACGGTACTCCTAGGTGCTGCTGCCGGGGCTGCCCATAGCAACTTGCACTTGAATATCAATGTCAACCCCTGGCTTGCTGTGCATCCACTTCCAAAGAGGCTGCAGCAGCCTCCACCCAAACACTCTCACAACACAAGGAGTGTGTCATTCAAAACAGAAAATAGATGTCGTTCAGCATAGGGTTGGAGAGAAAGGGTCGCAGCGGGCAGGTTACGGAAGCCCTCCTGACATCCCGCTCTCCTGAAGGTAGCTTGAAGAAGGAAGGGGCAGGCTGAAGGTGATGGCCGTTCTCAAAGCCTAACAAGGGGCCACATTGTTCCCGGGCCTATCAGTTGGTTTCTGATTCACCCGGAGCCAGCACACCATGATCAGATCACAGCTGGCCCAAGGATACGCTTTCCAGTGCATTTAGTGCTTGGAACAGCCCCAGGTTTCAGGAACACATGGTGAGGAGGAGGGGACAGCTGTGAGATAAAGGAGCTCATTTTTGCCTTCCCTCAAGATGAGCTTTTCTTTCATAATTTGATTGTGTTAGCAGCATTCCAGGTTGTAAAACTAATTTGGAGCCTATCTAGATCTTGGTGAAGGGCAGACAGAGGGAAAGGAGGATGAAATAGGCAGTGAGTGCTTGCATGACTGAATGCCTCCTGCCAGCAGCGCCCTCTCTAACCGGTCAGCTGTGCAACTGCTCTTGACAGAGCATGGATGGATCCGGAGTACTCAGCCTGTGTCGTCTTTCAGCTCAGACTTTAAGATCCTTTTGTTTGTCTCAAACCTGGGGGTCATGTAGCAGCTACATCCCAGTGGGGTGTATCTGGCAGTAGCTCAGCTTTCTTCTGTGTGAGCAGTGACTAGCTACATGACAAGAGAGGGGAATGTCCTGAGTTTTCCTGAGGGGACTGAGCTGGACTTCAGCTGCAGGCAAACCTTTTCTTTTATCTTTGCAGCACAGTGCTTCTGAGTGATTCCTGACTTTTTTGTTCCAATTTCCTGTTAAACAATAACACGCCATTCCTCACCTCCTATCCAATGCTTTCCTGTATTTTGTAAATGGGTTTACTGTTTCGCCTAGGAGTGGCTGCAATTCAGGGAGGAATTAAGTGGTGCCTACCTGTTTGCAGGTCCTTAAAGCAAATCTGGAATCTCCTTGTCATCCCCTGAGTCCTCCGCTTCCCAGCAGGAATTTTTGTCTCTCCTCCATCTTCCAGAGCTGATCTGAGAAAGGCAGCTGCCAGTGGCATGTGCTGCCATCAGCTTCTCTGCTACACTGCAGAATGTCAGTAATAAACTACAGCTTGTCAGGGAAATCTGCAGTTCCTTATCTAGTGCCAATACTTTGTAGGCCTATAAAGTACTTTAATGCCTGAGAAAGTTGGTCTCTTAATCAACAAGGGTAATAAGCCAACTTTTTTTCTCATTCCCCTTACAGGGCCTCAATTCCATAAGGAGTCGTAGAATTAAATATTGAAAAGGACCTGCAATGTAATTGAGTCCATCTCCTAGTAATATGAGGTTGTTCTCTGTTACATATTTTTATTGTTATGTCAGCCTGGTTTTAAATGATCTCTGCAGCATGATTACGCGTTCTGTTGAAATATTATGCTTAGCCTGACACATGCCAACATCTTGAAGATTTTTCTGATACAATTTTCTAGATGGTTTCTCTAAAAGTTGATTTAGCTTCTCTCAGTTAAACCTTTCCTCTTCTGCAGCACAGTTCATTCTACTGAAAAAACAATTCCCTTTTCCTTTCAAGGGGCTAGTGGGACAGCCAGTCTGCTATTTGGCCTGGCTGCAGTTGGATCTTGTTTGTCAACCCCACCCTTCCCCTTCTCTGAGGAGGAGGGGCAGTCTTCATATTTTCCCTTTAAGCTGAGCTATGAAAAATAACTGTTTGCCAAAGTCTTTCACCTTGGCCATGTACTCTCACAGATGTTTTCTCCAGCATAAACAAAACAGCAAAGAATGTCGGGGCATGGGGGAGGCAGGATGGCTGGGACGGGGGAGGGACTGGGCTGGGGAATTACAACTCCAGCCGTTCAGCTGTAGTCTCTGCAGTCTGCCTTTAGAAATGCAGAAGAGCTGCTCCCACTGCTCAAAGAGCAGCGCCAACTGTAAAATCATCCACAGCTTGATATAACATGAGCATTCAGCCATGCACTCTAAGCATATGTAATGCACATGTCACCATAGCATGTGTGCAAATTAATAATAGTGACAAATCTGGCTGGTAAGACCAAGTCCTCAGCTGTTCTTCAGCCATCTCGCTGCTGAAAGAGAGTTGGTGCCAGCTTTTGCAATTGGGAGAACAGGAGGAATTGTGGGAAGAATTGTTTTGTATATTTTGCGCTCCCAATGGCAAAACCTGGCATCACTCCCCAGCACTGGAGTTGAACTGTTAGCAGCGTCCAGTACTTAAAGAGTTTTATCATGGGCTTTGCCAGCTCCAAATGTCTGTTGACTACAGTTATGCCAATGAATCGAAACATAGGTCTTGAGTACCACAACCTCATGGTGATGAGAATTTGCTGGAGCAAATGAAACTTACTGAATTTTGTTGGGGCGCAGTGACACTTTGTCCATTACACTATGTTTTGGACCAAGTGAAATGTCCAGTGAAGTAGGTTCTTGGTGCTTGTTTTGAAGGGAAATGATTTGGAGGAAAGGAAAGCAGGAACTTCTGGGAGTGACACCTTAAGTGAAAAGGAGGTGCTTCTCCTAAAACAAGTATTTCTAACTGTTTCTGCTGATTGAATGCAAGGCATAGCCATGAGTCTGTAAAGTCTTGATGAGATTCTGAAAGCAGGATATGGTGGCAATGATGTGGTTGTTCACCTACCCTCTGTGTTGTCTCTAAGTACTGCTTTGGACGACTCAAAAGGTTTTGACTGTAAACAAACTCAGTTCTTGCTTATGTGCCTTGAAAGGAAACTCATAATGACCGGTGTAAAACACCTGCTGCAGATGAAAGGAGTCAGGAATCTGGGCAATACTTAAGCAATTTGAGGCCTGGGAGAGAACCTCAAAATCTCTCCTATGGTCACATATGAATCACAAAGAACATATTAGTCAACTTTGAGTATATCCCAGAGGATCCGTTTGTGAGCCCTCCTGCATATACTGATGGGTTGAGAGGCACCAAAACAAAGGGGACCATAGTTGGGAAGATTTGCATATTAAGGAAAAGAATGTGGAGTGTATATATTATGTGTAGTAAGAGTGTGGAACTAATGGCTTATGACAGGGATACAACTATGGAATTAATGTGATTTGACAGCCAGGCATTAATATGGAATGGATAAGTTTGGAGGAAGTCAGAGTACGTTAAGACTGTAGTTGAAACTAGTCCTTTGCATAGGAACTGTATCAAGAGAAGGTTTCTTACACGCATGTATCCAAGACTGGACAGAGTTTATCCTTATGTCATTATTAGGAAGCAGATAAAGATCTTTATTTGTATTTGTAGGGTGTGAGAAGCTTTTGCTCTCTATGGAGTTGACATGAAGAATCCTTTCGAGCATACATCCTGCTGGTTTGTGTGGTTATAATTTAACTGCCATCGTAGTTTCGTTGTTTAGGGATTCATTAAATATATTTAGGCTTCCCTATGGAGAAAATGGAGATGGATATATTTATATTTATGGCTATAAAACATATGTTGTGTTGGAGATAAATGTAACACTTTTATACAGCAAAGTGAAAGACCTACTGTCCTAAATACTCTCAAATGTCCTTGCCAGCTTAGAGTTGTTTCATGCTTCATGAGGGTCCCAGGAAGCATTTTTAGTCCTGGTACCAGGGCTGTGTCAGCAAAAAGTTCCTGAGAAACTGCTCCCATTGAAAACATCACAGCATTTTCCAAAATTATCTCATTCTTTAAATATTTTTCTGTGCCTATGTAAGGTCTCACATTAAGACTCAAGACTCTCACCAAAGCATTCTCAGCTGCTCAATATTTATTCAAGCTAATAAACAAGAGAAAATAAATCCTGAAGTGTTATTTGTAGTCATTTGGAAGTCCACATCAGTACTTGTCACACTGATGTACACTGTGGCTCTGTTCAAGGAAAAGATTTTCTGTAGCACATTGGTATGTCCAAGTAATATACCATGGTCATTAGACCAAGCTCCACTTGTTTGCTGTGAGTTGAGCCATACTCCTGAAAGGTTTTAGAGAGCATGATTTGTTCATAGACACATTCACATCTCATCTTGTGTTTGCTAATGGAGGAGTTCTCACTTGTTCTCTCACTGCTCTCCTGGCTCTCCTTATGGCTAACTAGTATATGCACTTCACAGGTCCTGTCATCTCTACTTGACCTGTGTGTGCTGGAAGAGAATGTATTTGGGTTATGAGAGGTATTAAAGGAATGGCAGAGATGAGGGTGTTGCAGCAGTGTACAAGCTGGCTCTTAAGGGGCTAGGAGGGTGAGGGGGTGGACATGTGTGCCTGGAACAAACCAGCAAAGAGCTAGTGATGAACAAAGTGTGACAGAACTGCGCAGAGGGTGTTTGTGTGGAAAGGATTTTTTCTCTTCTGTGCATATTTGTGCTATGTCTGTCAGCCTGAATAGAAGCGTTCTCACTGAACTATCAACTTTTGCATGACTCCAGCAGGTTTAGGCAGCCAGTCCGGTCCAGTCTGGAATCTGTGTCTCTATATGGTGGCAAAATGCAGTCTTTTATGTCATTTAGTCCCTTTAATGTAGGAAGCAGCTAGATAGAATTGTCTTAAAACCAGGAAACAAAAAGTTAAGGTATATGCTGGCCTGTAACTCAACCATAAGCCTGCCTTCTCTGAGCAACACTTCAGAAAGCCGATAACGTGCTAGCACTGTTGCTTTCACTGCTGCCACAAAGGAGTGTCACAAGAGCAGTGCAGAAGGCTAACATATTTTCTTTGCTGAAGCCTTGGTTGTGTAAGGGAATTGAGCAGCATCACTGTTCCGTAAGTGCTACTGCCTCATAAGCAGTATTTCTGCCATTCAGGCTCTGTTCAAGATGAGGTGTTACATGTAGGTGTGGGAGGCCTCCACTCAGGCACTTGGTTTGCTCCACAAAAAACAGTCCAACCGTTCCAAGCTTAGTAGATGTTGTTGACCATGGTCTCTCACCCTACAGAGTCCTTCCAAAACACAGTTTGTCAGTTCAACTCTGGGGTCTGAGAGATACATAGCATCATAGAAATGTTGGTAGAAGAGACCTGTGGAGGTCTCTAGTCCAACATCCTGCTCAAAACGGAACTATTGCAAGCACCTAACAGGTCAGCTGTCTAGCTAAGTCATGAAAACATCCAAGGATGGAGATTGCACACCCTCTCTGGGTAACCCATTCTAGTACTGTACTACTCTCCCACAGAAAAGCTTTTTTCTGATGTTTTCTCTTAACAGGAGATCCTACAGGCTTATACTGACGTATCTTAGGAATCCAGAGGTGAAATGAAACATACCTGATCCTCTGAAGTTCACATCCACCTCTCACTATCACAACTCTGCCTTATTGCTTCCGTTTGCTTCTACCAGTCATTACAGCTATGTGTCACATAGCAAACAGAGCTGAGTTACAGGCCACTAAAAGCTGGAGCTGGAAGCTGAGGAGCACTATTCAGGCAGTAGCTTATTCACTTCATCTTTTTTTGCACCTACGGACTGTAGAGTAATATTATCCAGACAACCCACTGCAGCATCAAGGATGACCTGTGTAACACAGACCACGGGCTCTTTTCTGGTTACTCTGCCTTAAGCATAATGTCCTATACTTGACCAAGGGAATTCCCACAAAGCTGTGATTTGAAGATGTCAAGAAATGGAGAATATGAAAGTACTTTCCCATTGCATTACTTCAACTTGGCAGCAGCTTTTCTGGGGAGCCAGATGTAGCGTTAGGATGGGAGAGAACGGAGATTGCTTTTGGCTGCTGTGAACCATAGTTTGTAATTTTATGGCTTGGGGGAAGGGTGTTAAATTTCAACCACTCCTCAAGGTACAGAATGGCACAAAGAAGCACTGCGTAGCCCTAGGGATATGCTACTAAAGGTTTGTAGTATCCAATATGAAACCTAGCAATGAGTCTTTTTCATTTCTCTGATTGCATGTGCAGACGTTGGTTAAAATCACTCCTGTGCTGTCTTTTGGTGTGCAGGGAGCTGCACTGAGATTTCAAAATTATTTCCCTTGCAGCTCTAGTACCTTAGTAGAAAGAAAGATTATCTTGAGAGCTCATAATAGCAACTGGAAGTTTTTTTGCCTTCTTGTCATTTGTCCCACTCCACTGCTAGACACTATAAACTGTTGTCATAAAATTTATCATGAATGAATTGGTTGCCTCTCTACTTCCTAAATAAATCATCCTTCCCACTTTCCTTTTTCTACCAGAAAGTTTTCCCTTTCTGTACTCTTAGAAATAGGATCACTTTCCTTTCACGTCCAAAACTTATTTCTGAAGAAACAACTTAAATGTTTTCAAGATGATCCCTGGTTGAATCATCAGCCCCACTTCCTGCTTCACCCTCCACCCTCCTTGGAGTTCTCTCAGTCACATACCTGACCTGAACCTACTTAGTTTGCGAGAGCTAGAAAGTTTGCCGCCCATGGTATGGCTGTGGGCCAGGCAGGCAGAGTTCTCTGTGCCTGGTACTGTTATTGTTGTGAAATCTTGCTTGATGAACGGGAGGTTATTCTGTTGTTTGGGATTTTTTTTTTTTCAACAAATGTCCTGGAAATATGCAGTAGCACGGTTCGGTGCTCAGAGAGTTGACTTTTTGGAGGCTGTAGTGCCAGAAAGATCCCCATGTCCTTTACATTGCTGACAGCCAAAGAGGATCACTTCCATTTCAAAAAATATTTTTAAAAAACTTTAACACATTTTGTCCTGCTTTTACAAAAGACCTTATTGTTTTGTAAGGTCCATTTATAACTCTTGTCACACAGCAGAGCATTTATTAGGTCCTCAGGAGTGATGTCCATATTGCTAGAACAAGAGGACTTGTTTCTATGCTTCTCTCTTCCAAAATAAGGGGCTGGTTTTGCAACATGATCTCTTATAAGCAGTCCTACTGAACAGTTTTGTTGACTTCTTCAAAGCTACTCATGTCCATAAAGATGATGGCATTGAGTTCTGCAACTTGTACAACCCTAGGAATCAAGTGTGGTGGGGAAGAATCCTCCTGTCATCATAGGACGTATGGAATGGGCCACCAATCTTTCCTTTGCTGTTTTTTCTTTTTCCTTGGCAAAGAAACAAAACGCAGTCTGGTAGTGTAGGTCACTTCATTTGTGTCTTGCTTAACTGTATTTGTATCCCCCTACTCTTAATGTATCCCCTCAGCAGAGCTGATGCAGCCACAGTTTAAGTCAAATTATACTGTCCTGGAATCACAGCCTTTCTCACTGTTTTTTACCTGTGCCAGTTCTCAGTGTAAGAAGCACTAAAAGTACATCAAGATTCAGTTGCAGGGAAGTAATCAGATTATGGAAACTCAAACACAACCAGAATTAGGAATTATGCTTATGAAGTGCACGTATGCAGTGATTGACTTTTCAAGATTAAGAGTTGAGCGCTGATGCGAGTCTTTTATCCAGAAGAAATTAGCATAATTCCTGGGGAGCCAGTGGGAGTTACTTCCACTACTGAACTGAATGTATTCCTAAGGGTTTTCTGGACTTTCGGAAAGCTAACAAATAACTTTGGCCATATTTGGTTAAACCCCAGTTCTGTTTTCATCATAAGAGAGTGTGAATTACTAACATCAACCCCACTATACCTGTGATTTTCATCTCATTGTCCATGGATCCATGCGGGTCCATTGACCTCCTAAGGAGTTTGCAAAAGATAAATGAAAATAGCACAAACACTGTCAGGAAACTTCAGTTCACAAGATAGTGGTCACGTTCTCCTTTGGAGAATGGCCCCTGTTCTGGCAAATTTCTGCAAATGAGTAGAGACCTGAACAGCAAGGAAGGAGTGATCAGGTGCCGATCACTATCACGTGTCCAACCTCAGGCTATTAGGGACTTGCGGGGAATCATTCCCATCTGATAGCAATTTAGACACCATTATAAATGAGTTGTTTCTGTCAAAGTCCTTAAGAATGGATGGGTGCATCACAAAAAACAGCTTTACATTTTGGATTAAATGGATTGATGATGGTAATCCCAACAGACAAAGAATAAGAGGGGAACTGTAACGGGAGCTCACAAGCCTCTCAGCTCTGGAATTGATCCATTGTTTGTGAGAATGGTGAGAGAGGTTTTGAACCAGTCTTGAGCTTTCTATATAAAATGTATTCAACTTAACTTTTTATCAACATATAGTTTTATTAAAAAATGAAGACTCTGAAAGTTAATTGCTTTGAAAGGTCTTCAGTTCTAGCAATGTGCTCCTATCTTTTTTCTTATCTTTGGAAATTCTTATTTAACCAGCGTAAAAGATTCATGGACAAATTCTGCCTTCAAGATCTATAAGCCTGATCAGTGCTTTGAAACCCCTGGAAGCAACAGCTTTGTTTATCTCCAGAAGTCCAAGAATAAGCTGATTTTGCTATTTTTAATCTATCCGGAAATATGCAAAGAAGAGAACTTAATTGCAAACAGACCAAGCCTTATATAGGAAACGGGTATGTCCCTCAGGGGCACCTAAAAAGTGAATGTCTGAAATTAAATTCATATATTCTTCTCCCTTGCTCCCTCAAGCACGTACTCTTGGAATGAAAGGGAAGGCTGTGTGCTAGCATCATATCCCAGTGGTTTCTATCCATTATAACACTCTGGATGTCTTTATATTCAATTAACAGATGTTTCCCAGCATGTGTGAGCTCAAGGTGACTACTTGTATGTGTTTGTAATGAAACCATTAAAGAGAACAGAGAAAAATCAGAAAAATAGCGGCTCTGTTGCTAGGATCTTAATTTGGTTAGCAGAAAAAAATGAGGCAGGAGTATTGTAATTCCAAAATTTCACTCACACTTTTCTCAAGAGAGTGCTACCACGCCCAGCTATCAAACAGCAGTGAAACCTCACATCATGAAATGAGTTCCTGTCACCTGCCCAGTGACTCTGAAATCAGGATTGTCTTTTTCTCAACTTCCAGATATTACACTCTGTAATGGGTAACATATAAGATTGAAAGGTGGACCACATGCACTTAGCTGAACTAAAAATCTCCCCACCTGCAGAAAAAAGGGAATGGCATTGGTTTTGTGTAGGTACAGCAGCAGTCTCTTGGCTGCCAGTGCCATTTTAGTGTTAGGTCTTCCAGTAGTCATTGCATGACCACTGAGCACATCACACATTATTCTCTTGGTATGTGCCCTACACTGCATCATGGAGCACTGGCCCAAAACTGTGTGTTCCTGCAAGTTCAAAAGCAAGCCCATCACAAAGCTCCTCTGGGATCTTCACTGATGTACATCTATCAGTCAAGCATATCTTACTGTACTCCCACAAACAGCAATGGCACAGCTGGGCTCTCATGGTTATCCCCCAGTCTTGCAACTGCAGCTGTTGTCCCACTTCACCAGACAATGCTGCATGCCAGGAGCAAGTTGCTGCTGACTTCCATCCTAAATCTCTGGCCACTTTGAAGAATGTACCACACAGTTCCTGCATGGTGTCTGCTTGCCTTCAGTGTAGAAAACTTTGCCATACCCCATGCTATTAGTAGCCTCTGCTGTGCTCTCTGAGACACAGTTTCTTGAAACCTGGCCTCTGTCTTCTGTGGTCTAGTAGCCGAAACGGTCTGGGTAACATCCTAAATGCTGAGAGGCCTGCCAGCCAGAGTGCACACAGGGGACCCAAGATCTGTAGATTTACTGCTTGTAAACCAAAAAGTATATTAAAGAAAGAAGAGATAAAAATAGATGGGGAGCTTAGGGACTGGAAAGGCAGCCAGTGGAGATTAGATGCACTGCTGGTTGACTCATCCAGCTTGTTTTATTGTAACACAGTTCCAATAACGGCTGTATTATTTCAGCTTTTGTGCAGTGAGCAGACATTTGTTTTGCATTGAAGCTTTTTCACATAAATGCGCTCCATTTTTCATTTCTTCTTGCATTTCCCAGTGTTTTCACTGGCAATTACAAATAAGAGAGGTGATCACTCCAGAAGAATATTAGCCAGCTTCTCAGCTAGTATAAATCAGCAACACCCCCTGGTATTTAATAGAGCTATGCAGCTTTATACCAGTTGAATCTGCACCAACCGTTCTTTTAAAACATGTCCCACCTTATAAAGAGCTGTGTTTCCTTCAGTGGTGGATTCTGAAATTAATGAGAAGTATTGGACCGACCCCCTCACAGAGCATGTGCAGTGCACATCTTGGCAGGATCCACTTCCCAATGTGAGGCTCTGTTCAGTCTGAGGAACTGTTTTGCAGAGGCTGCCAAAGAACAACAGGCTATAGTGTCCTGTCTGCTGGACCTGGGCTGTGATCTGCCACCCTGCAGAAAGCCTGCCCACAGCCTCTGCCTCGCTGCAATTCATTAAAACCCTTCTGTGCCTGCATGTAAGTGGCTGTGAGGAACAGTTATAGTGAAAATATGTGGACCGCGTGTCGTGCTTCATTAGCTATTTGCTGTTGGAAAGTGCTGCCCTGCCAACTTAGGCTCCATTCAGAGGCAGAGGAGTTCAGTAGAAAGAGATTTGAAAATAACCACAGGGAAGGCGGAGAAGAGTAAGTACCTTGAATGAGATGAGATCAGGTGGATCTACCTGTGCAGTGGAGGCAGTTTACCTGTGCATTTGTTGCAGGATGGTGGTGTTCTGCAGCTCCTTGAATGCATGTGGACTGAAGGAATGCTTTGGATTCTGTGCAGCTTTTCAGAAAAGACCATTTAAAGGTGATTTCATGAGGCAGAACCTGATGTCGATGTGGGTCACTTCCCAGCCATGTTCCTGTGCCTCTTATTATCAGCCCTTGAGCAAGCCAGCCTTTGTCATGTTCACAAGTGAGGACTAGATAGCTGTTTGTTTTTATTGGGATTTTGCTGTGGTTTTAGTTGAGATGTTTATTTGCATGGTGCCTTCATCAGTTTCTCTTACACAAATGACAAAGACTGGGTTCTATGGACTGTGTAACTGTGCTAACCAGAAAAAAAATGCCTTTATCTCTTCCATTTCTTTTCTTAGCAGCATGGAAGTGGGAGAGGGAATTTGCCAAAAATGTGACTTTGTTTCGTCAGAATCTGCTCGCTTATAGTAGAAGCTGTATGACAACAGGCTTTTTCATGGCCTGTTTGTGAGTAGTGTGTGTAGCTTGCAGCCCACCCCTACTGTGGACATACACAGATCCTTTAAAAACCCCAGTTTTGAGACTCTGGCAGCTATAGAACCAAAAAGAAGGTCCAAGTTGATCCACAATCAGTTTCTACAAGCACATATAAATAAAGTTACTTCGTATGTACCTGAGTTATCATCAACAATTTTCTGCAACACAAAAAAAATGGCTATATATTTTTTCATAAACTTTTCAAGCTCATGAATTTCTGATGACAGTCACTTACAGGAATAAAAGGTGAGGTAACAGCAGCTTTGTGTAGGACTAAGATAAATTTGGGTCCAAAATAAATGAAGACCTCTGTAAGAGGTAGAGTTAGGAAATAAGTGTGTGGGAAAATTGGAGTGAGTGAGAAGGCAGCAGGGAAAAGGAAGCCACAGTACAAATTAAAGATTGCAAGAAACAGGGCTGGGTGCCAAGAACCTCAGAAAAGAAAAGGAAAAAAAATTCTTGATTAGCTAAACTGTTTGCTTTACTATATAAAAACTGACCTTCTTGAGGAGCTCTGAGCCCTGGCCTCCTGGGAGTCTGAGTACGTGCGGGCAAGCTGTTGCCCTGATGATGGCAACAGAAGTGCTCCAGCACTGCCCTGTGGATTTCCAGGTGCAAATGCTTCATCTGGTAAGAGCTCTGACCACATCAAGCCGACAGTGCCATAATCTTTTATCCAGCCTCTCAATATATATTTTCCTTCTTTTCCAAGTAGTTGCAATAATCCCAGTTCCATTAGCTACACGTGAGCATGTGTGTTGAAGGCAACCGCTGTCTCTTTGAGAAGCTAGAATATGTAGGAATATTATAGCCGAGAAGCCATAATACATGTAGGCCATGTGTGACTTACGAGGGCACAGATGAAGGACAGAGCTGGCGTGAGAAGCCCATGCCTCCAGCCATGCTCAGACCCCCGTTCAGAGCCCCCAGTGGGGCTCTCCAGCTGCCCACAGCCCTCCTGGATACAGAGCACTGTCTGATGTACATTGCCCTCATCCTGAGTCCCCAGTCTCCAAGGAATACTCCCATCCTCCTACCTCAAGGTCTTTGCCCGGCACAGGAGATAGGCCAACAGAGAGATCCTTATGAAAAACCACTGACCAGACCTGACATGTGCCATCTTAATTCAAATGCTCATGAAATTACAGTGTACAATTTAATTAAGTAATATAAAGACTGCATGAGAAGAGCTCTTTTTAGCAGCAGAGGATGGAATAATTGCAGGACTTCTTTGTAATGGAACAAGACTGAAGTGAACAGTGTTTAACATTTGTAAAAACTTTTAGAAATGAACTTTTCTAAGCCCCTCTGTTATAGGATAATATTATAGTATCATAATTACAGATGAGGAAACAAAGATGATGTTGTATTCACAAGGCCTCTAGAAGACAGGTAGACATAGACCTTAGTTCCTGCAGCAGAAATCTGTATCCGGGCTTGGGACAATACCTAACTATCAAGAGCTCGGAAGTTCTGCTTTTTCTTATAAAACTGCATCTAGTAAAAGGCTTTTTCTATTAATATAAACCAAAGCTTCTCATCTGCACAAAATAATTTGTTGTGGCAGAGAATGCTTTGTCTGGCCTTCAAAATTCACTGCAGGATGTGCAAAATATGCATGTATTGAAGTGTTCTTGCCTTCCTTGTTTGAGTATATTGAGAAAGTTGGGGAAAGTCAGATAGAAGCAGTTTGCTGAGGCCTTGAGTGCAAAGTTTCTGGACATGTGAAATTTGTTGTACTTAAAGGTGTATTCCAGCATCCTCTCTGAGGAAGGAAACAAAGATTTTTAAGCCCAGATGAAATCAAATCCCTCAAGCAGGCTTAATTTAGGAATGTGGGAACACAATTCCAACAGCAAAGGGATGTCACTAAATAAAAGGAGACACTATCAGCTACTTTCTGTTCATACTGCAGTGTTTGTACAAGAATTTCCAAAGGCTTCAGAAATGCCAATGAACTCTCAATACAACCTGTTGGATGGCTGCATGCTTCTGTCTGCATGTTACAGATGAAGAAACAAAGGCACAAGGGGCTGTGTAGCCCTTGTGTAACACAGTGATATTAGATTTAGAGTGAAGGTACCTCATGCAGTCAGCAGATGCCTAGTTTAGACCTCGTCTGACATCTACGTTCAGTAATGTTGCTCAGGCCAACAGCAGTCCAGAGATTCTGGTCTCATTCTTGAACTACTAGGTAACACAGTCCTCATTGTCCTTTTCACGGGGTTCAGCAAAAGGGAGAGCCAATCACTAAATTGTCCCAGAATCTGAAAATGTTGATATACAGGTTGGTTGTTTCTGCCGATGAGGTGAGATATTCCAGAATCAGGAGACCATAAAGCAGAAAGTGAAGGCGGACAGGAGTGTGAATGTGAATGCAAGACAACTGTCATGCAACAGAACATGGTGCCTAGGATGTGCTATTAATGGGTAAAGTACACCCAGAATTCAAAACCATATTAATACCATCAAATTACTGGTAGCCGCTTGTTAACCAGGTGTAGAGGAATGGAACATGATCAGTTTCTGAGCATGAACAGGCTGCACTCACAGGAAAAATTTCCATCACAAGTTTTTTTATTCTGTTGACTTTTGTGAACAGAGTGGCCTGCTCTTGCAGCACAGAGTGAAGACATTTGGAATCACAGTGATTGGTGTAGCAAAACCAGCAAAACAATAACATGAAATAGGAACTTGTCACATAAGTAGAGTGAATTAAACTGATTCTGTATAGTGTTTTCATCCCAAAATACTTGAGAAGTTTGTTTATAAATGGATTACTTCCCTGTGGCTCAACTGCAGCTACCTCTGGGCTGAAAGGCACTTGTCTTCATTGCACATCCAGTGCTTAGGCTGCTTGTGAAAGGTTTTCTTTATTATGTATCTAGTTTCATCCAGCTCTTCATAATAGGCTGAGAACTTTGCAGCACCTTGTTTAGATCCTCAGGCTGGAAAGGGTGATTGTTAATGCCAGAGAACTTAAAGTCACTGAATTTTCAAAGATGAAATTCGGAGAAGTTGTGCTAATATGCAATTGCAAATAGTTACAACCAACATCATATGAACTGTATCCAGTGAATCCTGAGGATGGAGCAGTGTTGCTTATGTCTTTGGAACTAAAACAGCACAGCCACATTGTTGGGGTGGCGAGTTGTTCTTTCTGTGCCTTGACTCTGTTTCTTTACTCTTCTTCAAGACCCCCATGACTCTGATGGCATCCTTGAAGATGGCAGGAAATTGAAAGACTGCAAGAACAAAAATAATTTAATTTTATTAAAGCAAAATCTCAGTAACTGTCTTACTTCCTTTGTGGGATCCATTGATGTAACAGACCTATAACCAAGTCACAGCCTAAGTTCCACACTTTTTCTGAGTAGTTAGCAATTTCTTTGGGCACTATTTCCTACCAACTCGTTGGTTAGGAATAATGAAATGAGCATGGTAGAGCTAAATCTATATTTTACAGAAGAAATCTTGACTTATTCCTGCTACATTGTCAGGCTTTGTTTACCTTAGCGAGTATAGGGTGTGTAGTAATTATAAGCTTGATACACCCTGCCACCTGTTTATTTGTAGTACTTTATAATAAACTTTCCTCAAGGAAGTAGAAATAACAATTAAGAGAGGTTTTAACGTTTTTCCTAGCCAGGATTCATATTTCATCTGAGGTCAACAACAAGGCTGAGGATACGCTCAGTGATAGGCTTGTATACTTTCCACTGGGTCTTGTCCCCGTCATGAGCAAAATTTTTAAGGAAATCATCACATACAAAATCTAGCTCTGAACCTTGCTTCAATACTTTTTTATCAGATGCTCTAGGGATTAAATTTGAACCCACCGAATCCTTCCCAATCTGCAAATCATCAATTCATAACTGAAAATTATGAGGTATTCATGAGGAGAGAGGGCTTTGCCAGGCCATTTTGGCAATCACAGTTAAGTAGGTTTTTTAACACAAAAGTGTCATATTAAAAAAAAAAGATAGGAAACCCTTTTACATACATGTACAAGTACTACATCCTCCTTCTCTATCTGAACTCACTGACACTCGGCATTTTGTCAGCATTCATTGCACAGGAACTACTGACCTGCAGTTTTGACGATATAGCCGCAAACGGATTAGGCCAGTTCTTTTCTGGGGAAAACTCTGCCTCATAGAATCATAGAATCACTAGGTTGGAAGGGACCCACTGGGTCATCGAGTCCAACCATTCCTAACACTCCCTAAACTATACCCCTCAGCACCTCGTCCACCTGTCCCTTAAACACCTCCAGGGAAGGGGACTCAACTATCTCCCTGGGCAGCCTATTCCAGGGCCCAGTGACCCTTTCTGTGAAAAATTTTTGCCTTATGTCAAGCCTGAACCTCCCCTGGTGGAGCTTGAGGCCATTCCCTCTTGTCCTGTCCCCTGTCACTTGGGAGAAAAGGCCAGCTCCATGTGTAGTATTAAGATACCTCAGGGCTGCATCGTCTTTAACAACCTCCTTTAATCTCTGAAATTATTAAGCTCTGTAGTCAAAGTCCACTACCTGTCTTTTTATAGCAGTACCCTGGGGTTGACAGGTAATGCAGCCAAGTTACGGGCACAGAGCTCCCATTCCAATGAGTCCTTGTGCTCAGCACTTCTGCACTCAGTCCAGGTCCCGTGTAACCTTGCTGTATAGCTTGCTATGATAATGTTTTTCGCAACATTTTATAGCTGCTGTGAGAAATGAACATTTTTGTCTGTCTAGCCCAGCTTAGGCTTTTTTCAGGACAGCTCTGAAGTCTTTTACTGTTATTCTGTTGATTTGTTTGGGTGGGTTGTGTTTTGGGTTTTTTTTCTGCTGATCTTAACATCATCTGATCTGTGTAAATGCTGAAAACTTGGTACATCATCAAACATCTGCTGTATTTTTGGAGAAATGTCTCAAGTTTGGTGAAGCAATCCAAATCACCAGAAATTGTGATTCTCAATTTGCACAAAATGTGTGCTCTGTTTTTTAAGGGCTTCTGCCAGACCCTGCTGACACATGAAGCATAAGAAAATATTTGGCACCAGCCACTTCCCCAGAGATTTTTCCTCTTGTAGGTAGTGGAAAATGATCCCTCTGTACACATGTATTCAATTCTTTTAGGTCTATTCATAAGCAAAGGTTTCATCTCTTTTTTTAGCATACCCATTCTGATGGTTCCTCTGTGCAGTTTATGGTAATGAATATATTCGCCTCCTTTTTTAGCCTCTGCTACAGGGCACAGGGAACCATGCCAGCTTTGTAGATTGTGGAGCAGCCTTCGAACTCTTTTTCAATTACTTGATCCCCCAGTTTTCCAACAAGAAGGGCCTCTTGAGAAGGCTGAAGACTTGACTCTGGCTTGTCTTAGATTATGACTTTTGAGGCTATTATTTACCTGTCTGGCTGAGTTTCTAACTCTCTTGCAGGAATAAAACCACCACAATTAGTCTGGAGTTTTGCCTGTTTTCTCGGTGACACGGCTGGCGCTTGCACTGCTGCTGGTAGCTCTTGAGCTCCTGTGCCAGTGCCCACCTTCAAGCTGGTATATGTCATGTTTGCTTTATCTAGCACATAGTCCTGGGAGCCCTTCATGGTTCAGACACCTCAGCCCGCTGTGCCCAGTACCACTGCCCTTCAGGGTATGCATCTCATGTTAACAGCCTCCAAAGGATGACAAGACCCTGCTTGTTTAGATACTCTATCCAACCGTATGCCCAATACCTCCTGTTACTGAGAGGGAACTCGGGGTTTCATTGCACTGAATTATAGAGATTAGGGCCTGCCATGAAGCTTGGATGCATAGTTCCTCTTCCCTTCCAGTTCAGGGAAGGTTCAGGTCCTGGTCTATCTGCCGTTACCTAGGAAGCTCAACAAAGAAGACTTACAAATGCAAACATCATTTAAAGCTCCTTGCCCCTTACTAATGGGGCTATGCTGTGTCAGATCTCAATAGCTCACACTTAACAGCCATGTCATTACGGAGTGTGGGCACACAACTGCTGTTAAAAAGAGCGAGAGTGAGGAAAAATAATAAAATAGACAAAAAGCAAGAGGCTTAAGAGGCCCCTGGTTTCCCTAATGGAATTAGTCCTTCCTTTATGAATTCCAGGGTTAGATGCTGTAAATGCAATTCGCGTACTCCCTCCCCTCAGCAAAGCAGAAAGATCTGCTAGACACATGTGCAGAGCGAAGCGCGGGAAGATATGACGTGACTCAAGAGCCTGGAAGGCTAAAAGGAGTAGATGGGGGAGAGCTCTGCAGCCCTTGATCTTTGTGAGATTTACTGCCTTTGCCTCTTGCAAAGATCTTTTTTTTGTTCCTGGAAAATTGCTAGCTTCTAGCAATTTGAAAAAAAAAAAAATTTTGGCTGGGGCAGTAAACAAGATCTTTGAAGGGGGAAGGAAGCCAAGAGAAAGTCAGGCCCATTAGTCACGCAGCTGCATTTCCTGTCACAAAGGACCCCAGTTGAGTAATCACTCAAAATATGCTTGTTATTTTTTCCTATTTTATTTCAACTTTCAGCCTGCAAATATGTACTGTAAGAAAAAAATTAAACCAGGAAAACGTCTTTTTGCCTCAGAGGGAAAAACAATGTAGAATCAGGCATTGATTAACATTATTTTTCCTTTTCTTTAATTTTCATAGCCTAAAAACACTTTAGTCATCTGAGAGCAATGTTGGGTAGTGCAGAGTGGGTCTGAAATAGTCCTGGTGTTTTACGGCATATTATTTCAGCAGGAGTGTGGATGTCAAAGTTCCTATGCTGCACTTCCAGCTGCTACCATTAATTCACTGTACAACCTTGATTGAGTCATGTATTAATTTATCTGTAATTTTTTATGAAAAGTAGAGGATAATGCTTCAGCATAATTGTTTTGTCAGGCTTCTTTAATGGTGCTTATAAGTAATATTTGGTCTTGTGGTGAAAG
This sequence comes from Cuculus canorus, assembly GCF_017976375.1. Classification (NCBI taxonomy): domain Eukaryota; kingdom Metazoa; phylum Chordata; class Aves; order Cuculiformes; family Cuculidae; genus Cuculus; species Cuculus canorus. The sequence continues at coordinate 56,971,527 of NC_071405.1, read as the reverse complement.
CTTTGTAGAAGGACTTATCTAAAGGGAAATACAGTCAAGACTGAGAAGAAACAAACTTGTCATTTAAAGCAGAACATTCTTATGAATAGCTTTTAAAAGAACTTAGATAAAAAGAGGTGAAAATAGGAGCAAGGCAATGAAATAGAAGAAGGAAAATCTTGCTGACACTCTTGAGACACTCAAAGGCAGAAAAGTACAGCAAACCTGTCATAGGGCAACCCCCTTCGTGTTGGAAGAGACCATAAGACTGATTGACTATACCATCTCCCTGCTTCTAGATCTGAGATATAAGATGCTGGCTCTGGTTGTTCTGCTACCAGCTTCAAAAAGAAGCCACAGATACATGATAAAAGTAAAGCTGAAAACCCTCTGTTTTTCCTGATTGCTGCGAAGAAAATACCTCTTTTATCAACAAACACTACTCAAAAGCACAAACCCACGCTTTTATTTACTTAGAAGTAGTGAGTATGGTGACCAGGCCACCTATAAAGAATGGCTATAAGCATGCTTCAGGGCACATAACAGTTTGTAACGTACATTCCTGGTTGGGGCACCTGACTATATGCCTGTGCGAAAATGATTGCAAAGGGATTGCAAATCCCTGTTTGGATTGCTGTCTAAATAGAGAGTAGATGTTTGTGGTTCATGCTACATAATAACATGACTTCAAATACTGCTCAAAAAATGAAGCTTACATTTGCACATAAGTGACTGGCAATGTCATATAATTCTCTAATTTGCACACATTTGATACCACAGATGTGCAATGTTTTCAAACCACAGCTTATGAGCAGATGTGATTTACACAACCATGTAAATCACAGCTTTCCAAAGCTAATTAAAGGGTTTACACTCAAACAAAAGTGCAATTTACCCCAATTTGCTTTAAGAAAGACTTTGAAAAACTGTTTACATGTATTTTTAAAAGCAGTTCAGAATGAGTGTTTATGCATATTTACACAGAATGGGAAAGTAAGAATCTTGTGAGTCATTACTCAAATATGAAAAATTCCACTCTGGATTATCTTTATAAATTATGTTCCTCCTTTGTCTTTCCAAATGACAGGCGAGGCAAGTTGTGCTCCTCAATGGACACACAAGTGTACCCTCTCTGGTTTGTGATCAGAGCTAGCACGGGGTCCTAGGAGCTCTCTGCTACTCTCACACCAGAAGACTTTCACTGCTACATGTCCCAGTATACTGGATCCCCACGTTGTTTGACATTCTATACAACAGCAGTAGTTGTATGTCCCTCAAACTAGCTCTATTGTGATGTGGGTTTGTAAAAGCCATTTTCAATGATTCTTGATATCTACACAGTTTTGGACTCATATACTCGTATGCATGAATGAATGGGAATTATTTGTTTACAAAATATTCTGAGTACTATTGTGTATATGTATCCTATACTAGCATTGTAGGGATGTATTAGTATAAATTGCCCCAGTATCTAATACATCAGACTGTATAATAAATAATAACCACCTACAGAATGAATTATACCTGACCAGTATTTGGGTAGTGACTGATATTTCTCTGTTTACCTAACTGGTTATCTTAACAATTTATATCATTCTGTAGCCATGGTATCTCAGTATCTCCAAACCTCTGAACCTTTGATGTAGCTGTTCTCACCACACAGATCTGATGCATATTAGTACAATTATCCCTGTATAGGTGTGCCACTGAAGTCCAAAGATGAATGACTAATTCAGAATAAGCTCTGAAGTCTATGACCTCCTGATTCACGTGCTGGCTGTGAAGAATTACTCTCCTTGCATCAATGGGAAGCTGAGTCATAAAGAACTGAAGTTACGTGCCCATAGGCACATAGATAGCAACAGAGATGCAGTTAAAATTCGTGGTGTACAGATCCTTATTCCCTGACTATGTGCATTAAGTTACTCTCTCTCCTTTCTTCACTGAACTGATCATATTTGCTAAAATAGCTGGCAGTTGCTGCTCTTTGCAGTGCAGTGCTTCTGTGATGCATGTGAAGGGAGCTCAGTAAATAATTGCTTATCAAAAAGCTAAATTAAGTATGGAACAGGACAGTTTCTTAGTACATTGACAACTGAATTTATAACTTCACTTTCAGAGTAAAACTGACTATGAAAGGGTTAAACCAACAATGGCAACATTGCAGTAAAATTGAGGGAGGTGGAACTTAAGTCCCAAGTCTTAATAAAATGCAGGTGTTTTATTGTTAGGTTAAAAATTCCTGCTCTTAAGACTCCAGCGAGCATTGAAAAAAAAAGGAAAAAAATGTGCTGTGGAATAAGAAGTTTGGAAAGGCAACAACAGGCTGTGCAGAGAATGCAGCATTCAGTGACTGAGGCCTACATTAAAGTTCACAGAGGGGAAGCAAAAAAACAAATATTAGATGAAGGACACCTCTCACAACATGCATTTGGCCTCCAAGGCATTACACCTGGGATTAACTTTTGACATTCCCCTTTCCATCATTGTGACTTTTCTGTCTTACCAGCTCACTGCTAAAGATTTAAACTGTCATTTTTCAGCCTTTCCATCTTCTTGTTTCCTACCTGTTTGGGGACTCGACAGGGTGACAGGCAACATGAACACTGCAGTCATAGCACACAGATATCCCCACTGTGCTTGCAGCTGCTTTTCCGTCACCTGAAGTAGGAAAAACCTACTTCAGAACTAGCTAGTAAAAAGAAGTTGTAAACAAATTATTAATCACTGTTTTCACCTCTTTGATGTCCCCTCCTTACCCCAAGGAAGCAGAAAATTTTGGAGAGCACTTTTCAGTAAATCACACTGAGTTTGATTCACAGAGTTAAAAGATTGCTCTTAGCTTTGAGCTTTAGCTTCAGGCTCCTCAAACATTTGGAGAATAGAAGTAGTTATGACTTACTAAAGGGGAGTGGAACATGAAGATTCAGAGAAATCTGAATATACTTATGGTGGCCCAAGGCCTAAGATTACTGCATCGTTATCCCCATAGGCCTTAATTAGCACTGTGGACATGGGCTGTGCATTTTTGGTATCTGTATAGTGGAAAGAGTTAACTTACTGCTGTCCATAAAAACTTATCCCTCTGGGAGAAAGGCATCAGTTTTCATGGCCTTAGCCTTGCTGATATAAATCAGCTGTCACTGCTAGAGGAGGACAGAAATAATCCATGATAGGGTGGAAAAGCAAAAGAGGAACTGTTGGATTTTGGTGCAAGAATTTCACAACAGTGTGGAGACAGTGGAGTGACAGTGAAGATGCTCAGTCTGCCAGTCATTTAATTTAGAAGACTAGCAGGTGAGATACAAACAGTACTGAGCAAAAAAAACCCATATGTGACGTACAGAAAAGTCTAAGGCAATGAACAAAAATGAAATGGATGTAGCTTTTGAGCTTATAAACATAAATACGTGCCCCCCTTGTTCAGGTGGTGCACAGGGATCAGGGCAGCTTGAGTAAATAATCCAGAAAACCAAAGAGCAAAAATCAAACCCCTCCATAATCATAGCAGGAAACCCAAACAAGCCCAGTCTGTGTGACCTCTATGCACCACTGCACTGTGTCCTTGTTACAGTCACTGGACCGAGCCAGCCAAACTGACGGGCTGTGATACAGGCATCACGCAGATGTGGCGGAGATGGAGGGGGGTGAGGTGTAGATCAGCCCTCTTCACACACCTCTGAGAATAACCATTCTTAACTCCCTGCCATCATCAAAACCAGATGTATTTTTAAGAAGCATCTTAGGAAGGTGCAGACTATAGTTGAAAAGGGGGACTAAGAGTAGAAACCTTCATTAAGAGTATCTAAAAAATCCTTGCAGGAATCTTTATGTTGGCCTAATTGTGGCCCTTGAGGAATGATAAGGCCCTTGAGGAAAATCAAACAGAAGTCTCTGTCAGCATTTGCTAGCTGCTTCCCATGTAATCTTCCTTGGCCGCCTGCTTTCCTCCTTCATTTTGTGAGACTCTTTTCATCCCACTCGTACTCTCCTTTGCAGCTGCCAGTTCCTGTTACTAGTGTCAGCAGTTCTCAATCTTCTCAGACAACCCTGCTGTCATTTGTGCCTCTCTGCGTGAGGGAAACAACCCATGCTTTCTGTTCGCTCCTGAAAAGTCACTGTGGCTCAGGCTTCAGCAAAACTAGTGCAGCCCCTGCTCAGCACAACCCCTGACCAAATCCAGTGTGTGAAATTGCAAAAACTGGCAGTGCCTCTGGCCTCAGTGCAGGGAAATAGCCAAGATGAAAGCATGGTTTCTTTATTCTCTCATCAAGCTGGCCTTTATTTTTTCTTTCCAGTCTTAGAGTTATTCTTATCTTTTCTGATGTATGTTATCTTTCAGAGTCACTGAGAAATAGTGGGTGGATTTGCAATAAAATATGTACAGCCAGGCCAAAGTATTTTCAAATTAGCTTGTCTCAACTTTGAAATAATAGTAATGTCAGTTATTGAAAAACTCAAGACAAGTACTTTATACTAGTGCTAAGTATTTAGCAATAATCACTAGTGTTAGGCCTCAAGGTTATCTTTGCAGATTCTGTTAACTCTTCTGTGTCATACAAGAGCGTGTATTCTTCCTTTAACCAAACTCACTTTCTCTGCTGTAAAATTGTCTTGTGTTTGACCTTAAGAACTGACTGAAAACCTTTGCATCCTGTTTCTTATTCCTCCATCTTTGCATGATGAAAGTTCTCCTTTCATTTTCCTCATCTATATTCACTTTAAATACCCAAAATGAAAACAAAAATCCTTGGCAGCTTGCTTGTAAAAGAAGCAAAGATCTGCATTTAAAAGAATGATAAATAGGTAACTCATTGCAGAGAGTGGCACCAAGACTGAGATTGTACCAATGTCCCAAAGAACAGAAAAAAGTATTTCAGAATATTGAAGGAGATAAAACTTTTGCTTTTATGCTACTCTCCCTATAGCATCTTAATGTATTTCAAGAAATGGTTACATATATTTTTAACCTTATTCTCCAATTTTTGTAAGCGGAGTAAAGAATGTCTGTCTTAATTTATTTTGTACTTCTTCTAGCTTAGCCTAAAAGGCTTCAGTATTGTACCTTTCACGGGTGACCTGTAACTTTTTTAATGGGAGTGAAATGCCTGAAGTGCTTATATGCAGAGCAGCAGAACCCAATGGCCTTCATTTCACAATAGGTTAGAAATGGATTTAAAGGGCAGTGGTGCAGATGCCTCTACCCAAGCCAGAGCTCAGAAGGGATAGGTACAAGTGAGTACAGAACTGTTTGCTTTCCCTTTCCCTTGCATTACTGTGGGATACTTGGAAACATTTAATTAAAGCTATTGTATGCATGCTTAACTTGGAGATGTCTGTGGTTCCCTGAAACCATTACACAGGAGCACCAAAGAAAATACAAGGGAGTCACTGAAGGTAAATACAAATGAATTAGAAAAGCATAGCAACCAGAGAATACGTGTCCCATAATACAACAGTCAAAGGTCATGAGATCACAGATGCTCAGTTGCTCATGCATATCTTCTATTCTCTCTACTTGCATGCTTGCTCCAGAGAGGGCAAAGATTTAATGAGGATGGGGCTAGCTTTAGCAGTTCTCACCCTTCCTCACACCCTGTATCTGAAAGAGCACTGAAAGCCCCTTTGAAGTTGGAATAGACACATATTGAACTGTCCCAGTGCACACATACAATCTGGGGTTTTCTCATCAGGTACAAAAATACAAGGTTCTCTTCCGGCTGCTCTGGATGTGAACAAAGCTGTTGAATCAAAGACTTATTGAATTTAGGTCTGGAAAGAAGTTTCTCCATTGCATCTGTCTTTTCAACCTGCAGTAACAGCCCTTCTCAGAGTCTCACAATTTCTATTCATCAGTTCATTTTTCCTAACAAGAAATCTTGTTCAGAAAAAACGGCACACTATTTACAGGAAGATTGGCAAAGTCAAAAAGTGACTGTAAAACTGATCTCCTGTTAAAACACGTACAGTATCTGCTCTGATGTAGATACTATTAGAAGTCAGCAATCTCTGATTTGCTGTCAGGGCCTTGAAGGTGATTTCAGAGTCAGATTTGTTAGACTTGGTGACATTGTAAGTGTTATCACTTGTCATTAGCAGAGCTAACTTAGTTGCTCCAAGTTCCACCTAATCTATCCAGCTCACTACCACAGCTTCTGACCTACTTAGTCACTTCCTGTCTTTGATTTTAGGCTTAAAGGCTCTTTTCTATGTTAGCCTGTAACTGCCATTTAATCTTAATCAAACTTCCTTGGACTTCCATTACTATCAAGCACAACTCTTCTCACTGTAATACCCACCCTTCGGAGTGCAAGAAAACTGATTTACAGCCAATAGTCTGCCTCTTCTCTTATGCTCTAAGTTCATCGTTGCTTTGTTTTCCTTCCTGCATGAGTCACTCCTTCCCTCTCTCTGAGACATCGTGCTATGCTTCCTGTTCCCCTTGGTCTGTCAGTGGCTGAGAAGCTGCCGTGCACGCCTTTACTGCGGAGATGGGGTGAGTATTATCGCACGTGCCCAGCTACCATGTGCAGATTCAGAAAAAGCTGAATAGGAAGAAACTGAGTTGCCCACAGGCTGCTACAGAAAGTCATCTCACCTATTATGCTTTTGCCTCTGACCAGAAATGATGACCTACTCTGTTTCTTTATACCTTTCTTAAGAGCTACTTACGCAGAACACAGCTGTTTAGTCTGCATCTCCCAAACATAGCATCTCCTCTGCTACTTCAGTTGGTGTGGGGTGGGTACAAGCTTAAGGACTTTCCCAGTTCTTACTGGTTCACTCATGCTACAGAAACATACCTTTGAAATAGGTTTCTTTGGCCAGTTTCTTTCTATGACCGGAATCCAGTTTAAAGTTGTTAATCCTGTGTCCTGGTGACTTTTGCCTGTACAAGGACACTGCTGAGCTGGTGAAGTCTGTTGTTCTCTGAGTTTCTTTCATCAGCATGGAGTTCAAAGATATGGCCCTGTGCTCTTTGAATGTCAGATACAAAGCATATGATGGCAGTGGCAGCTGTGCCTGTAACACGTAGGAGAGATTTATTCAGTTTTTTCTTACACGTATGCTCTCTCCCAGCTCTTTTTTCAATATACCCAGTTATGCTTTTCCCTCTTCTTCCTACTGCTGTGCTCATCAGCACACATATTCTTTTGGGTTTTGTTGTTGTTAACATATGGAGGTTATATGATCCATCACTGAGTGCAGCCCTGTCATCTTAATAGGCAGAAAATACCACACATTTTGGAAGGAGGACTTAGCTACAGGCCGTTCTTATTAAGTCTCTCCTTCAACTTATCTCAGCTTAAATTGTATTTTTGAACTGCAGTCACCATGCGGCACTGTAAGTTGAAAACAACCACTTGAGCCCTTTCCAGTGAGGCTTTAACTGGCCCTGATACTAGGCATGAAGGAGAGATAAGCAGCACATTGAAGTCGTAGTATCGCTGTAGCTGACGGCAAGGAGTGAATGGAAACATACCCTCCCTCTGGCACTGCCTGGCTCTGGATGAGGGGAGAGGAACGGGCCAAGCAGCTCGGGTTTACACACGCAGTGGGAGCCAGCGGCCTCTCAGCTGATGACAGATTAGACTCAAGGCCTGGTTAGTGGGAAGACTGTGATTAGACCTCAGAAGCATCTGTCTCTAGCACTAAAGAAATTACTGCTGCAGGCTGCAATTTTCTCAGCAAACTGTAATTATAAGAGGAACCTCATTCCTACCGTTTTTCTGAACAACTTAAGTGCAGAAGAAATGTGGGTGAGGTTGCAGGGAAGCAGAAACTGTGAAAGGAGCAGGAAAGAGACACCTGTTTATTTTTGTTCAGCTCATTCCAATTATTTTCTTTCGGTTTCTTAGATTTGTATGAGTCACAGGCTATTTTTTCACAAAAGTCAGTACCAAGGTTTAAGTCCCTGAAGCTGTCCTGCCACCCACCTGAAGCTGAAAGGACACATCCTCTGTGCGTTTGTGCTTCATGGCGTCTTAGGTGAGTGTGGTGGTGCTTGCAGAAGGTGCCATACCAGCCTCTCTCCTCTGGCAGTGCCCTCTCTCTCCTCCCATGAGAGCAGCAGTGCAGGGTGCCAGACTTTGATCACAACATTTCTCAGGACACCCCTAGGAAGCTGTGGCCTGGGCAGAAGTGCAGGATATTGGACAATGGGCTGCATGAGTTTGAACCCTGCTCCCAAAGGCCCTGTCTAGACTAGGATTTAAGAGTTCCAACTTGAAAAGCATTAGATTGTATTTAGTAACTCTCTGTTTTAAAAGACCTAGAAAAAGCAGCATTTGAACTCCCAATAACACTTGGAATTTTTGTGCAAATAACAATGTCAAAAAAAGAGCAAGATTTCTCTACCAGAAAATAACCTTTTGTTTGTGCAGATGTAACTCCATAGAAGCTCGTTTGCCATTAGTGTTTTCTTTGCTTGAAAAATAAGAAGAAACAGATTTTTTTTTTCAATTTAAATCTAGAGGCTCACTCAGAGAACAAGAAATATCTAAGAGTAGAGTTTGCCAACATAGCTTTACCATCTAATACTTAAAATGTAGACAAGGCCAAAATGATTCAAACTAATCTATGTGCTACTTTCTTAACTGTCCTCAGGGCTTTAATGCAACAGTTCAGTATACTTTGAAGGCAAAGAGTGTCATGTCTGTGTTAAACAGTTTTACATCAACACTGTACTCATCTAGAAGAAAGCAGAATTGCTCCTTACCAGCACGTCTGCCCTCCGTTCCACAGCATGCCTGGCAGCACAACCAGGGACGAGAGTGTGGCAGCAGGAACTTGACCCTTGAGGCTGAAAGCACCAGGAGGCAGCAAGTTGGCGAGTGGATCCGCTTGTCTCCAGAGCCAAGTCTCTGCAGATACTGGTGGGAAAGACACACATCTGGAGTTGTCTGGAATTGGCACAGATTGCTGTGGACAAAGAGGAGAGAAAGGAAGGGTTGGAAGGAAAGTGGAAAGAATGCTTCTTACACATTTCGCTTTCTTTTCCATCTGCTTGTGTGATTTGCTGTGAGCTATTAAACAGCTGCAGTGCTCTGCCCCAGAAGGGACTGTGTTTCAGTAGAGATAGAGAATGATTCCTACAGCTAAGCTCTTTGGGAGCCCCCTAGAAAGAAAGGGGTGACAGGAATAATGTTTTTCTGATGGACTGTTTTGCTAAATACAGTTGGGACTGCACCACTTGAGGCAGTAGGCAGAGATGCTGTTCTGGCTGCTCAGAACTGAAGTCCCTGGCAGGCATTGGGTACTGCTGGGTACTTCCAACTCATCCTGTTCATAGTAAATGAGTCCCTCTTGTCCTTTGCCTTCCAGGCAGAACCTCCCAACTCTCCCACACTGGTTCTGAAATTCAAGAAGGACAGATCATTCAAGCAAAATGTGTTTGCAGACTGGAAGAATTTGCAGCTTAGGGGGATGAGGGTAGTGAAGGAGGACCAGGACAAGTAGGAGCAGGCGCATTGCAACTGCCAAGGACTGAGCAGGAGAACATTTTCTTGCATCCATTCAGATGCTCAGCTATTTCCTTCGTTGTTCCTGCAGTCAACATGCTCCACCTGCTTTTACTTACCCATTTCCTGTTTACGGCTTCCAAAAACTGTCTCATGAAATCACTGATCTGTCACTAGATCTGTCTTTACAGTCCCTTTTGGGCAGGATTCACTATTTTTTTTTTCCTCTCTCGTTGGTACACAGACCTTTCAGATGGAAGTTGTTAGCTGTGTGTGCATATCTGCATGCATGTGTATGTGCATGCAGTCAGTAGGTACGGCAGGAAAGTATGTACTCACTCAGTAGTTCTTTCTGCCTCCATACGCCCCTTTTTTTCTTTTCCTAGTGCTTGCTGCTTTTTTCAAACTTGAGCAAAGAAATAAGCAGCAGCACCAAAGGCAAGTTCCCTCTTCTTTGAAGGCAAGTTCCTTCTTCTTTAGAACAGAGGACTCCAGATACTTAAAGGAAAGACACTTCCCATTACTTTCAAGTATCTGGGAGCTCTCCCACAAACAAGCGATTTGTTCCCTGGATAGCTCACCCAAGCTTCAGATTATTTTCTAGCTTTGAAAACAGTGAGGTAATTTCTCCTAGTCTGCTGTTCAGTTTCTCAAATGTGAAAGGCAAGATGTGAGGAGCAGGAAGGATCAGCCAAATAAAAACAAATCTTTCTTACAGTTTAGATGGCTCCCATGAGTCCCCATCTCACACTTAGTCACACGCGTTGTAGAAATCACTAGAAAAGCATGCATACTTTAAGTCCACTGTCTTTAGCTGTACTATAGATAACACTGCAGCTACCACTAAAATCAAATTTATTTGTCATTGCTCTTGCTGTTTGTTTACTTTTTGTATTTCTCTTCTGGAGCAGTGAAAATAGTTTCTTTGGTTTCCTCTCTAATTCTCATGCTCTTGCACAGCGCTGCAATGTTTGGGTTGCGGTGAGCACTGAAGGGGAATGTTCCCTTCTTAAAATAAATCATGGAAACATTTCTGTTGGAATTAGGGCTTGTAGAAGTTTATTTTTTTTAATAAGAAGAATGTTGGGCCAACTTTGACCTGACACCATATTCTTTTAAAAATAACAGGCTTATAATGCACGTCAGTGTATATATTGAGATGTATATATATATGTGTGTGTATGTACGTGTATATATACACACCAGTATTAAGCCAGATACACTGGTATAACTGAGCACTGAAATCATCCTTTAAGAATGCTGGACAGATCTGCAAATTCCTTAAGTAGCCCTGCTGCAAGTTAGTGTCAGCCTGTACGCTTACTGTGCTGACTTAGGTGTAGAAAGCATAAGTCCATAAACACACACCAGCACTGTCACTGAGCTGTTTCACACTTCCATAATTGTGTTGACGGGCTCACACTCATGCAAATTGCTGAATATTTCAAGAATGTTAGACCTCCTGTTTTAATTGTAACGTAAATCTGCACAGGTAGCACTTCTGTATGGGCTAGGAGGTATAGTCTGGGCTTTAGTGTTGTCCAGGCAGCTCTCTGCTGTAGGCGTAGCACAACCCCGCTTAGATCAGAATTTGCTGAAGTATCCTTCAAGCTGTCTGTGAGAAGCTTCTGAACTTTTTTTTTTTTTTTAATGAGGAAAAGGAAGCAGTTTTTTCTACACAGAAGCGTCTTTCAGATTGGCTCAAGTGTTTAAAATGGTTACTTTGGTTCTCATCCAGCCCAATTCATTCAATGGTTTGTGTCAGGGTACTTGTCATCAGTGGCATTTGCCCAGAGTGAGTCACACCCACCCAGGCAACGATCTGAGAGAGCCTTCAAATCTTTTTCATCTTCATTTTATAGGGTATAGCCCTGGTAAATTCATGACCGTATTGTACCACACAGCTCTTCCTGCAGCAGCTCCTTTTTTTGTAACCAGCTTTCAGTCCAAGGGGCAGCTATTTCCAAAAGAGTCTCTGGTTCAGTGCCCGTCTTTGTTTTCCAGATGTTTCTTTCACAACGCTGCTTTCCCGTTACACTGCAAATTTGGATACACTTGAGATATTTTTGCCTCCCTCCTCCACCCCAAAAATGGAGGAAAGCTGAACTATATGAAAACGTAACGAGAATGAGAACCTCAGGGAAAATGGCCGGGAGGTGTAGAGGACCACGCAGGTCTCTTTCCAGGAAATGGGTAGAAGGTTCATCCCATGAGTCACAGAAACCTTAGATGACTAAATTCTTGAAGAATAAACTGTCAGGAATATGATATTGGACAGGACAGTTGTTGAGGGGGAGGAGAAAACTTCTTAAATAGCTCCTGTTTGGTTTTTGTTTGTGACTCATTCCTGAGGAAATTGCTGCATCTCTGGCCAGGGATCGGGCAGTGCACAGGCGGTGCCAGCCCCCCTATGCAGAAGCAGTAGGCAGGGCATGGGGTGCACAGCCCTGCCACTCCAGACCCCAGCGCTCCTGCCGCAATGGGCTGAATGGGATTGGGAGCGCTCCATGGCCATCACTTCAGTTCGCTTCCATTGCCCTTGCCCACCATGAGGAAAGAAATACCAATAATTGATGGGTTTGGGCCGTTTTATTGCTCATCACCATGAAGATAACAGTATTGAAGGCAGGCAGCCTGTGAAAGAAGATTGTACACAGCCCAGGTGAATAAAGGAAGACATAGTCTTTAGTGCACATACACTATCTGAATCAATTTGGCTCCTTTTTCTTATACTAGCAGGTATGAAACCCAAAGGAAATGGTGGTATTAAAACTCAAATTCTAAGCTCCTTTTTAAAAAGCTTCTTCCTCTGCCTGCTCCAACCAGTAAACCAAATTGTGTCAATAAAACTGGCCCAAAGCTCTGGATTTGGATTTCAGAGAAGATCTTAAGATTTTAAGTGCCAGTAGCAACAGAAGCAGTCAGACACCCTCCAAAGCTGCCTCCAGAGGAGCTGAACCAGCATTAGCAGCAGTGGGAAATGTTTGCAGTATTAGAGAAACCCCAATGTTCCAGCACACTGCTGCCAGTTCCCATTTTGGTGAGTTTCTTCCAGAGCATTTAACGTTTCAACATTAGTTCTGTGTCTCACAATGCTGTTTACGTAATAATCACTCATTTGGTTCCCATTAGAATCATGGTATTTCTTCTGCAAACCACTGCTTGTAAAAATCAAGCCACCCAGTTTTTTGTGAGACTAATATAGGGAATTATCTGTAGGATGCACACTGTAATTCTCAAATGGAGAGTTGGGGGCTTCTTTTCCACTCTTAGGCATGCAAAGTGCAGATCTGAGCAGCAGGAACATGAAAGATCTGTTAAGGGTTGCTCCTGCAAAACCACAATGTAGTTACTCCCTGGTAGATGTTCTTCAGATACTACATTGATACAAAGACAGTCCTTTGCTCCTTGTAGTCAGAGTGGCAAGAATCCTCTTAAGAGTGTGGGAATGGTCAGTGTAGTTCTTGCAGGTTGTCCCAGTACTGCTACCTTTCAAGGCAGCACAAAATGATTCCTTGCATTACATACACCAGCACTTCGAAGAATTCAGTTTCAAATGTCTTAAACAATGGGGTGGGTTCACTGCTTCCTGCACTTGCTCTGCAGCCTAACTTGTTTCACGACCTGGAGCATTTTCCTGAGTGTCTGTGCACTTTTAACTTTAATAGTGCACCAACTATCTCTTCTTCAAGGTGGCTCACCAAAAGTTTCTGTTGTGTGAAATTCACGTTATGTGGTGCCTTTTATTTTTTATGAGGGTCAAGAAAACTCTGAAAGATTGATGGCTTCTTCTCTTTACTCTTTCTTCCTCAGAAATAATAATAAGTAATTAATAATACGTTATGGCTTTTCTGGCTGTTCATCTCAGTGATTTACAAGGAAGGGCAACATTGTTGTACTCTTTTTAGAGATGGAAAAAACTGAAGCACAGGGCAGGAAACAGTTTGCCCACGATCATTCAACGAGCCCATGGCAAGACTGGGATATTTAACCAGGTCTCTGCAATAGTGTCCTACTTTTTTTTTAACTCTTCTCCCTCCCGGTTCAGGAGCCTGTGGCTTTGATGGATAACCTAGAGAAGGACAAGCTTTCCATGAACTTTTTCAGAATTGTCATACTGTAACTGAAAGGTCAGCTTGTTGAATATTTAACAGTTACTATGTTTCCAATGTGTTGGTTAAGCATCCTAATTAAGTAGTGATTAAAAAAAAAAACAACAAAGAGTTTTAACAGACTGATTCAGTCCCTGGGGCCTCTGTGCTGAATTTCCTTCAGCTAGCCTCTGTTTTCCCAGTTGCAGATTGTCCAGATTAAGCACAGTATATATCAAGCATGTTCTTATCAGTGTACTGCAGGGAGATTTCCTTCCTCTTCAGTGCCACCGTGCTTACTTCACCTGTTGTGTTTCCCTTACGGGCAGATTTTGGTAATCGTGTTTCTCAGAATCTGGAGAGTTGCTGAATTATAAATCTTCCCGTTTGGAACAATAACACCGCAATGTGAACGGTGCGGTGCGCTGGACAGAGTGATGCACAGCACTGAACAGGCTCACCCAGGTATCAGAAGCACTCTGGCTTTAGCAGCACAGAGCTCTCCATGGGCCACAGCAAGGTGCTTCTCCTGCCTGCCTTAAAGTTATGCCTGTCCAGCCTGTCATTTCAGCGATTATCTTTACTGGGAGTAGTTCTGCCTGAGTACACGGTAAGACAAGTTTTGTTCCTCATCTTCCCATGGGAATGGCTGGGGAAGGCAGCCACAGCTGTGTGATCACAGTCCGATCTGCCAGCATCTTGTAACTGCCCCACACTGATCGGACACTGAACTGACAGCAACCATCATGTGGAAAGTGCAGCACTCGATATGGATCGAGAAATGTAAAATCAGAGCTCTGGGTAGGTCAAAGTTATATCTGAGGGAAAGCACATAGACCTTCCTGGCTGCTGACCACTTGCAAAGTATACCAGTAAGTGAAGCCCTTACCATCTTGGTTATTTCCCCCACTGCTCCTTCAGGCTTCCTTTATTCCAGCATCTGAGGATTTACCAAAAGCTGCAAGGCTGCTGTAGGTCACTGAGCACATTGTCTTTGCTTTCAGGTTAAGTTTGAGAAATAACCAGTGGTGTCATGCCTCCGGGCCATGTGCATAGAGGAAGCTAAGAAGCAACAATAGATTACATAAAGCAGGGAAATCCCCCTCAAACTTCTCCCAGACTATCTCAAACTGAAGTTGATTTGCATACATACACTACAAATAGCTTTGCAATGGCTCCCGTGAAAGGGTTACATGTGTTTGCCTATAATCATTTAGGCCAGTTCCACCAGTTGTATCACTCAGAGAAAATAAAAAAAGACTGAATCAGAGCCTGTATAGAAATCTAAGCAGTTTTATGTATCAGCAACCTACTTCAGGTAAGGATACAACCGGGTAATGCTGTTCCACAAAAAATCAATGGGAAATAGAATCATAGAATAGTTTGGGCTGGAAGGGACTTTAAAGATCATCTAGTTCCAGCCCCCCTGTGATGGGCAGGGACACTTCCCAGCTAGATCAGGCTGCCCTGATCTGTTCAATATCTATTAGTAACTAGCAATTATTCTAGAAAAACAATGCTGAAAATCTATGTTAAGCTTTATAATTTGTGATTATGGATGAGTGGTATCATTCTTCAGCTAAACTTGCAACTAAGCTTCCTATACAAACTCTTTTTTGGTGGAAAATAGGCCTTACTGAAAGCCAGAAAAACACTGTAGTATCCTGTAGCTGAAAGCTCTGGCCAGCTGCTTTACAAAATCTGAGACTAATTAGGCCTAGAATTCCTGAGTGGTGTTGTTCAAAAAGCAGTGCTGTTAAACAGACTTTGAGAATTCCTGTGATTTGTTTAAATGTCATGGTTTAGCAGAAACATACAAGTGAGCAGAAAAGAGTGTATTGAAAATGCGTATTTACTGAGTTATCTCATACTCAAAAATGTAGTTGGTTAATATGGCCTACGAAAATCTTTTACATTTTCTTTGATGCACAAAAGATTACAATGTTCATAAGCCTAGTATGTCATGACTATGGAATGCCTGAATTCTTCTTGAAGACAGACAATATTTTCTGTTCCCTTGCTGAGACAGTGGGCTTTTGAGGGGGTTGTTTGTTTGTTTGTTTGTTTTTATAGGATAAGAATATGAAGTTCCCAAAGGCTCACTATGAGCTGTTTCTTTAGAAGGAACTTGCTCACCTATTCCCCTTCCTAGCTTTCTACTGAAATAAGTTCTCGGGTATGTTTCCTGCCAGCCCTCTCCCAAAGCTAGGCAGAGTATAGGCATCTGCACTCGTTCTTTAAGCTCTTCCGGTAAATTCACAGAAGGAGTTCCTGTACATTTTCTGGGTTGTCAAGCCAGCTCTCCATTGAAATTAAGTATAGGTGGGTATGGATATAATTTTAAATAATGCTGTAGGTGCCTTGCAGTAAGTACCAAAGCTGTTTTAAACAGTATTAGAGGTGCTTTTGTCAGTATAGCATATTCCCTGGAGGAACTTATCAAAGGTGTATTTGCAAAAGTGGGGTTTGTTCTACCTGCATTAGGGTTATCATCCTTGTCAGTATACTTATACCAGGATAACTATGTAAGCAACTCTTCTAGTGTAGTTGCTTTTCATATAGTTAACAGAGCTAGAAAGGAGGAGGAAAACTGAGACACAGCTTCCCTTGACAACCTGTGTAAGCCTTGTGTTTCTTCTACAATATAAGCTCTGTTAATGTTGCTGATGTCATGGCCTGTTGCAGTGGAATACCTTGCCTGTCACCCTCCTCCTTTCAGTGTTATTGGCTTTATTCAAAGCTTTGATACTGAAAAATAGGAATCAGCCCAGAACTGGCTGTTCTGCAGAGTCCTTCAGGCAGCTCCCTGTGGTCTCCGTGTGCTACGATGGAGGTTGTCTCGGTGGATCTGCTGTAGAAACTGAAGAAGTATGTGTTGAATAGGCCTGGGACACCATGTAATGCAATTAGTAGCAGCAAACACAAGGACATGACATGATCTTACTGATGATTCGTTAGTACCTTGGATATTTTGGTCTTGGTGTTTTTTCACTTTGTGTTCTCTTCATCAGCTTGCAGGTTGATCATGAAGGTTTTCTTTTTTTTTCATATCTCCCCTCGCAAACAACAGTCCATTTTCTACATAAGATGTCTGATCACAGTAATGTAATATCCTGTGTTTACATAGTAAACTTCATCCCAAAGCACTTCACAGCCTGGCACTAATATGGGACTAAGATTAGAAGAGGACCAGCCCGTACTGGTTAGGAAGCAGTCTCTGCTCTCAACATAGGTATTAGGAAAGCATATAGGGTGGAGCTGTAATATTTTCTCTGAATCTAAGCCAAGTTGCTAATAGTTGTAATATATTGATATAAGCTGTGCTCTATTTAACTCTAGGAAATGTGTTTGAACTGTAGAAAATAAGCTGTAGTAGAGAGCGTCAGTCCTCTTGCACATCCCATTCTCTGTGTGTAGGCAGTGCCTACCAAAAAACAGCTTTACTGGAAAATTAATGTAATGCAAAGGTCCTCAGCAAGTATACAGTGACGTTCAGAGAGTGCTGCCAAACGATGGTAGAGGGGGCTGGACTACTCTAAAGTTTGGCTCCAGAGCATGAGAGTAGCATCTGAAACTTTGCCAGCCAGAATGAGAATGAAAGTCTTGACACTGATAACTAGAATGATAGCCAGGCAGCAAAAAGAGGATCATTACATATAAACCAATCCATTTTCAGCAGGTCTGTGAAATTAGTTTGCACTGAACTAACTACCTTGGTTTGTTTTGTGGAGTGAACAGGTTTCCAAGTGGTCGTTTGCTGGAGGAAGCGGTAACTTTGTGATCTTGTTTTGACATACTGACATTGAGATGTTTGTCTTTACTGTGTGTTTCAGATGGAAAGGATCAAATAAATTTAACCTTGGAAGGAACCAATCCTGCCCTACAGAACATACGAGTGAGGAACACTGCCTTGAAAGACACTCTTTGATGCAGCTTTACCCAGCACTAATGATGAGACTCTGAGCAATACATCCAATCTATAGAAAAGGACAAATGAAGCCTTCATTAAGAAAAGAATGAATGACAAGTCTGGTTTTCTAAAATTCAGTGAAGCACATAGCTTCTCTCTTCTTTTGTCTCTCTAAAGACCAACTTTAAAACTAGGTGCTTTTTTTTGTATGTGCGGGACCATACTTAATTCTGAACTTATGAATATCCTGTATTTTGTTCAGGTTAATTTGAGTGACATAATAATAAAAGCTTCTGAACAATGTACATGCTGCTGAAGAAGCATAGACCACACATGTCTTTCTGATTCACCCCACCACCTCCCAGGTCTGTAGGAACTGACAATCAAACACACTTGGTGTCCAGAGTCCATAACAGACTCAAATGTTTGCTTCTGCTTTTTCAGAGAAATTATAAACCCACTCATTATCTTGATTAAGAAGCGATAGTTCAGTGAGCTCTTATTTCTGTAACTCAGTTGAAATCATTGGAGATGATATAACAGAGTTGCTAATAGCTGGGCTCTGACAGTTCAGAATGGAAGAACAGGTAGCAATCCCGAAGGTGGGAACCTGGGTGAGTATTACAGCTGCTTAGCTTCCTCTGTCTTCAAAGCACTTTTAGAGTATTCACAATGTGACTGCAAATCACAGGACTATTTACTCACCTTAAAAAATACTTAAAAAAAAAGTATGACTTGCTCAAAGCCACTGAAAACATCACTGGCTCGGTTGTGATCAGGATCAGGTTGCTCCTGATTTTGTCCTCTGCAGTCTCAGGAAAGGCCTCTCTGACCAACTTCTTGAAAAGCAGAGTAACCTGTACAGAAATACGGGAGGTCTGGAGTACTGCCTAAGTGGCTGCAGATGACCCAGCAAGGAAATCAGCCGCAGTGAGGCCACCTGTGGTAGTGGGGCAAGCAGGTCGCCATCAGCTGTTTGCCTGACAGTTTTTGAGTGACAAGAGAGTTCCTAGGGAGAACGTGGACACTGTTAAAAACTACTGCACACCCTTACTGTGGCAGTGCAAGAGATTGAGGAGCTGATAGGATGTGGAAGCTGATGTTGTGTCACTCCCAGTCACCAAACAGGATGGCATGGAGAAGGCTACTCTGCAGATATCTACTTACATGCCTGCTCACGAAGCTCTGGGCTCTCAACTTCAGCAAGAAAGTTTCCATCACAGCAAGGAAGCTACTCCATTTCAGTAAGCTACTTCTAAAAGCTACTACATTTCACCTTGGGGTTCACCAGTTCCCCAGCATCGATATTACCAGTTTTGTGCTTTGAAGAGACCTTTGTAAAATTAATTTTAATTTTGTTTTAGCTGAGGATTAGTTTTTTCCTTGACAATGCTGCGTTAGTGGCCGTTCAGTCAAACCCCACTGAACTTGCTTGTAGCCATTTTATCAGGGTATCTTGTAAATATTTGGTAAAGCACTCAGACACAGAAGTGTTTTTTGCTCTTACAGTCACATGGCTGGTTCCAGGACCTTTCAGAAGCACAAAAGGCTGAAGGCAGGGAAAATTCCACTGAGATTTATTCAAGTCTCCTGGGAGCAACTGCACTCTGTTTAGACTAAAATTTCTCATTGCTGCCTCTATTTTTACAAAACATGTAAGGATAGAGAGAGGAAGCTGGAGGGTAGGTTATTTTATTATTATAAACACCAAAATGCAAGCACTGTTTCACTCATTTCTCTCGTATTACCAGACTGTTTGCAGTTTGAGAGGGAGATAAGCTTTTTAATGCTCTCTGCACTACCTGAGAAATTTCCATCCAAGTTCTAAAACGTTTTACAAACATTAATGAATTAAAGCTTAATCCTCTTCTTCTCAGCCCTGTGAAGCAAGTACTAAATACAGTTTAAAGACAGGGCTAATGAGACTAAAGAAGTTGTGCCTTGCATGAAGTCACATGGGCAGCATTGCAAGAGGACTCAGGTCACTGAATGCCAGCTTTCCACTTCACAACACAGACAACACACATTCCCTCCCTTTGCAAGGCTTGCTGTACTTCCCCTTCTGGGGTAGTGTGAAAACATGCTAGCATCACACCTTGAGATAACCTTGTTTTTTCCCCTTGGAACAGAGAGACTACTCAGAGCTGCTCTCCCATGGGATTAACATGAGGAAAAGTTCCAGGGGAGGAGAGAGAGGTGGGGAGAGGGCAGAGCAAGTTACTGCTCTGTACACCTTGGGCATGTTCTGACTCCACTGCTGCCAGTGGAGTTGGTGTACTATCCCGAGCAACCTCAAACATTTTTGTATTTGCTTCCATATAATATTCAGGCAGGACTGTAGTAAAAATGCTATAATCAAAGAGAGAACTTGGCTGACAAGATAATTGGACAATGAGCCAATAGGTTAGTCCTGTACTGAATATATGTGATTTCATTATCCTTCTCTATGTGACCTGCATTTCTTACCGCTTCTTATTATCAGAATCCTATAACTACAACTGCAGCCATCTCTTTCCCATCTTCAGATGAGAGGGATAATCCATCAGCCAGTTCCTCTCCAGTGGTGTGAGTCAGGTTTTTACCAGGGGGATTAATGGGCAATTGAAGAGACTTGTTCCCAAGAGGGCTGAGCAAAAAGCAATGTGCATGAAGTCAGGGAGAGGAAACAAATTTATGGATTTAAAGTTTTTGAGTTCTTTTCCTGTTGTCCATACTGATCAATAATGAGACATGCAAAAGGTGGAAATGTATTGACAGTGGCTGGCGTAAGCGAGACTTAGACCTTTTCCACTGTGCAAACAGAACTTACATCAGTGAGCCCCCAAAACCAGATCAGTGTGCACCAGCTATTCCAGCCCTTGTAGATGAGAGACACTGGGATAAAAATCGGGTCACGGTGCAGCAGTTGCCTCCTGTCTGTCCTTTGTCCCTGCACTGGTGCCTTTGGCCTCTGCACACTGTTACCTTCCGTGACGAGGCTCCAGTGCTGGTCCTTTGGTACCACTTCTTCTGAAGCACCTTTCCCTGCAGAAGATTCAGACTCACTGCAAATGCTACGCACAGTGCTCATTTCATTCCCTGCTGAAAGGCAGCCAGGCCTGAGGTGGAACATGGCAAGCACTTCACCGTGCCTGGCAACGCCACACAGCTGCTGAAAACAAGCAGGGAAGAAAGTGGCATACGAACGCAGGGGAATTTTCACATAGGCAGGATGTAATTAGCAGAGTTGGAATTTGGCCACGGCGCTGGGGTTAAAACACTGGCTTGCAGGTAACACATTGGGATCTTTCATAATAAAGTGCTCAGGATCTCCTGTTTCTGTCTTACCTGGAAGAAGTCAGAAGATTCTTCCCTATTTAATGTTTCTGGACAGCTCTCAAACATCTGACACAAAGGAAAAAGTGTCTAATGGTGCTGCACCTGCAGTGCTTCTCCGCCAGCAACAGCCCGCTGCAAACAGCAGTGGAAAGGATCACATCCTGACAGGGTTGCAGCTCCATCACAGTAAGACATGCCACAGCTGCCTCCGTGCCCTGGGGTTTGCTTCACCCCTAACTCCCATTGCTCAGTTTTCAGGCCCCAAATCCCTATCAAGTAGAAAGAAATGATGATAAAATTAGTGCTACCCCTGTAAAACACAAGAGAGGGAATATTACCATTAGGTGCTGCTTCAGCCTCATTCTCTACCACTTGAAATAGTACCAATCAGACAATAGAGAATTAGATGAAGTGTTTCTCTCCAGTGCAGATGAGTGAGCTTTTCCGACTAGCCTTGCCAATAATACACAGAGCATTAAGAGCTCATACCTCCTCCTTCCTTGCAGCAGACAAATCATGTTCAAAGCAGCAAAACATATTTCCCCTTCATTATCTCACTTTCCGTATAAGCAACCTTTGCGTTTACTACAATGATGCTGAATGTCCACAAAAGGTTAAGGAAGTCATTCACGAATCTCACATGTGGAAAGTCTGCACGATGTTTCAGCGTGATACGGCCCACAATCTCAAATATAAATAGTCGCAAACCTCTGAGTCCTCGTCCATCAGACCTGCAGACCGTGTATAGTTCAACGAGCTGACTTCCTCCCTGTGGTGCATGCAAGCAAACCAAGGAGTTCCTGCAGTCCGAGAAAGCACAATCTTTGCATCAACAGGTCATAAAAAAGGGTCCCTTCCTATGCCCGTGAGAGCTCCCCATACCATCTTTTGTTTTCTTTGGGGGTTTTGTATGCTCAGGTTGCCGTGCAAGTCCTGCTCTGTTAGGTGTTGCTTAATACAACCACTGATCAAACTTGCTGAGAGTACCTCTCAGTCAGTGGGATAACAAACCTACAGACTGACTCAAACGGCAAACTGAGCTGGAGAGGGTAAAGTACAGGCAGCTGCAGGCAACAGGAAATCCAGCACTAATAAATAAAACGTTCTTATAGCCAGAAAGAGGAAATTAACAGCAGCAGCACAAACTGAGAGGACACAAGAGAGGAACACAGCGTAACTGTAGTGCGGGAATCACTGCATTACAGTGAGCTTATTTTTACAGAATGACGTTCTGGTTTGTCATGTGTTCAAACTGCAAAAAAGAGTGGGGGAATGGGAGGACTGCTCAAAGAGAGGGTCTCTCTCAGAAGTTGTCAACAACCACTGTAATTAAGGAAGCGGACAGAGCACACACAACCTGAGCTGCCGCCAAAGCGAAATGAAAGCATCTTTTGTTTGCAGCCGTAGCCCCAAAGGATAATAAAAATTGGTTCTATCATGCCAAGTGAGGAGCTGCAGGGACAGTTTCTGTTTGGCAAATGCGCTGCTCCCACCTTTCCAAAATTACATACTGTGGGGAGGCAGCAAGTTACTCCTCCTGTTTGTGCTTTCGAAGCACATGCCCACGCACCCTGTCTGACTGCAGCAGCCACCTCAGGGAGCTGCCCACCAGGCAGGTGGAGCCCCGACCACGATGTTAATGATGGAGGTGGCACTGCCTGAGCTCTGGCCCCGATGGGCTGCTCTGGCGCTGCCTGGTCCAGATTGCCTCAACTTTCCCCTGTGCACTCAGCCCTGGGTGTGCCACAACGTCACAGCATTGCAAGCACCAGTGGGAGCTGCCACTCCCAGAAGAGCTCCCAAGGGCGGCTGCATTCAGGAGGTTCTCTGGTGCCTTGGGAAGGACCTTCAGGCACACCACGCTGAACCAGTACTCTCTTTGTTGCTGGTAGCATCGTTCGCCCAGAATGGCTGTGTGGCCTGTGCCCATGCAGTGGCAGACGCTGGGGAGCAGTGGGTGGACTGGAAGAGCCGAGGGGTTCAGAACGGATCTTCTCAACTGTGTGACAGTATCATGAGGCTTTCATTGGTGGCTGTAGAAACTCATGTGCAGGTTCAGTGAAGGGAAAAAAAGCCATTCACAAATTACACACATATTTCTGAATTCATTCATCGAGTGGCGTTTGCCTTTCATCCTCCCCCCGAGCCCCGCGTGCATTGCTGGCATTCTCTTCCAATCCCATATAATAATTCCCAGGTCTCCACAAGCCACTGCCTGCCAATGGAGCCCACAGTCACTGGACCGCCAGCCCGGTCACATGAAAAGTTACATGCAAAGGTTTAATGCTTTCTCCTGACCCCAGTCCCTGTTCCCTGAATCCCCTGCAGTGTTTTCCTAATGAGGTGCCAGAGAAGCTTTGCACCGGGCAGGGTGCTAAGAAGGTAGCTATTTAGCTCCAGTGTTTCCAGAGTCTTTGCGCTCTCTTCTAGGCCATAAATATAATACAAGCTGTGGAGCCAGGTGAATGTCTGACAAGGCTGCCATCTACAACTGAAGGAAAAAAAGAACTGCTACCTTCCAGCCAACCACATGTTGCTGTCACCCCACTTTCCACAGCCCGACTATCGTGCTAATAGTTAATTGCTTCAGCAGGGTATGGAGATCACTTCTTAAAGCCTGTATACATGGGACAGATCTATGATGCAGTATTATTTTAACCTTCACTGGACATTGCTGATAGGTTTGTTACTTAAGGAATAAAAAAAAAAAATACAGTTTTCCCCTTAAAGCCTTCCATTACCAAATTCTAAATGACAGTGCAGGTATTTAATATATCACACAACCTGTGAAGTTGGCAAAATATTTTCTTTCACATCCCTCCTTACCTGAGACATCAGAGAAAACGCTGGCTTTTGGAGAGTCTCAAATAGAAGTGATTTTATATTAAAAAGAGATGAAAACCAGAAATGTTCAAAAGCTGTTTCTGATATATGGGCAGTGAGAGTTGTTTCCTCGCTATCAATGTAACATTAAGGAGTGCAGGTATTTCCTGCAGAAAGAGTTGTTGTTCTCCATCTGATGCTTCCACACAGGAGTTCACACGTATGACAGTGTATGATTTATGTACTGTAGCTCGGCGTTGGAAAGCATGGGAGCTGTGTCTGGCTCTTAGGGTCTGGCGTTCAGCTGGGTTTCACATGGCCCACAGAAAGACGTGCCAGCTGCACCTTAAAGCCAAACAATTGGATAATCAAACTGAGCATTTGGTTTAAGTTTTGGCTCTTGTTTTTGGAGGGGAGGGGGCAGGCTGGTAATGAACTCCAACCTATACATGCATTTTTCTGTGTTTAAGTGAAAAGACCATGGCAAAGTCTTACATTACCGTCTGTTTATACGGTTCTGGTTTAAGCTCCATCATGACCAATATAACTTTCAAAAAACAGCAAATGAAAAAAAATCTAAAAAATGTACAATATTTTTCAAATTCTCTGCTTTTCTCCTGCATTCAAAAGTATAAACCTTTTCTGCTCGACTGGCCGGCTGTTTGATTGTTGCTTTGTGTTTTATTGCATTGTTTAATTATTGATTGTAAGACTCCAAAATCAGAGTTCTAGTCTCAGTCTCTATGCTCAAATATAACTACTGAAAAGTGACTTGTCTATCTCTGCATTATATATGGCGTTTAACGTACTTTGCTTAAATTGGATATTTCCAACTCAATCGAAACAGAAGTCTTGAGAAATCCTGTTTCTCCCAGATGAGTGCATACCTGAATAATATAGGAATGACTTTTCTCACTCAAAAGCATTAATAAGGTACATGCATAAATTTTGGGTTTTAACCAGCCGGTGCTGCTTGTTTATTTAAAGGAACAACTTACTTAGCACTTCAGGAGGGATTCAAATTACCAGTGAGAATAGAGATAGATCTGAGCACTCAAATGGTAACATGTCTGTAGAAGAAAACACGAGTTGGTGATGTCTGTGCCTGTGATCTGCTGGCATTGCCCACCCTGCCACATGATGGCCAGGAGACCAGCAAGGATGATTTTGCATTTCTGGAATGTGCAGCGAAACAGGAGAACCTGGTGAACTATTAATTGTCTTTCCTTCTATGAAGTATTGTCTTCAAGACACTGGTTGACATTAATTTGGTGAAATATTTTGACTGAGAGAGTTGGGATTCTTTATGTCAGAGAAGAGAAGGCTCCAGGGACACACAATAGCAGCCTTCCAGTACTTAAAGGGGGCTACAGAAAAGATGGAGAGGGTCTCTATTGGGGATTGTAGTGATAGGATGAGGGATAATGGGTTTAGGCTGAAAGAAGGGAAATTTAGATGAGATACTAGGAAGAAATATTTTCCTGTGAGGGTGGTGAGGCATTGGCACAGGTTTCCCAGAGAAGTTGTGGATGCCCCATCCCTGGAGGTGTTCAGGACCAGGTTGGATGAGGCTTTGAGCAGTCTGATTAGTGGAAGGTATCCCTGCCCATGGCAGGGCGTTGGAGCTGGATGATCTTTAAGGTCCTTTCCAATCCAAACTATTCTATGAATCCATGAAAATGGGTTTGACTTTTGGACCCAATGGGCCATCTGTGAAGAAGAGTAAGTAGGGCAGCATGTGCCATGTCTCTTAAATATCCTTCCTTGCCAGAAACATCTGTAGCATGTTTCCCAGGCTGTGAAAAGTGTTACTGTTTCCAGCCCACCAAGTCACCCTTCCCTCTCCACACATCCCTCACCATCCCCAACCCTGCGTTGGGCTGAAGTGATGGCAAACATCACTCTGAATGACAATAATGATACCTGCCTGGGGGAACACGGTATATGTGCACATAATGCATTATTTTGTGCATGTTTCTGACAAGTATTGTATTTGCTGTCACTTTATAGTGGCGCGAAAGAGAGGTAGCAAGCTGAGGAGGTGCATATACAGGCACTTTCTGCCACGCTGTGAGAGCCATGCCCTTTTGTGCTACCATGCTATCCCAACATACACTTGGAGGAGCCTTGCACCAGGGCACCACACGGCTTGAGGAGATGCCAGAGGAGCTTTTGTATGTGCTTTCACTGCGGGTTTGAGAGAGCAATTAGCATTTGGGTCAGAGCACACGGAGCAGCCCTGGCTGGGGTGGGAGAAGTCACACTGCGAGGCCACACTTGAACGTGGCCACTTTACTGTACAAAGCCTACTTGTGTGGGGTACATCCCATCGTGCGTCACGCTTTGGTTGTCAGCAACAGTCATGGGTTCCTGGGGGGTGACACAATAAACTCTTTATGCTTAAGAGAATAGCGAAGGAATTGCGGGAGGCCGTTGGAAACATAGCAGTGAAGAAATGGTTTGGCTTTTGTCTGTCCCTCAAGGTAACGTGAACGTGCCCATGGGGTTGCTGAGCTGCCTCTGATGTGCTGGGAGGAGCCTGCGCATAAAGCAGCATCGAAGGTGAGTGCGGAACTTCAGGTATCTGAGTGAGAGAAGTGTTAGTGGAAAGACCTGAGGAAGACCCTATGTTGCCTCTATTGTAACAATACGATAAAACTGCTTATTTAAGGTAGTTTTACAGCAGCTCACTCTGAAGTCTGGGCTGTCACAGTCTTGTCTCCCCCACTGCCTTCAACACCAGTGCAGCCGCACCGGGAATCAGTTCAAAGAGCTGATTTGTCTGGAAATTAAACTGCTTTTTTTTTTTTTTAAGGAAAAAAGAAAAATGTTTGCTGTGTTAGAATGTCTCAAAGTTTCCTTCAAAGAGAACTGGACAAATAAGAATATTAGGAACTTAGATGGGCTGAGACAGATCAAACTTTGAAAAAAAAATAACACCAACACAGACTATTTTTAAATAAAGTTAATTAAATCTTTCTTAATCTCTATGTCCTTTGCCAGCCCCTCAGCCATACCCTCCACAAAGCTGTAAGCCTAAACGATTCAGATATGCTAAGCAAAGCTACTCTGAATATGGCTTCCAGCCTAATAAGTCAGAGCCTTATCCAGTTCCCATGAAAAGCATCAGGAAAGTTTGCTCTAACACTAATAGACATAAGATTGGATTGCAGAACAACCACGTAACTTTTGACCGAAAAGTGAAGTTTTCCTAAAGCACTGATAAAAAATTCATGCAGGAGAGCATGGAAACTCTGACCAGGGCAGTTGCATTGCTAAATATGTTTCAAGTGAGCATAATCATTTTTTGAGCCACACTCATTCTCACTAGTGATGTGTGCTCTAAGGGGAAAGTACAAACCAAACTTTGTTTTAGAGGAAAAAAAGCATTTATAATTTCTTTATTATAGATGTGCAAAAGACCCCCTCTGCTGCTGGGAAAACCAGTTCCAGCTCTATAAGCATTAACATCCTAATTTTTAGAAAGTATTTGTTAGGCAAAACAGGTTATTTTTCTATGATGCTTTCTTTTTTTTGCAATTGCAGACTTTCTGTTGATGCCAGCTGCTTTAGTTGTACATATCTTCTGGGAGGTGGTGTCTGTCAGTCCCACGTGGGTGTCCCCTTGGCTATCTCTCATAGCCACCCTTCTATAAATCACAGCATATTTAAAAAAGGGGGATAACACTGACATGTGAACTAATCCCCACATCAAAGAGAGCAAGTCTCCCTCCTCTAAACACCCGCCCC
Organism: Cuculus canorus; assembly: GCF_017976375.1. Classification (NCBI taxonomy): domain Eukaryota; kingdom Metazoa; phylum Chordata; class Aves; order Cuculiformes; family Cuculidae; genus Cuculus; species Cuculus canorus. The sequence goes on along the minus strand of NC_071405.1, from coordinate 56,944,195 downwards.
CTCTTTTGCTGGGAAAAGTCTAATGCCTAGAAGGTGATTTACACAAAACTTCATCCCAGCTGTTAGGAAACTCGCAGTGCCGCTTACTTGCCAACTGCAGGAGAAACCTGGGAATCAGGGTAACCACAATAGCTAGCCTGCAGCCTCGAGCATTTGGCAGCTCGGGAGAGAAAAATACAATTGGCTTGTTGCAGCAAACTTGTGTGTATGTTGATGGCATGGCAGGGTAGGCATGTATATAGACAGATGTAGATGTGACTAGTAATGTGGGTCTGTATGGGCACATACATATCTGCATGTGTCTACGAGTGCTTGTGTGTGCACAGGAGCACCTGTCGTAACACATGCACAAACACACACAGATGCACACACAAATACCTCTCTATCTTCTAGGAGCAAGGAGGGCTAGCAGGAAATATATATCAAAAACATAAGCCCATATGGGCATGCAACTGTGCATGAGGTGTCCTAGACACAGAGAGGGCTATCTGTCTGTACTGTATGCTCTCTTAACGTATTCATTCCTGCTGTAAGCCTGTTTTCAAGCTAATGGTTCAAATGCTAGGAATATATGGATAAGAGGAATGCTTGTGTAGAAGACAGGATTAAAACTCATTCCTGCCTTTGCCTTTGCAAATGCTCCCTGTGCACTGACTAAGCACAAAAGATACTTCCAAATAATTGACTGTCTCTGGAATGCAGCTGAAGGGAGGGAAAAATACCTCTGCCTGGCTAAATAACTCTCTTTTTCCAAATCAGCACTGAGTCTGTGCCTGTGCCAGACACACTCCTTCAGACATATCAACAAAGCATACATAGCAGGGACAAAAATGAAACTGGTAACTCTGTATTTGTAATCAATGAGAAAAAAACCTCACCCTATATTAAACTGGCTGTATTGAAGTGCATTTCTATGAGTATATAAATACATGTAAACTAGATACTGCCATCAGCATCATTGCTTCTGGCTGGAAATTCAGCTGTGCTTGCTGCTCTCCTCTCCTGCCGCCCACACAGGGAGGGAATGATGCCCTGGGATCAGCATGCCCACATGCACACCTCCAGGTCATCCCTTGCCCCAAGCCAGAGGGCTAGGAACACAGTGTGTGCATAAGACAGCATCACAGCTGAAAGAAGCACGTGAAGATCACTCCCAGTGCAAGAGGGTGAGCTGGAACGGAGCTGGATTAAAAAAAACCCTTCGTTTTTGTAGTGGTTGGTTGGTTGTAGTGCAGCTGCGTTCACTGGTGCACTTCGGTGTGATTGCACAAGAGCTCAGGGGTGGAAGCAAGTAGCTGGGGGCAAGGCAGCTCCCTTTGGTGGCAAGTGCTGGCACATTCATGAAAGCACAGCCTGGGGTGAGAGGGCATGCTTGCCAGGAGTCCCACATCTCCCACTCCCCCAACAGGGAAGGTACAGAAGGCATGTGGGGCAAAGGCAGAAACTAAAGCTTTGTTGTTCCAGTTGCACACTCCTTCCTTGGACATGTGTGGCCCTGCATGTGTCTGTGCCTGTCCCCTGCCCTGTGTCAAGTGGAGAGGATGTGAAAGAAACCCCAGTGTGGTTGCACCTTCACCCCCAGTACATGGAAAAACAAACACAGCCATTCTCTTGTTTGTTGATTTAGTGCAGGGTGCTCCTTCCATTACAAAACCATTTCCCTGCAGGCAACAGGCTAAAACCTATTTGCTTATTATTCTGCAAAAGAAAATGAGGGTTTCAGGATGGGCACAATCTTCAAGTATCTATTCTGTTGATAGACAGAGATTGAAAGGAGAGAGCCCTCCCAGCTACCTCTCAGCAAATGTGCCGTCCTTTCTTGTTGTGCACAGCTTTTCATGTTTTCTAGCTCAAAAACACATGCCACGTGAATCTTTCTCTCTTCTCGTCTTGAACTATAAATCTTAGTATGGGAAAGCTTTGTGCTTAGAAAGTTAAGCATGTGCTTCATCACAGGTATTTACATAGAGATGGCTCTAACCACTGAAAACTGTGTCCAGAGCTGCAATCCACAGACACCACCAACCCCCACCCCCTCATCTATATAACTTTTAGAGACAAAACCCCAGACATAAATACTTCTGACCAAGGCGGGGAGGTTTCCTCCTTCTGCTCAGGTTGATGGCTGCCCCAGCTGTCATTTAGGATAGTGTAAACACTAAGCTGACTTTTTTGAAGTGGCACAGCAGAGTTGGACTCCGGATGTGAGATACGTCCTTGTTTGAAGCAAACACATAGTCTCTCCTGGCCTGTTTTTATTTATGATGTGCACCCGATGGCAGTTCCTGTTGCTGACTGGGACAAGTCTGGATGAAAACTGCAAGACGAGCATCAAAGTTTATCTAGAGCTGGCACTGGTTCTGGTACTTGGCTGAATTAGCTGTTTCTACTAAGCCCAGAGCTCTTTGTTTGTGCCAACACCATCCCCATCCCAAAATAATCAAACTACTCTCAACATCATTTTTGTCTGTTAAAATCACCTTTCCTCCAGCTGGTCTTTCAGATGGCGATTCTTCTGGATGGCCTTTTAGGTGGTTGGCACCGTCCCCTTCTCCTAAATCCAAACCAACTTGAAAAGGAATTAATTTACATTGGAGGGGGAGAAGGGGGAGAATTACCCCAGACAATGTCAAAGGAAAAGCAGATCAAAAAGAGCTGCTAGTATTGGATACTCGGGCTATCCTTTCAGCTGCTTTGGGCAATGTCCTTTCAGCACAAGAAAAGCTCTAAAGAATTTGGTTAATCTGTTGTTAAACAGAGAGTTTGTGATGGAAGCCAGGTCTGTCATCAGCTGGTTGGGGAACTGAGCTTGCCTGTAATGGCTGAGAACTCCTTCATGCTCTCCCAGCGTTTCATATCCCCAGCAGCAGCGAGTTCACAGACTTACACCTTGCTGACCCGGTCTCTCATCTCTATTGATGTTCAGGACCCCTTCCCTCTGGATGCTTTCCAGAGGGGTGGCAGCACATGGGTACTGGCTTAGCACAACACACCCGAACACTGCCATGGACAGAAATCTCTCTCCATAACTGTCCTGTACTTCAGACTAGCATGGGAGTGCCTCACAGGACACCGGCAGTGGCCAACCTGCTGCTGGTCGGCTAAGCAAGACCTCCAGCGTGGCTTTCAGTTATAACTGAATGTAGACATATAAGAGCAACCTCCTGCATGCTAAGGTGTGGGGCCCCCGTGACTTCCCACAGACACGCTTTCCACACCCTCACTGCTCAGCGTGACAGCACAACTCTGAATATCAAATGGTGAGTAGCCCGTAGGTGTGCTAGCCGAGATACCATGTCAGAAATACCTACAACAGGTCAAGAGGTTAACAGTAAAAATAAGTCTATAGATTGTAGGAGATGTAGGAGTGGCTTAAATTAGCAAAATGTAGTTATGAGTTTGAACAAAACAAAAAGATAAGGAGTACTGCTCTGCATCGGGCAACCTGCAAGATCATGAATTGTGAGGTCCTCGGACAGACACAACTTGAAAACTCCTGTCAGAGCCATTCCTCCCTTCTCTGAATCAGCTGTAGACATTAGTACTAGCAAGGAAGAATTACAGCCACCAGAGCACCTTAGCATGTCCAGGGCATTTAAGTCTCCCATTTTTCTACATTATGTTCTACTTTGAACATAACATCCTCTTCAGAATTGTGTGACACTTGTTTTGATTGCAACCACTTACTGTTTCTTTGGCTGTAGAGGATATATGTACGTGTATATGTATGTGTATATTCATAATTTTTTTGAAAAGACATCTTCACCTGATGAAGATTTCCAGTTATGTAAATTTTTATTTCATTGCCTTCCTTCTCCACTGCTTTTCAGCTTAGGCACTGTGCTCTAAGTAACGGGTTAATTCCCCTCTCCATGACTCATTTCTAAGGTCTCCCAGGCAGCTGGTGTCAACGCTGCAAGAGCTGTTTAAATGTCTCCACAGGTACAAAGGAGTGAAGTGCTGATTCCGGGCAGTGGCATTAGGAATGTCAGGGTTTGTTTGATATTTGCTGGGATCTTCCTAAAACATCAATGTGCCTCCCTATGATTTGTGGACTGGCTGAGCATTATCACGCAGTTGGTTCAGCTTTTATTTTAGTGTGTGGAGAGCATTGTGCTGTGAAAGGGAACCTTCTGTTTTTGGTCTAATGGCAGACTGTATCACTGTCATTTGATTTTTAAATATCTACTGTTGAGCCTTTCACAAGTGAATCCAATACACATGCATTTTTCTCCATAACAAATCTGACTTTCTGGAGAAACAAATTAAGCCCACAGCAGCGTATCAGGACAGGGGCTAGGCACAGCCTAAAACCTTAACAAGTTAGTGCCTTAATTTCTGGATATTTAACAAAACCAAAATTTTGACTTGGTATAGCTTGCCTGTTCTGGATAATCTGGCTCTTTGATTCCCTGGTAAACTGCGGGAAGTTGGCACCTCGGTACACAAGGTAGGAATGACAGACAAGCAGATACCACTCTGGGGTAACAAGTCACGCCAAGTCAAACGCGTAATTCAGCAAGATTATGGTTAAATCTGGAAGATATATTTATCTCCAGCCAATGCAGGTTGTCCCAGCAGCTTTTATACTTTGAAATATCATTAATTAATATTTACCAGATGGAAAAGGCATCACTACCTACTTTGTATTGTGTGTCTTTAAGCAGTATATTACTACTCCTTTTTAAGCACATGCTACAGCCAGGCAGGCTGAGGCAGGTGATTGCAAGTGTCACCAATGGCAAACACCCCTCAGATGAAGGCTAACTTTTAAAATCCATCCAAACTTTAAACTGGCCTGTCCCGGGTGCAAGGCAAGGCCTGTTAGCAGGCGGCTGGGGACATGGCTTTTTACATAATCATGTGATTTAAGAAACAAAAATAATCACATAGCAATTTTTTTATTGATGGCATCTTTCCTCCTAACTCACACAGGAATCTGGAAAGCCCCTGTGCTCATCATTCTCCACCATGACCCGGGTCTAAAACAACTCTCTGTGTCCAGCTTTCCATCGCCAGCTCTCTGCAGGACAACTCTACATAGCCAGGTCTTTGCAGGAACAACTCTATGCGAGAATCCCCAAACCCTAACCCTAATTTAACCCTAACCCTCCCCATGTAGAGTTGTCTCTGTGGAGAGTTTTCTGCTGTGGTGAGCTGGCCACAGAGAGCTGGCCACAGAGAATTGTCCCTTCCACTGTGACTTGCTTTCTTGACAGTGCTCAGCTGCCCATGAAGAGATGTGCCAGTGTAGGTGAGCTCAAACCCAGGGAGAATGAGCAACCTTGCTCCTCACTGCCGGGATATGCGTGGGGCACCCTGCACTGACCCCCAACTGCACTCCCTCTGTCACCAACAGGCAAATCAGTTTGACCTCCTGCTAAGGCGCAGTGTAGGGTAAATCCAATGTGTTTGACAGCGCGGGTACCTTGAGACCACCACAGCGAGGACTTCCCAGTGGTTTGGCTCCCGAGGCTGCAGCCTCTGGATTACTTCCACCCTAAATGTATGTCATATTTCCTTCCAGCAAAAGCAAAATATTTATACTAAGCCAGGGTCACAGGGTGGCCACTCTTCTATCACAGGCTGGAAGCGGCTGCGATGCTGTAAACTGAGGGGCATGAGGATGGATGGGATTAGCACAGGCCTTCAAAATAAACCATGCTCTCGCTGGCAGACACTGCTGGGTGTGATGGGCACCACGGAGGCAGGTGCTGGGTGGATGCTTTTATGGTGGGATGAGGACAGGCTGGCAGCCCAGGACATTGGGGGCAGCAGGCTGGGGTGACAATGGTGGAGCGAAGTCAGTGCCAGGGGTGAAGGAAGGCAGGTTTTCATTGCCAGATCCACCAGCCACCTTTCCCACCAGTACCCATGCAGCCCCAGCGCAGTCAGTACCTGAGGCTGTGGCCACACCAACCTCACTCTTTACCTGCCTTCAAGTAGCTATTGGAAATACTTGTCCTGTTCTGCAGGAATGTTTTGGGTGCAGTTAAGCCATCTTGAGAGTTACGGGGCTAGACTTGCCCAGTGAAAATGCACTGAATTCAGTGATTTAATGTCGTGAGCTTGAACGACAGCCCTGTATTCCGAGGCACCCAAGAGAAAGGGGAGCAGTAGCTTGCACAGAAATGATCTTCCTAAGACAGCTCTTCCCATCTCCTCGCAGCCTGAATTTCTCTCATACGTGCCCAAATTTTCTTCTTTATCTCATGTTGCATTGCTGATCAGTATCTGAAAACTCTGCTGCATGACGCAACACATGCGTGTGCCTCGCTAGATAAAATGGCTGGCAGCTTGCGGCCACCTACCCATTCAGACACCACTGACTTCTCCTCAGCTGTCCCCCTCCCTCCCATCCATTTGCCCAGAGCGGTGACGCACAGCTGGGTTTTATGTGCAACCATGGCATGTGGACACTGGAAAGGCTCCGTCAGGCTGTTAGCAAAATCGTGCTCATTCTGTATGCCTTGAACCCACTGTGGGGGCACGAGGACACTGAGCCTGCCAGCACCTGGGCTGCTTCAGAATACCTTCACTCATGTGCTGAGATAGATGTGAACATCAGATGTGAGCCACAGTGGAGATAGAAATGGTTCAATCTTCAGCCTCTCTGATCAAACGAGCCCATAAGGAGCAGCAGGTGGACTTGAATGATCTGCTTTTGTTACACTGCTGCCAATCTCCCAGCAAGGTTCATGAGAAAGTGTGTGGAGTAACCAAAGTATTAACAGGACGTTCCAGTTATTCTTGGATGTCTAAGGGAGAAGTAACTGCACTTTTTGCATGCAATCATTTTCTACTGGCATTTCTCATAATGATTATGACGGTGTCAATATCCAAGATGTCAATACGGGGCTAAGCTGAAGAGGGTGCCACTTGGGATAGATGTTTTTTCCCAGCTTTGCAGAGAAGTTGCTTTATGCTGATTACTAATCCATTAGGTATGCAAGGCATAACTATAGCAGAAGGGGATTTCTGTGTGGGAGGAACAGTATGATTCAGATTGTCTCATCAGCCTTGCGAAACAAAATGTCCAGTCAACAGAATATGCTTCTGTGATGTAGCCACTCATTTCTCCACCTTAATTTTGTATACTCAGGCATAACTGCTGCGTACAGGGACTTGGGGATCAGCCTAGCAAGCTGTAGGAGAATCAGTCAGGCAAAGGGGAGTTTAAGGAAGCACTGATATTACCTAATGCTCTAATAGCACTTTCCTCACTGGGAGAGATGTCCAGAGCATGGCAAGAGGAAGTAGGGAGCAAAAGCTGTCCTGGGCATCTCGTAACATCTCCTTGAGACAGCTGGTGTGGTAAAGTGGTAACAGGAATGCTATCCCAGCTTTGGAGATTTGTCTGCTTCACAACCAACCCAGTATCTGGAGCCCAGCCACGTGGCTGTGTATCGCTCACATAAGCATTTACTGCATTACACTGGTTGTTTAAAGGGGTTTGTTAATGCAGCTGAGGTAAGAAGTTGGCCATTGCTGTATGATTATTTTAGAGCAGCCTTCAGGAATGTGCCACTCCACATTTTCTGGGGTTGCAGAGGAGGATGGTGCAGTTAGAGGAAAAGCACTGATTTCAAGAAAAGATATTTTAAGTTGAAGATCTACCTGGGAGTGTCATTTGCTATCTTACAGGTAAAAATACTTCCTGGAACACTGCACTTATAAACACTTTAAAATAAAGTAATGGAACCCTTTTTCCCCCTATAAAACTCAAATTTAAGGTAAAACAAAAGAATTTCAGATGTTTTAAGGCATGGGAGTTCACAGTGTAGGTCCAGCCTGCCCTACCAAATGATGCCCCTGAGAAAAATCTAGCCATCCACCACAGACAGTCTCATCTTATCAGGGACCACAAAAAGTAGAATGACTTAATCTCACTCATACAGGGACTGGGCCAACTCCAACCATCGCTACAAGTAAAGAGTGATTTGGTTTTAGCACATTTCTGACAAGACCAATGGCACATACGAGGCAAATACTCTTCAGCCTTCTTAAAGGCTGGCTTGGAAAGCCAAAAGCTTGCACAGTACAGTGTGGTGTGCCAGCCTCACATCTTAGTATCGTTAAACACCGACTGGTATGAGTCTACACACTTTCCTAGGCTTCACACATTCTTCTCATGTGTGTTACTAACATAAAAATTACACTATTGTAGATATGTCTTTGTGAAGCCAGCTAAAAGGCAGTGTGCATTTTTTCGGTATGTCATTTTTTCGGTACTGTAGCCAACCTCAAGGAGGGAGGGGGGAAAAGGCAGGCTGCAGCTTGCTTTCTTAATAACATGCAAAACGTCTAAAGCTCAGGTTACAGTAAGTATGTTGGCTGTAAGCTCCAGCTATGAAGAAAATATCCCAAAGACTCTCCCTAGAACTGTACTGGCAAACTCAGATAACGTCTGAAATGCAATGATGAGGCACCTGTGCCAAAAGAACCTGATGGTTATAAGATACCAAAATTAATGCTTTTTAATAGTGAATTTTAAGATCTCCCATCTCAAAAGCAATGTCACTAGCAGGCGTCATCTCCACCTGCTTCTGGAAGTGCCTTGGGGATGAGATTTACCCCATTCCCTCTGTTACAGCATATGGGTGCTACCTGATCACAGCTTTTGTGCTATCCTCTCATACACACTAGCTTGATGTGCCACAATAGCTCTAGTATGAGCTGGACCTTTGGCAAGTCTTCTGCCAGCCCCTGCAGCCCAAGGGAGTGCTTAATGGAAGACCAGACTGACCAGTTCTGTGGCCTAACACACAGAAGTATGGTATGAGAAAGCTCTTATGATGTCTTAGCAAAGGGACTGAACTCTTGCAAAAGACCATGAGAAATGTAACTCCAGAGGAAACAAGAACATACGATACGTGATAAATCCCCAAAAAACAAGACTGAAGGAGTCAAGGCTTTTTTCTATCAGGCTTCATAAGGGAGTGTAATTAGGCCTTATATAGCTTGTCCTTCACTGAGCTGCAAGTTGTTTAATGGGGCAATATCCAGTAAACAGAGAAAGCACCTTATGCCAACAGGAAGGGACCATCCCCTTCAGAGCCCCTACACTCTCCTCCAATGGTAGCACTTCCTTTTTGCACATCTATAGGCAACATAACAGTCCAGGGCCTTCCAAGAAATGAAAAGACCCATTCTTCTTCACCTTCCTCTTTCAGTGAAAACATATATGATGAGAAACCACATGCACATGCGCGTGGGTTGGCACAAGCCCCAGTGTGGGCACAGATGGTGTATCTGAATGAATGGACACACAGAGGTCTCTGTGTATGTAAGAATGTTTACCACGTGTGGTGCTGGGAAGTGCATGCATGATTCCAGCTAAAATCCACAGGACTGGCTGTCAGAGCTTGAAGTTTTGGGATGGTGTCAGCTGGAGTTCAAAGATGAGATAGGCTGCAGATAGGAAACAACTTCTAAATCAATGTGTGCAGCGAATTACTGCAAATATTATTAAGATACCTGCAAGACCATCAGCTCTGAGTAATTTTATCTGATTTTTCTAATTAATGCCTGTTTTACAGAGTGGTAGGCAGATCATCAGTTTGCACTACCTGGGTATGAGCCCCATGTCCCCCTTTTGCCCAAGACAAAAATGTCTTAATTGCAATTTCAGGCAAGCGGATTCAATTCTGGAAGTATTTGCCTACTTATACCAAACAGCATACTGGCCACAGAGTTTAATTCTGGAAGTATTTGCCTACTTATACCAAACAGCATACTGGCCACAGAGTTTAACATGTTTTATTATAAAACCACCTTCAGCAGAGCTCTGTTCTCTCATTGCTGTCTGTTGGGAGAACACTTGCAGAAATACACAAAGGACTATGTAGGTCACTTCCCCCCGTGTTGAGAAAGAAATGCAGGCCGGGTGAGGTGAGCTGCATAGGAAAAGGAAACTATGGGCATACAGGGCAAAAGGATAACAGATTCTTAAACTGACTTCACTTTTAATATTCTGTGGTCGTTAAAGGAGAAGTCAATAAAAGCATTGCCTCTGAGCAAAGCAAAACATTATTTTAGAATGTTTGTTTGAGAAAATATGTCGTTTTGAAGACACTGGAGGAAATTAGTTCACTTAACATCAGCAGAATTTCATAATATTTTACTTCATATGTGATTCTTTCTCCTATACCATTCCCATCAGGAATAATATATTTTTGATGGGCAAGTAGTCATTCTTTTCTCTTTTCCATTCTCTGCTGGCCACTTCAAAATCTCCCATTCTAGATTGCTGTCATGGTAGTTTCTAGCTCCAGTGAAATCAACTTCCTCTCTTTTTTCTCCTTCTGGTCTTTAAGGCATTCTAGAAAACCCAGGTGTGCTGGTGGCCAGCCCCTTGCTCTGCCCAAAAGGCCTTTCTTTATTTATTTGTTATTAACTCTGTCCAAGTATTTGTGCCCTCACTCCTCTGTGTACTGGTGAATAATTCTTGGTTCTTCCCAATCAATTTGTCCCCTCCGCTCCTGTGATTTACAAAGTTGGAAGGCTGCAGGTGCAGATGACACTCTCCTCAACTTTCTCTGGGGCACGCTTTTCTGGCTTTGAGGATGCCATTGGTCTTTGATGTGGACATAGGTGCTCAGAGTAAGGCTGAGAAGGATGTTTTCCAAACTTGACCTGGACAGGGGAAATCAATTCCCTTGGAGAGGTTGGGTTTTTTGACATGTAGGCCCAGTTTTTGTTCAGGTTTCTTGCAGACGGATGGTTCATGCACACTTATAAATTGTTGGTTAGATGCAAAGCCCTACTTTTTCTGAAGCTCAGGTCCTGAACATCTTAGTTGGGAAAAAAAAGCCCAACGACCCACAAATCCACGCCAGTTTTGGTACCTTTGCCCTTATGATTGACGCCTTCCCTGGTGATTAAGACCACTGCAAGTGGGAATTCCTTCTCCTGAATTAATTAACTCTGTATTGTTATTGCCTTTGATCTACTGCCATAGGAACAGGAACAAGCACTGGAAAACCTCCATTTGTGTGCATTTCTTACATGAATAGATCTGGACAGAATATTAAAGGGATCATTTAGAAGATGGTGGGCAGAAATAGTCCCCTCCCCAAAGTTGCCCTTCAGACTCACGCTTTTGGCAGAAACTGCATGGGAACAATTACAGACCTCTAGTGGCTCTGTTTATATAGCTCGTCTAGTTTCCTAATTGCTCACCAGCACAGTATTTTGGAAAACCATATAGAGATTTCCCATAAGGATTACAGGATGGTGTCATTTCATCTTCTCCGCATTTCCCATCTCATTGCCTGTTTGTTTTATTTTCCTCACCATAACATTTGTCCCACATCACTGAGAGATTTCACAATTGCAAACCTGCTATAAATTATGACATGGAGTTAAAGGACTTCAGTGTTTGCTCTCTGCTATTTTTTTCAAGGGACATTAGGTTACCCACCTCTTTAAAACAAGCCTTCTTTTTTTTTTTTCTATTTATATACTGATGTTTGTAAAAGCTGTCTTTAGAAACTGAAAAAAAAAAAAAAGGAGTATTTCTGTCCTTCCTGCTTGTACCCTTTTCCACTTATCTTCCTTTGAATTCATAGAGAAACATGAAGTCCTGGAAGTGCTTGCAGAAAATAATCTTTAGCAAGTTCTGTCCCTAATGGCCTGAGGGGACTGCATATAAAAGCCAGTTGCTCACAGTTCTATTCCCCAGCACCTGACGGATACTGCAACAGCTTTAGGACTGCTAGTGCCAGCCTGTGTCACCTATGCCAGAGCTGTGGGCTGAACTGGCCTCTAGCTCCCTCCAAATGGAAGCAAGCAGTCTTGAGTTACATAGAGCAGGATCACTAGCTCTGCTTGGCACTGTTGGAGGCTGTGATTAGTGTGGGATCCGAGAAATGGTCAGAGTAAGAGTTTTGTAGCACAAGAGACTGTTTAATACAGATCAACGCTTTCACAACTGGTGTCACAGCTCATTACCATATAAGGACCAGAGACATTTAAATGTGAGATAAAACAAGCAGGACAATATTCTCATAATCCAGGGACGTCTTAATCTTTTGTGACTTTACTTGCCACCGAAACTATTTCCCTCCAAAGTAAAAAGCGGCATATACAGCTCCTGCAGGATTGTTCTTCCTGGCTCTTGTGCAAAAATAAGGGCATTAAAAACCACAAACATGGAGTATTTGCAATGCTCCACAACATCAGCCTTGCTTCCTCCAGCAGCCAGGAAAGAATCAGAGATCTGTATGATCAGAAGGCATCTCAGAATATCATCTAGTCCAGGTAGATGTCCCAGGGCTGGATCATTACACGTCATTCTTGGCAAATGCTTGTCTAACCTCTTCCTACAAGCAGGACAGTGATTCCACAGCCTTCTCAGATACCTCTTGGTGTCATCATCCTTACTGCTTGGATCTTCGAACATCCAACCTCAGTCTCCTTTTCTGTAATTTAAGTTCACTACTTGTCCTATCATGTATACAGAGAACAATTTATTCCCTTTTTCTTCACCATCACCTTTCACATATTTGACAGTGGCAACCCTATCTCCCTCAGTCTTCTCTAGGCTAAAGAAAGTCAGTTTGTTCATCCTTCCCTCCTGCCTCTTGTTTTCAAGACCTCTGATTATTCCCCAGCTGTTATCTGGACCTTGGCTTGAGCACAGCAGCTACGGTTGGACATAATACCAGTATTGGTCAGCCTCACAAAGAACTGAGCAGAAGGATTATTTGTAGGGTACATGCCTATATACACATCCTAGTAGGGCATTTGCCCTTTTTGCATGAGCAATTAACTCCTATTTGGCTTGTGACCTGGAATATGTCTCAGATGTTGTGAAGCAGAGTTGGTACTTGGGAAAAAAATCACAACTCTATATAGACAATTATTCCTGAAGATGCCCATGTACAGAAAGTGAGAACTACTCTTACTGAACTGAATCCTAGTTTTAAGATAATTTGTCTAAATACTTTTTAATTTATCTTTTTGTTTTGGTATACCCATCCTCCGCTTACAGCTTTCTAGTAGCCAAGAATATGGATCTTCTCTATTCCATTGTCCAAGCTGTTCATAATCCTCTTAAATCAGCCTGACCCAGAATAGACTCTGAAGCAAGTCTTCTTGATGCACCTTTCCTTTTTTAAAGTATAATTAATAACTATTCTCTCTGTGTAGTTTTCCGAACAATATTGTATCATCCCAGACCAGCTCCATCTACCACCAGTTCCCTTCATTTGCTTAGGAGTATCATGTTACACTGTGATGAAAGCCTCACAACCATCAAAATATAGGACTACTATTGGTTCTCCCTTATCAACATGTTTTTTTCACTCTGTCATGAAAGGAAATTTGACCCATTTTACACAATTTGTTTTTAAGAAATCTATGCTGGCCATTATTCATCTCTCTGTTTTGTTTTAGGTGCTTACAAAAGTTTGATTGTTTGTTCCAGTATTTTCCGGGAATTGAAGTTAAACTGAACAATCTGTAGTGCTTGGCTCCTCCTTTTTTTCCCTTTTAAAGACAGGAACTACGTCTGCACTTTTCCAGGCTTCCAAATACACTCTCTGGGCTCCATAATATCCAAGAAGCTATGTCAGGTTATGCCTAGAGCTTTTGCAGTTAAGTAGCCGGCTGAAGCAATTGCCCTAGGATGAAATTCATCTGGTCCAACTGACTTGAACACTGTCTGAAGCATCTTCTGATCTAGTCTGTGTTCTAGTTTTGTGATCTCATCTTCCTCTGTCATTGACATTGATTGAAACATTTGTCTGAAGCAATAACAAATGCAAAACAGGTGCGAAACACCCCGAGTCTCTAGCCATGAATTGTCCATAGCCTTTCTTCCTCACTGGAGAGCACGTTTTCAGTCGCCTGAGTCTTCCTCTTGCTGCTAAAGCTGTGATAGAAAAAATACTCGTTACTTTAAAGCCTCTTGCTAATTGGATCCCATTTTGCTGCTTGACATTTGTGATTTTGTCCTCACCTATCTAGCCCAGCTTCTGCACGCTTTTTTCTCTAAGTCTGAAAAGAGCTGAGCTCAGCTGATTTCTCCAGGCTGATCTACTGTTATTCCTCCTACGAACTCTGTTTTTTTGATAGCTGATGCTTGTGGCCATTCTCTCCAATGTGCTTTCCACATCATTAAAACTTCTCACTTCCTCAAGGTCCAAAATGAGATTACTTTAATTATTGAGTAAGTACCTTTAATGGAATCATCCACCACTGGCTTATCTTGGTTTAAGGAAGATCAGAAGCCTGACCTTTGTTACCTCCTCTTCCACCTTAAAGAGTCACCTGGGAACGTTTGGTCTCTGCTGGTCAGTTTTTGTTTAACCTCCTGTCCTTAATGTAAATACCGGGTGCAAATCACAAAATCTTCTAACCCAGATCTGAATTTTTGCTAGCCCCAAATGCTAGAAATATTTACAGCCAGAGGTATTTTTCAAGTTCATCTCAACGGCTCATTATGGAAACGTCTTTTCTCATTTAGGTACTTTGTTTGGTAGCTTCCCTCTCAGTTGGCCTTCTGAGTCTGAAGGCAGAACAGACCGGGCTGATGGAGTGGGGAACACGTTTCTGTCTTCATATGTATGGAAAGCTCAAAATTCACTGGTAACATAATCATGCTAAACTCCTGCCTGCACAGAAACTCTAGCTGACCCTCCATTGTCACAAATTCTTCTCATCAGAAAAGATACTCTAAAGCTTACTGCTTGAGGAATCTATAGCTATAAGAGCAACACTGTAAATACAGCAGTGTTATACCACTATAATGCTGCTCTTTCAAAAGAGCAGCATAAGCAGCCAGAAGAGGAAGGAGTTCATACAGTCCTGTTTCCCAAGAGGAAGTGAATTTCAGAGAGCGCTTTGGTTCCCTTTAGTTATGGTTCACCATAAATGAACAGCCAAAGCATCGGTTGATAGCAAGGCCATGCAAGCAGGGACTTCCAGAAGTGGAGACTCAAAGGAAAACACACTGAAAGCTGGCCCCTTGCCTCGCTGTGAGTTGCCTTCCTTCCCATTCTACTGCTTTTGTTTTTAGGGTTCCTGTGCATTTTGCAGTGTCAGCCAGTTGTCAGAGAGGAGAGGACAGCTTTGCATGGGTTTTAGTTAAGGCTGAGAGGCTGAGACCCCAGGCATCTCCTGGATCCTAGACCACGTTCATCACTGCTAACTGCTGTTAAACCAAAGCAGTGATCTAGATCCTAAAGCAAATAACAGAACATCTGTTGATAAACGTGGTATACGGAAACTTACACAATATTTATGGATTGTTAGAGGTTAGCACTAGAAAGAGTAAACCACAATGGCTGTGTCGATCTCCTTTAACAGAGTTGTTATCCAGACTCAGCATAACAGTCTTTTGTAACAGAAAAATTAACTGTCCTTCTCAGCCTGGGCAAATTGCACCAACAGCAAAGTATTCTCTGTTCAACCACTCTTAATGTGCTTTCTGGTCTGAATTTGTTGTGCTGTCAGCCATTGGGTCTTGCTTTGTTTTGTCTTCTCTTACTTCTTCCGCAAGTCAATAAACATAAATCATGAGTGACCCATGTGTAAAGAAACTAATGCACAAAGGCACAAAGTATCACATCTAAAAAGCAAGACAGAGGCATTCCCAGTTTTTATAAGGACTCAGCAGAGACTGCTTGTCAAGAAACAAGGGGAAAAAAAAACCAAATGCTTTGAAAGAAGGGAGAAAGGTGTGTTGTCAAGCTGGCAAAGAGATAGAAGTGGACATTAAACTCCCAAAACAACAGATAAGTTTTGCACACCCACACACACATGAATATTTGAAGACCAACATTAATGAAAGGTCCCTAGCAGGTAATGTTTCTCCCCATCAGTACATCCTCCTACCTAAAGCTGTGTTTATGTAAGGAATGCATTTACTGATTCAGATTATGTTAACAAAACCAGCTTGTTTGCTAGCATGGCTGTTCCTGGCGAAGTAAGGGACAACTCTGACATTCCCACACCCTACCATGTCTCATCATACCTTTGGCTACAGTCCTGCTGGCAAAAGCTGTGATAGAAAGCCTGGAGGACAGAGAATTGGGAGTGGGGGATGTGCTAGATGCCAAACACCTGATCCCTCTTAAGAGGGAATCCCTCCACCAAAAAAAAAAAAAAAGGATTGTCTTAACAACAGCCTTCAGAAGATGGGCTGATACCTGAAAGAGATTAACACAGTAAAGCTGTACTCAAACTGAGCTGCCATGTCAAAAATCCAGTGCTCTCCATGCAGCAAGGGTTCCTGCGTGCTCCTATAGCTGGAGGGGAGGGGAAACTACTGGAAGCAGGAAAAGAGAATAATAAAAAAGTATTTGCGCATTTAAAGTTTGAGCTTATCTTTGGAAATAGCTAATTTCATCCCTTGTAGTAGAAGTGGCAGTCCATGTGCCTCACCTGCAGAGCAAGAGGGGAATTCTTGGCCAGAGGGAGGTACTGAGGTGGGGAGAAGGATCTCCAGGCAAGGGAGGTTTACATAATTATTCAGAATAATGGCTTGCTTTTTAATAAGAAATATGAGGTGGCTTTCCAAAAAAAAAAAAAACCAACCTCCTTTGGGGCCCATGGAGGAAAGGATCAAGTGAAACCAGCAAGAACCTGTGGAAATTTTCTATCTAAGTCTGACAGAGTGTGGCACAGAAAACTTGCTGTTTGTCACCACTGCCCTCTCCCCAGGGCCCAGAGATGCACTGGCTGGCAGGACCACAGTCATGCCACCCCCCTTCTGCCTCTGCAAGAAGAGAAGCATCACATCAGAGTGAGTGCTCATCTCATGACTCTTATGAGCAAGAGGATGCATGGGACAGGTGCTTGGTTCTGGTTTGTGATCCATTGTTCATGCAGACTCAAAATACAGCTCTGATAAGCAGTCTAGCTAATTTTCAGATTAAAGGAAAGAATACACTGTCTATTACCACACTCTCCAACTGTCCTTGTTGCCAGCAGGAGATAAAGACCTACCTTGGTTTCTTCTGCTGAACACAGATCTTCTAAGAAGCTTCTCTATCAGCCTGCAACCTCTTGCATTCTCTAGCTCTTCTGTGCTCACTGAGACATGCTGTGGTGGGATTCCTCTTCTCCTGAGGCAGCAAACACTGGCCACAGTCACAGGAACAGTACTTGCCAGACATCCCAAGGAAAGAACTGTGAGGTTCTGCTAGGCAGCACTTTGTTTCAATTATTCTATCTTTTTGAACCACAGGCTCGCTCTGATTCTGTAAAGGCTAGTGGAGATCAAATAAAGTAAGACACACTGCTTCCAAGGCAAATGTTTCACATTTGCGTTCAGATTTGCCCTCTACCATTCCTGAGGTTTGTGGGGGAACTTTTCATCTCTCTCTTTCTCAGTATGTTGGATGAGCCAAAAGGAGGATACAGTAATGGGCTATGGGACCTTTCTCACCAGCAGCCTTTCTCACCACTTCTGTCAAGTCACACCCTTTCCTGATGCTCCAGCTTGCTTTACAAATGTTTAAAACTTCGTTTACTAAAACTCTTAGGAAAACAATTATACATTTACTTCTATCAAACTTTAGCAAGGAATTGACCCTGATATTCCTTGATAAAAAAGTTCTCCATCACGGGCAGGGCAGGAGAAAGGGAATGAAATAAGATAACTCTGCTCAGCTTGCCTCAATTTAATGAGCTCCTTCAAGCCTTATCATTTGCCCTGTGCTTTCACCCATTGTGAACTTCCAAGCCTCATCAGAAAGAGCTTCTTTTTCTTTTTCTTTTTCTTTTTCTTTTTCTTTTTCTTTTTCTTTTTCTTTTTCTTTTTCTTTTTCTTTTTCTTTTTCTTTTTCTTTTTCTTTTTCTTTTCCTTCTCCTTTTTCTTCTCCTTTTTCTTCTCCTTTTTCTTTTTCTTTTTCTTTTTCTTCTCATTTTTTTTTTTTTTTTAAATTGGACTCTGTTTGATCACCCCTTCCCCCTTGCTTTCCACAATCCCCTACATCATGCTGGAACTGGTACCAGTGGAGCATGTCGGCATGCCCTAGCAACAGAGAGATTAAGGGAACTACCAGCTCCCAAGGACAGGCTGGCTTGGACTTACTAATTAACTGCAGTGAAAGAAGTGAATGAGAATGGCCCTTTCTTTGGGCAGGGAAGGCACTAGGGTTTGATGAAGGAGTTCAGCTAAAAGTTTTCCCTCCCCCAAAACACGTGTCAACATTCAGACCAGTCCTTTTTTAATAAGACTTTGTGTGTGTGTGTGGAGTTTGTATGGATGGGAAAGGGCTGACAGCAGTCAAGCTTGGTACGGAAAAGCACGGGTGGGACTGAGGTCAAACCGCGGCTGCTGCTCCTGGTGTCTGGCTGTGTCACACAGCTGGGACCTGCACATCAGCTCCAGAGAGGCAGGTCCACAGGCATGTGGCACAGCTCTCCGGGGTACAATGGGAGGGTGGCAGCAGTGGGCTCAAAGCTTTGACCCTCAGGAGAGTGCGAGGCAGGGCTGCGAGAGGTGGGGGCTCAACAAGGGAGGTCAGGCAGATCTGCAAATCTGCCACAGAGGCAGGGGTCCCATGTGAGGATAGCGGCTGAACTGACCCCCCAGGAGTTTGTAATGAAACATGAGCAGTTCTCCCGTCCCCTTAAAACCATGGTATCCTCCTGGAGCCCACCTTTACATGCCCAGGAACAACACCATGCTAAAATACTCCTTTCACACCAGATCCCAGCCAGACCCGGTCCATTTTCAGTCCGCCTTAGCCTCTGCTCGTAAATCTTTTCTGAATTATGAAATCCTTGTGACGTGTCTCTTTTTTTAAAAATTTATTTATTTATTTATTTTTAAACCGTTACTTTTTGTTCTGGCTGCTTACAGGCGTTTTGCTCTGGGCTGGATGTGGAAGTGAAACTGCTGAAATTCCCCGGAGCAGGGCAGGGCGGCTGGTGTTCCCAGCCCCAGCAGGAAGCACCAGGCCATGCTGACCGTCAGCAACTTCTGGTAACTCTCCAGCCCCTCTCACTAATCCATACAGGCTTAGCCAAATTGGACAAGTTTTTAAAAATCTTTGCAGCTTAGTGGTTTATCTGAATCAAAATGATGCCTCTTTGCTCCAGGAAGGCAGCTGGGATGGGGACCTGCTCATGCCCTATGCTGTGACAAGGCAGGCGGGAAAGGGGAAGCCTGGCTTCCAGGGATGCCCAGCTATGGCACGGCTGCTGAGGCAGCCTCCAGTGTTGTTCCATTCCCCATTTCACTCAGCAAAATCCCATACCCCCTTCCACAGCGAGCACCTCCCCAGAAATCAACCAAGCCTGTCAAGGCAGGTAGACCTGGAGCCCAGGAACCTTTGTATTCCAGTCAAATCCAAGAAACACCCGCTCACCGCTTGGGATCTCCATCCCACAGTGACCTTGCCAAGCCCCACAGGGCTGGAGGCACTGCTGTTTTTTCTCCTGCCAGCACGGGCTGCCTGAAGCAGGTGGCATGGGCATGGCAGCCGGCGACTTGCAGGAGGATGGGGCAGGCAGGCAGATTTGTGGCCCCTGCTGCTCCCTGGGACATGACATGCCCCATGTCAAGCACCGGGAGAGGCAACACAGTGCAACGTGTTACTGGCCGGGGAAAAGGTTAGATGGCTGTTGAGCTGTTTTCCACCTCCACTGTTAGCGATACAGGAGCCACCAAAAACATTTCTGAAATAAAATGCCACTGAAATGGGAACTGTAAAATCATGCACCTCACCCTGAAAGTGTGGGGCTTTTTTTCTTCGAGAAAAGGCTGTGGAAAAATGGTACTATCTTACAAAACAGAATGCACCTTTGCATATTTAGCTTTAGATCTGCTGGTATTAGAGACGAAGTCAGATTTTATTACTTTTCTTTCTTTTAGCCCTGCAGCACTAACAGAGACAAGCCGCATAATGAACTGCAGAATCCTTTATTTCTTGAGCACCAGAAGTAAGGGTAGGTGTTTTGTTTTTTTTATTTTACTGTATACTGTATCAGCATTTTGTAGCTTCACAGAAACTTGTAATTTTTTTATTCAGGTGTACTTCTTTCCAGGGTTAATCTCCATGGATTTTAATTAAATTTGTGTGGCCTGCTATTGATTTCATTCTCTAAAATGTTGCAGGACTTTGCCATGTGTGTTTGTACAGACCTGGTTTTCAGTGCAGACCTATGCTTGAAATTTGCTACTGCCTGCAGTGCCCTGGTGCCTGGAGAGGCAGGAAGCACTCTGGAGCTGTGAGTCCCCAGTGGAAACATAAAGGGGTTAACTGGCTGCTGCCTGCAGAGACTATTTCATGGGAGTCCCGACTCTTTAGATCTCAAATACTGAGAAGACACGCGAGACAATAACCCCTTGGAGTACAGGCTAAATAATTAAAGGCTAGTAAATAAATAAATAAATAAATGAAAATAAAATACTTTGTTGTAACAATTTGGACTTTCTTAATACAGCTCAGAGGAGCGGGCTATCTGACTGCTTTCAGAAAGTACTTGTTATGGTATTTAGTGAACCCCAGGGATCCTTACACTATAAATATGCACCATGTTTATATAGATGCATTGGGCAACCTATTGCAATGCTATGGGTTAAAAGTCATTTCTATGGATTCCATCCAAGATAAACTCATCCACACCCCCAGGGTGAATAGTATTTAAACTTCTGTTTAAATAAAGCAGGCAGTCAGACTTTCCAACACCTGGAAAATGGGCAGGCTTATCTGTTAGTTATCTCTCACGTTTGGCTTTTATATGTAAATTTGTCTGCAGGAGCAGTAATCGATAGTCAATGTCCTCTGTCTCAAGGATAGTCATAAGGTGCCTCTCGAGGGAACTCTTTGGGTTAGTTCCCCTCAAACTACAGGGACCTGCCAGCCTGGGCTGGGCAAAAGTGGTAAACTCCTTCCAGACAGCATATGGAGCAGATGGTTAAGACCCATTTTAAACCGCTACTAGGTCTAACAAAACTAGTGTCCAGGTAATGGAATATTCTAATAGTACCTGAATTCAGCAGGATATTTTTAACACGTATGTGTGTGTGTGTATAAACACATCCACCCACGGAAATAGAGCCGGGGTGACTCTGGGTTTTTTTCTGAGAAAAGGCCTGCGGGCTGAGACCAAATGCGGAAAACATTACTCAGAAAGTGCTGGAGAAACAAGGAACAAAAAAAAAACCCTACACCTCACGTGCAGTAAAAGTGGCTGCTATGTCTGTCACAGGCACACAAACAGAACGGTTTCCCTGGTTGTGCCTCGGAGAGGCCGCTGGAGAGAAATACAGCATCTCGAAAGACTGAAAAAACCACAGTGCGATTTCAGACAAGAACCCAATGATCTCTTATCAACCTGCTGCAACAGACAGGGGCAAAAGCTAACTGCCAACGGCCAGCACGCCAGGGCAACAAACAGCCCTGTGGAGAAAAAGTCAGGTTTTAACCACTGCAAGTACTCAGGGCACCTCGTTTAAAATCTATTCCATGCAGTATGATAGCTACAAACTTCAGACGACTTTTCCTCCCCGACAGAACGTGTTGCTTCTTGCTTCCACCTTCTCGTATTTCCGCATAGCCCACAGGCAAACTGGAGTGCCTTTGGTTCGGAAAGCAGAGCATTCTTTCCCAGCATCAAAGGGGCACAGAGAGTACTTCATATACACACTAAGGTGCAGTTTTTGCTAGTGACTTCCAGAGCACCCATGCCGCTACTTGCCTCTGCCTGTTCTGCTCAGCAGCTCACGAGGTGTGCACAGCCTCTAAACTAACATTACATCACCTGGGATGCTGGAAGTCAGCTGCCCAGTTCCTCACGTGGGGGACGCAAGGTACCGCCAAGATCCTTGAGTGTTACTTTCCTTTCTTCCTCACTTCATGAGTTGTGGGGTGGGCTTTTTTTTTTTTTCCCTCTTTCAATATTTGCTTCCAAGAAGGAATTAAGTGTGATGGGTGTGGGGTGGATTGCACCAGCACTGCTGCGTGAAGGAATCCATCCATAGGAAAGATGTGGGTTGTTAATTAGCAGCTTTTATGAGTGCAGACATCCCAAAGCAATGTCCTGGATGCCAGCAGCATAATGACTACGCAGAATTATCCTCCATGTAACGGCAGACCCAGCTTCGGGCATTAACCAAAGATAACACTTCATTTCATGTCTCTGATGTAAAGCTTTTTTGAAAAGTCAAGTACCCAAATGAGATAATAATAATAATATCATCGTGCACTTCAGTATGAAAAGTAGGATCAGTGGTCACAACTATTATCACACCAGGTCCTAAGCTGCTTCATTACATTTAACAAACTAAAATATTTTGATGCAGGCCCTACAACACCAGGAACATAGTGGCGAACATAGTGTGGAAACTGCTTGCCCAGGAGGAGAGGGGTATGAAAAAAACCCAGCCAGTCCAGAGACGTGCCTGGAGCAGAGCACAGCTCTTTGGGAAGCTCTGCAGGCTCCACGAGAGGAAATAGCTGCAAAAGCTCCTTTTTGTCACAGAACTCAGCAGCTGTGCCTCTAAGTACACAGCTCTGACCTATTTCACCAGCCTCGCACCCCAATTCTACACTGGCGTCAGCCCAGTGACGTCAGTGAGATTACTCCATCCCTGCATTAGACAAAACTTGGGCCCAAAGAAGATCCACTGAGGAGGAAGATGCTTTTTTGACATATTTCCTAGCCCCGTCACCCTTGCAGCAGACCAGACTCACTTTTTGCTACACGTTGGTTCATTTTATACACCGAAGTATTTGTCTTTTTGGAGCACTCGGCACCAAGCCAGGATACTATCTCTCAGCCTCTGCTACTAAGAGATCCCAGTTGACAAGTGACTGAGTTGCAATGACAGGTGTACCTAAGTGACCTGAATATCAGTGCAAGTACACTGGATTAAGGGCTGCTGGGGTGAGACGGGGTGCTGGAGAGTCCAAGGAGCCCTCTGGGGCCCAGGTCAGTGCCTTGGCTGCAGCACTGTGTAGCGATTACACTTGCCCCTTTCTGGTCAGTCCCCACAGGGCAATGACAGGACTAGGCAGGGGTAACCCTCTGAAGGATGAAGCAGAGTGTAGCTCCCAAGAGAATTCCAAGCTCACTCTGTTCCCATATCTTCCATTTTTCACTTCCTTAGAATTTCCTTCCGTAGTCTTCCTCCATTCAAGTCTCCCAGTTGTCAGTGGGCATAAGGATCTCCAGCCAGCCTTTTTGATATCAGTTTGGGGATGCTGGAAGCCAGGCTGGCAGAGGCTCTGGAGCACACTGAATGAAACAGAAGGTGAGACTGGAAAGATGGCCAGAAGCAGAGTGAGCCTGTGGTGTCAGATCAAGCAGATAAAAGCTTTTGTTTTAACTGACACTTCTGCCAACAGCAATCTGGTCTGCTGCTGCCAGCAGATAGGTGTGCCACCGTGCCTTGGCAGGCAAGCCAAGGGGTTTTCATACTTCCTGCAGCGAGGATCCAGATAGGCTGTATAGGCAGTTTAAATCTAAAGCCATCATTGCTGTTGACTGCCCCTTACATAAAGCTATGCTCAGAGCTCAGTAAGATTGCAAAACCAAGCTCCTATATTTAGAAAAAGCCAGGCTCGTGTTGCTGGTGAAACCCTGACTCAGTCCCTGCCATGCACACGTTACAGTGCTTTCTTGCCCAAGACCCCACAGCAGGAAGCCTGTTGCAGACTGGAGCCCCAGGGCGCAGGACAATGCCATGGGGGCTGGAGAGAGCTCTTCTGCCCTTACCTTTCCCGTGCTTCAAATAAGGCAGATGTCTTGCAGAGCAAGTAGTATGTGATCATGTAATTACAGACTGTGCCATAATGCATGCCCACAAAAGAGCTGAATTAAGGCTGAACAGGCAGTTACAAGCACCATTACATCATTAGACTAATCTCTCCTTGGCTGGCCATGAAGGACCTCATCCTGTTCCCACTGAAGCCAAAAGCCCATACCTCTATCGACTTGAGTGGAAGCTGGCTTGGCCTCATCCCAAGGCTCATTCATCGCTGTTAGCTGCTAGTTGAGGCTGTACCCTTGAACGCATTAAACTTTTCATACACAACTCATATACCACACCTAACACTTACCCTTTCATTCAAGTAGAGACTTCAGCCCAGGTGCTGTGGGTGGTGGAGTATGAGGGGAACTTGCTCTGCCGCCACGCTCACTCTACCTGTTCAGCCTGTTGAGTTGTTAATCACCCTCAGCGGCTGCTCACAGCTGAACAGGAGGCAGAGAAGGGCTGCTCCTGCCCTGCACAGCCCAAAGCCAAAGCACTTCCAGAACAGCAAGCTGAAGAAGTTTGTTCACCCACCCTGGTGCACACATGAGGGTGGGTATGGGGTGGCTGGGCACTGCAGGCAGCCCTGGCAGCCTCACCAGCACGGGTCATGATGCAGCAGCAGGTACACCCTTCCCTGCATCTGCCAAGCCTCATTTCCCCAGGGCTCCAGCAGCTCCCAAGCGACCCAGGACACAGCAGAGGCAGAAGATGAATGGAGACATGCACCATCTCAGCACCGCACTGCAAGGCCAGTGCTGTGCTTCTTCAGGCTAAACGGCTGCCACATTGTGGGTTAGTTTCCCAGGGCAGATCACCTTACCTCTACCACTTTCCTAGCCTGTCCGTCTTTCTTTGCAGGACAGTTGCCTAAATATATGCATTTTTTTTCCCACTTCTGTATACTTCTTTTTAACCCCAAAGTGTAATTTTTGAAAAGGGGCCAAATGTCTCATCTACAGGGGATCCTCTGGTGGATAATAACCTAAAGGCAAGCAACCTTCACATGTGAACGTGTCTTAACCTCAGCTCTTTTGTTTGTTTTTTCCAAATATTGCATGAAGTCATTGGAATTTTCCTTCACAATAATCTCACAGGTGGCCTTTTTATCACCTCAGGAAACCTCTTACCATTTCTGACATCTCTGCCCCTGTAGCTTCCCGAGTCGCTGATTTCAGAGTTGCACACATCAAAGTGATGAAGACACACCTCACTCTGGGGACCAAGCAGCATTGTCACTCCCAAAAAAGTCATGTGCAAACTGCTTGGTTCAGCCACTGCCCTTCAGAAACAAATTATTCCTCAATCTGACAGGCTGAGGATGCTTTTCCTGTTATTTCATCTAATGTTTTCTTTTGTTTAATTTAAACTGATCTGGTCTAACTCTCTTTTCTTCTATCATATTAAAGAACTCCATCATCTTTCTCTATTTATCCACAAAGGAATGGATGAGGTTATTATATATTACTCTTCATCCCATTGTTTCAAAAGATGAATCCAAGTGTTTGTGGATGTACGTCTTACACATTCAGAAAAGAAGAGGAGAGGGACAAATGAAAAACAAATACAAGAAACAGAAAGGAAAAGGAGTGGAAAGGGCAAAAGAGAAACTCAGATTAAAAATAAATGAAGCATATGTACACGTGTGCATGTTCTTGTACACCGGCATACTCAGGCATGTTCTCACCATCACCCAAGAAGCCTGACATTAACATAGTTGTTCAGCTGTTTCTAATACATAGCGTAGAAAAAGTCTAGCTGGAGAAACATTTTGTTTTAACAGTGAGTCATCCATGAGAAAAATGTGGGTGTAGCTTTCAGTGAAGGGGCCTGGGGAGGTGTGATGAACTCATAATTTTGCAAACTCTCAAATAGGAAGATGCATGAAGGTGATCAAGACACAAAGTCCCTCCCTCCCTCCCAGACATGATGGAGGGTAATCGCTCCCATTGAGGGCCTGATTGCACCACTCACCCTGTGCTGGATCTGTCCTGAACTCCAGAGACCCGAGAGGCACAGTGGGAAAGCTCTGCCTTGCTCCCATCAGGGTAGCCCCAGGCACAGCCACCATCATCAATGGTAACAGCACTAGGCAATGCCTACGCAAGGACCATTCCATACCTGGCCTCACCTTGGATGCAGCTGATCACCTGGGATATTTGATGACACTTCCCTGACCAACCTTTTATACCCATCTGACACATCAGTGCTTATGTTTGCATTTTACCTACACGTCAGCTAGTCTTGATGGCCAGACTTCTGATGTTGGATAGATGACCTTAAATCTGGAGGAATTCAGGTTTATTTTGGTGTCAATGAGACCTGGTCAATGAGATCAGGCCCCTAGGGCTGAGTTTTCTTCCAGCCCCTCTGTTCGTATAAGTACCAAACACATACCAGAACATTATCCCAGCATATCTGTAGGCAGAGGCTGGAAACTGTAAACACCTTCTCAGGTTGTGAAATACCCATTGATTCTCCCAGAATGTAAACACCATGGGAAGAGAGGTGACTATGGCTTGGAAGTGACAGCCTGAAGTTCAGGCTTTCTCCCTTGGCTATCCTGCTGCCTTTCCATGGGACTTAAAACTCAGATGTCCCATTTTTCTTGCCAATTAACCAGAGTGATTAAACCAGACTGGTCATCCAGGGAACACCTGAACACTATTCCTGGGTGCCATACAGAGCACTCTCGATGGTGAACATATTTCTGATGGGCAAACCCATTGAGACCCAGAATTACTTCATTGTTAATTATTCCTTGGTGTGGTCCAAGGGGGCACAGCCAAGAATAGCAGCAAAGTCAGCAGCAGACCTCTTACCAGGACATAAAACATCAAGGTAAAATCTATTTAGGTTTCAAGTTGCCTTCTGGGGAAAAGGTAATGGCTCTGATTCTTGAGGTAATTAAAAGAGGACTGACTGATAGGCACCACCAACAATATTTTGTAAGCACAATCCTTTTTCACTTGTTTAAGATCGACTGTCTGGCTTAACATAGGGGAGGCTGACTTCTGTAACTCTGTTATACCCATGCAAGTGTAGAGAAATGTTTTCACTCTTAATTACATTATTCCTTACATACAGGAGGGTAAGCAAGAGACAATTTGTCTCTAGGTCTTTTCCGTCTGTTAAGTTCCATGGTTTGTGATTCACTTTAGAAAAACAAGGGTGGTTGAAAAAAAAACCTTGTTTTCAGCTGTGTGGTGATGAAATACAGTAACTGAAAATGCTGTGGGTTTTGAGGTTGGATTTTGTGATTAAAATATTGTTAGGTTCAGGATAGGATTGGTTGGCAAAATGAGTTACAGTAAGACATTGTGCTTTCACCTCTAGAAAGCTGAGTTCAAGCCCTGTTTAAGATCACAAAACCAGTAACTAGTTCAGAATGATTAACAGTTTCTGAATGGGTGTATGGCTGAACAGGAGCACTCGGACCCAGAAGGTCGAGTTTGATTCCCACCACATACACCACTGCTTTGGGGCCTCAAGCAGAAGAGGACACTGCAGGCGAAGGAGACCTCTCAAGGTGTGGAGACAAGGATGGAGATGCTGTGGGTTCAGATGAGGGCTGTGCAGCCACATAGTCATGGAAGGTGCCACACGAAGCACATGCTCTACGCAGGCCAGCTGCATCAACAGTAGAGGCTCGATCCTGTTTTGTCCCGGCCACCTCAGTCAGTGTACAACAAACAGGCATGACCCTACTTCTTCTGAAAAATGGTGCAACATCAGAGGTTCTTGGGTTGGGCATTTCTTCCTACTTGAGGTATCCAGTTCAGTCCTTAACGCAGTGACGTTTCTCAAGACCATTTTGCAATTAATTTACGTTAAGCATCGCAAGCTGCTGATTCAAACAGACAAGTTCCAGCAGAACCACTGCCAGGAACCCTCTTGAATTCATTTTCCCCACATGCTTTCAGTTTTAGCCTATCTTAACAAGATATGTACTTGCATCAAAAGTGCGGCTTACACACATGCAGAACAGACAGTTGTAATCAGCTTCAGTGCCTTCCAAACTGCTAAATGCAAAGCGGTGCAGCAAGTAGATTTACACCTCTGCTGTTGGGTTGCCAAGGCCAACCCACCAGCTAAGCACCACTCATACTTGAAATAAAGGGTAGATAGGGTCTAAGTGGTGCATCATCTCTCGTCTCTGCTCTGCAGTTACTCCAAGTGCAGTAAATGTGATTACTGTTAGCAGAGGGTTACCACCCATGACTTAATAGCTGTGCTCAGATCTTCTTATCTAGTTATCTGGAAATAAAACTGAGCTTTTTTTCGTAGCATATTACTGGGTATTTTCTGTTACTTCTTGGATTTTGTATGTACTGTTGCTGAGTTTTTTTCCTTTGGTTTTGTTTTTCTTTTTTCCCCATAATTTCAGTGATTCCTAGAAGGAAACAAGCATTTGATCCAATTTGAATTTGAGTACCTTTTTATGCTAAAATGTTTTCTTTTAGCACTCAAAGATATTCCTTCAGTTTCTGAAGTTCATCTGCAAGCTTGGCTTACACGAGGATTTACAAACCCATTCAAAAACCACAATGTGCTTCCAAAGTGACTTAGAGAGCTGGCTATTATTTGATTCATTTTTCAGACTGCTCCCCACCGCTACATAGAGCGGACCCTGGGTCTAGCCCTGTCTCCCTTATGGTAACCACTAGCCCACAGCACCATTCATAGGTGCTTCTCTCAGCTCAGTTTAGCTGCTCAGCAGTGCAGAGGAACTGCATTTATTTACTTTTTCTTGAGTAAAGAAAAAACTATCTAAGGCTCTGAATAACCCAAAATCCAATTTAAAAATCCGTTTGGTTTCTGCAACAAGTTAAAACTGGGTTCAGCAGGACACCAGTCAGGTGGCACTGCCAGAAATTCCTTTCAGTGCTTCACTGGTCCTGAGGAGAAACTTCAGTCTCTTCATAATTTGACTTTAAGAGTAGCCTCAGAAAAACCAGCAAATTCAGACTTGTCTTGGCAAAGCCAGAGGTTTCCAGGTTCCCAGAGTGTCCCAGTGCCCATACAGAAACCTCTTTTCTCACAGAGGGGCTGTAGCACAGAAACTCCTGCAACAAGCTGCTGGGACAGTATGGAAAGGGAGAGGCAGACACTTATTAAAGCTGATTGTGGGCTCTTCCATTTTTTATAGGAAGGAACCAAAACCAACGCCCAAAACTCCACCCAGGAACTCATAAGCCATCAGAATACGTCCTGAGGGGGGCGGGATCAGGACATCACGTGCTCCCAAGGAGATGACCCCTGATCAAATGCATCACTGTGCTTCTGCAGTATCTGCCACCTCCAAGAGGATTTAAGGTGTGACTTCGGGAAGGAACATTGCAGCAGTCTAAATCTGCCAGCTCAGGAAATGGGGATAATAACCGGTTGAGGGGCAGCATTGCAAAACTGTGGCATCACATGGCCCTTTTCGCCAGAGAGGTTCCCAGAGTGCCATTCACCAGTGTTTTACATCACTTTTCCTTGCACTTTCCCAGGTTAAGTCACTGTTTTCCCAGCACTATTCATGGGATGACGTTGCACAATGCCAGGGAGGCTTAAAGTGTTCTTGAGAAGCACTCGGGCTTTGCCAATGACAGATGAGGACGCCCAGAGCAGACAGCCTGTTGGTCTAATCCAGTACATCCTTGGCTCAGTCTGGGCCAGAAGCCTCGTTTTCCTCCGGAACACTCTCAGCTTGAAATGGAAAAGAGAGGCAGAGCATGCATGACTGCTGAGGCAGCACAGCCCACTCACCTTGCGGAAAGAAAGTGTCCCCAGTAGTGCTACAACGCCTCCCCATCCTGGCAGCCAAAGCCTCTGCTGTGGCAGAGGAACAAAAATAGGCAGTGAGAGGAAGTGTGGTTACAAACACCTAGGACGTCCTGTTCCCAGTGGCCCAGCTGGCGTAAGGGAAGGATGCTGAGAGCAGCCTTTGGGCAGGGGGTGTGCTGCCCTGGTGGGTGTCCCGCTGCCAGACCCCACCTAATACTGATGCAAAGAGCAGAGCCCCTGATGCACACAATCGGCCCCTCTGGACCATCCTGCTGATGGGGGACCCATGGCCAGTATGACACTCTCCATTCCTACTTCTGCTTGGGGTGTCCCACGGGCTGCCACCACCCAGGGTGGCACCCAGTCATCTACCACATCCCCACTAGGTGAGCTGGTCTCTTTGTGCCCTGGGGCATGGGACAGCACAGCTCCCAAAACCTTGGCACAGGGAGAATGGGGAGTGATGACTGAGGCATCACCAGTCCCCCGCCCAGCACTCGCAGCTAAAATGATCGTCAGCGTTCATGTGAGGAATGCATTTCCCACAAGAGAAATCTGGCAAGGGACATGATATTTTCCTCCCCATTTTAAAAGCAGCAGTGAGGACCAGATCAAGATGACGTGGAGGTACCTGCACTGAGGGCTTCCAGTAATCTTTGTTTATTGCTTTGCTGTCAGACACAAGGTGCAATTCCTATTACAGCTCTCATTTCTATGCCCCTTTGTTTAATTTAAGTGCATCAATGCAACCTCGTCACAGGCATGTGAGCTGCAAACCTCTAATTGGTGCTGAGTCATAGACTGCAGCTCAGCAGTAACTCAGCACTTCGGCTCCTGGCACTGTTGGATCCCATCAGGGCACAAAAGGCAGCACTGAATATTGCGCACAATCATTGGAGCCGTGTCCACCCACTGCAATGCAACTCTGAGTGCCATGGAAATCCTGCCCTGGCAAGCACCCTGGGGGGAAAGGCGATTCCAGCGGGATGTGGATGGTTTGGGCAGGGAAGGACAGGGAGGGAGGGAAGGAGGGAAGGAGGCAGGTGCTGTGGGTGGCCGTGACCCACCTGCACAGGTCCCACAGAGCTCCCTGTCCGCCTGCCCCAGGAGGGCTGCACGGCTGCTGAGCGCGCTGTCTATAGGGCTAACAAAAGCAGAAAAGCTCCTTTCAAGGGAAAGGGCTGGAGTTCAGGCAGGACTCACTCTTCCGTCTCCCGGTATGTAACCAATGCAGAAAAGAAAACCCCTTTAAACTTTTTAAACTCACACTTCGTAATACTTTTTTTCTTTTTTTTCACTTGAGAATACCTCAAGGGTCAAGGGAAATTCTGAATGCCTCTCTGTTTGGGATCGTCGGTATTTAGATCTGAACTGCAGTAGCAGTGCTGGGTGAATAATCGATTAATGTTCCGGGAAGATCTCAAATAAAATTAATTGAGTTTCCTCATCGAATGGAACCTGCTTTTCCCCTCCCAAGTAGTAATTTTCTATTCAGGAAAGCACCCAGTGCTTAATCTGTTCATTTCTCTCTCTTTTATTTTCTCCCTGCTCCCCACACCTGAGGGTTGCTTCATTTCAAAATGATTAAATTGTAACCAAACTCGATTTAAAAAAATCATTCTAAAATTAAAAACAGCATTTAGATACTGCTGCAGCTAAGCATGGCAGTGATTTGGAGCATTTTCTGCCAAAGCTATTTGCAAATGCAATCCATTTTAGCTGGCCTGAAGTAGTACAGAATCAATTATCTACAGAAACTAATGTGCCCAGCACTACTTGAGATCTTTCCCTTAGTAGACATTATTCAGGTAACACTCCTGAAAAATGCTGCCTTGACGTCAGTGTATGCAGAAGAGCTTTGTTTGATCAATGCTTCACAGCTTGAAAAAAAGCAGCGCTAACTTTCCATCTCTGTTGTCAGTGCAGCTCCTTCGGAGGGCCTGGCAAGGCAGCCAGGGTGAAGGAGAATTCATTTTCCATGACTCATCCGTTCCTGGGGTGCTGTGGAGACAGCCAGCAAGTAGGCAATCGCTGACAATTGTCGTAGGGATCTGGAGATGTGGATGCTCAGACCATCAGCATATTTCACAAGAGCCATTCAAAGGTTCTTTCTCTTCAAGAAAGCAGGACTAGAACCTGTCTCTAAACCTGAAAAGTTCCACCTGTGTTTCTTATCAACCACCTTCCACTCTGTCATTTATTTAAAAGGTATTTTTAAGTAATATTTTGAGAGTACATCAACCAAACCACTAACTGAGTAATACAGCGGGGCCAGGTAAGTGTCAGGGATGTATACATCAGGGAGAGAAAGACCAAGTGTGCTTCAACAGTATTGTAGAAGACATTTTACAATTATTCCATCTTCTAATCAAGTCTTTCTGTAAGCCCTCCCCCGGCTGCACATGGTGTTCTCAGTGCTCCATAAAGTTCATAAAGACCAAGAAATAAGTTCAATAAAATAGAGAATAACAGTATGCCTGGAAAAAAAACACACTTTAATCTCTCTACACTTGTTCTGAGCGGCTTCCCACAGTTTCGTGACACAGCTGGATTTATCTAATGCTCAGTTTGAAGGGCAAGTCTTATTTCCACCAGACGTCTTTTCCAGCCCTTCCCTTGAGCCAGGCCCTCACTGAGTCAGTAAAAGACATTCTTTTTCTTTTTTTCTTTTGTTGGGCAGTTTTCAATCCTCTGGCAGCAGAAGATTCATAGCAGTCAAAAGGGCCAAATATTCAGAGCATTTTCCTTGAAGTTTCAGCTTTGCTTTTGAGGGGGGCTAGGACACATCTTTGATAAACTTTAGCTAACTTATGTGTTATACTTGTCCTCAGAAGCATGAAAAAAGCAGATATATGCCAAGCAATTCCCATGCACGTATGCCCAGCATGCCACACACATAACAAAACTTTACACATTGCTGAAGTAGCTCACGCTCTCATAATCTGGCTGGTTAGTCATACCGTCCCCACTGCTGCTGGAGTTAGGTAGGCCTGGAGGGAGGGTAAGAAATCAGCAGTTTATGAGTGCAACAAGAGCACCATGAGGATGTAATTATTGTCCTGGAAGGCAGAGGCCTCTTTTACAAGCCAGCTCCCATCGGGGTCCCAGGTGGTGGCCTGCCTGCAGCTCTTCAGACCAGCACTAATCCTGCCCCCTGCACTGCCTGTCCTGAACATCTGGGGCAGGGGGAGAGGATATCAAACAAACGTCCACCAGACACATCAGCCTGAACGAGTCATTTCAGCTATTCTCTTAGCGGAGTCACTTTGTTTTGGCAGATACATAGAGAGGACGGGGGTACCGTGCAGATCCTGGTGGCCAGAGTCCCTGTGCCACCTCTCTTTCCCATGTGGGCAGAGGGGATGTGGCATCAGCAGACAGCTTGGTCTTCATGGTAGCTCCCAATTCCCATCAGAACTCCACAGCCTACCTCCTCCAGTTCCCCAAATCCATGCAACAGATGCAGACACCTCAAAACATTCCAGAGCACAGTTTGGAGTGGGGGAGGCAGGGAAGGCAGGCTCCCCCCCATTCAGGGTCACAACACCGCAGCATAGCCCACCATGCCATGCATCGCTCCAGGGAGGTGGGTGCTGAGTCTGAATAGGGGCTGTAAAACGACACTTAGCATCCATGTGCTGGATGGCCCTCCTCTTGTTGCTATGCATGCATTCAGCATCTAAATCCAGCTTCATTTCCCTCTGAAAGCTTGCATTGCAGTTAAAAAAAACCCCAACCAACAACCAACCACTAAAAGTAGAGATTTTAAAGAACAATTCTGTAGTACAGCAAACTCCAAGCAGGAGTAGACTCATTTGTGCTAGGTGCTGTGCAAATACAAAGGCAGTTCCCAAATGAATATGGCCCCATATTATTGTCTTTTGTCCAAGACATAAAGTGGCAGCTCTGAAAGGCTGGTAATCTTTTTCCATGGTGCTATCCAGGTCTGAAATAAGTGGGGTGTGGTAAATCTATGCTGACGTAAATGAGAGAAGGTGTTTTGAAGAACCCAGGAGAGGGAGAGCAAATTAAAACCAGAGCAGTCTGGTGAATATTACACAAGAAAAGCTTACTCTGTTTTCTGTTTCTTAGTTTTGTGACTGCAGAAATTCCCCTTGTCATAAACGAGGGAAAGAAGGCTAGGAGGCCAGAGCCAGCTTGCTTTGCCATGGTGAACTGGCAGTAAACTAATAAGGAGATTGGCAGTGCGATTGTGAACCAGCCATCCCAAAGCTTAAGAACTGTCAGAGCTCCAGCAGGATCAACATCTAGCCCCATCCTCTGACACGGGATGAACCCTAACCTCACAGCCACATACGGGTATATCTGGGTCAGCTGGGAACGGGGCTCCATACCAAAATGCCAATGGTCTTCTCCAGGCAATGACAGTGTTTTGGTCTGGGCTTGCCCCCCGCCCCCCCCCCTTCCCCCAAAGCTACAAAAAACTGTGGAACAGACTTTTTCTATGTGCAAAGGACAAAAACCTCCTCTGCTTGCTGCATTCATTTGCTAAATAGCACGATAGCCTGTGAGAAACACTCTGAAAAAATTGCTTGGGCTCGATTTTTCTGTTTCTCTTCCCCTAGCAAAGTGCCTGCAAGTTCAGTACAAACAGATCAACACAGTCAAGCACAGCTTGTAGCCTAGCTACATACTTCAGCCTTTGCTCCGAACTACTGAGGTTTTGGATGATGTCAGTCTGGTCTCCTGAGGGCTGCTGTTGTCATCAGATAGAGAGGTTGATAAGGCACATGTTATGATGAGGCATGCTGTTGGGTTAAACCATAGTATCGTGCATGAAGTAGCCAAGAAAGCGGGGCATTTCCTGGTACAGTGCCGTGATAAGGCTCTTGCTGCTTCATAGGTATTTCCATCACACTGTCTTCTGTGTTCAGCATGCAACACATTGCTGACAACCTGAAAGGACAAACAGCACCAGAGTTCAAAAAAACCAATTCCTCTTTCAAAAACGGGCTTGACTGGGACCTTTTGTTTCTTTTCCTGATCTCAACTTCATTCATTTTTTTTTTTTTTAATAAATTTCATTTAACCTTTTACAAAGTGGGTAAAAGCAGGATCCAAAACAGCTGTTCAGAGCTGGACAAAGTAAAGATATTTTCTGAAGCAGGTTTTTTCCTGGTCCCTCATCTAGTACCGCCCCACTGCATTTGGGAAGCACGTGAGATCTAACAGAGCCTGTAAGCTAGGGCCACTTGCTTGGATTTGAAGGCTCCAACTCCCACTAGCACTTGTTTCCACACTGCTCAGATGCTCAGCCCCGAACTGCGGTTTCTTCCTCCCTTCCTGGTTTACTTTATATTGAATATTATGACTCGTTCTACTAGCAGAGCGAATGGTAACAGTTCAAGACCTGTTCTGTGTGTCATGGAGCACTGGAAAGGAGTTTGTACATTGCCTTTATTTGAAGCTGGGCTGCATTTTGCTTTTTACTTTTTTTTAGCCTTCATGTTTCTTGTTTACATTTTATATGTCACACTGAGAAAGGGAACACCTTGGATCTCCAGTCATCCCTCATTGCCTGCCAAGGGACCACACAGAATAAACAAGCAAAAATTGAAGTAATCCACCCTTCTGCAAGCTCTGATCTTTTCACAGTTAATCTCTATGTACCAGAAAAAGGGGAATAATGTATTTTTCAAAATCCTAATTATACAATTTATCACCGGAACCCCACTATCTGCCAGTTTTTAAGGAAGAAAGAGTCTCTTGTGCTAAGTAAATCCTCTAGGATCCAGTGGGGAAGTACAGTGCCTGTGTGTTAACATGGCAGCAAAATCCTGACCTGGCAAAGACACGATCTGCACTGTCTGTGAGAGCCATGCAAGCCCACACTCTCAGCAGTGAGGAGAAGAGGTCAGGTAGGACGGTACCTACAGCAAGGGCATCTCCCGCAAAGGAGATGAACTCAGCATACCCTCTGAATTTCTTCAGGCCTTCTAGAAAGTAACTAATTTTGAGTTTTTTAGCACATGAAGGATATGAGGCCCTAGCCCTGCAAAGGACAAAGGAGACAAAGCCAGGGGAGGGCACCTCGCAGGCGCAGAGCTCTTCATTTCAGCAAGCTGGTGGAGCTTGGTAGCCTTCCAGCTTGTCTCCTGGCATGGTCTCATAGGTCCCTGACTCTTGGTAGGGCTGGTGATCTACAGGGGCAGGAGACAAGTGGCTTGTCTACATTTTGGGGGAAATGTAAATCCTTTGGTCTAGCCTGTGGGAGGAACAGCATGCATCTTGCTGCTCCATCTCTGCCTGGGGGAAGGTTCAGGCAGAGGTGACCCCAGACAGTAAGCAGTGTGGTACAGCCCTTAGATCAGGCAGTGCGTGCTAAGCATGGTGCGTGGAGCGCAGGGCTGCAGGCAGGAGGGGGAAACACAACTAGGAAGTGAAGCAAGCATTTGATCCTTGCTTGCCAGTAGCCCACTCCTGCTGCATGCTGTTTAGACTTGAATCGGCAGTGTTCGCTCTGCCCGCCATCACCTCCACTTCCAGAGCCTCAGTGGCATGGTGACCATGGTATGCTGCCTGCTCTCCTCTGCTGGAGTCGATGACAAGCATGGTGGGGCAAAGAGCATTTTCCCTCCCATGTGAAGCCAGCAGCCTCCCACCAAGGGCTGTCCCCATGCAGAGGATGCACCCAGCCCTCTTCTGCCTGCAGCAGCACTGCCCACTCCAGACAGGTTGCTGCCTGCCACACCTTTTGAATCCCACCTCATGTTCCCCATTGCCCACAGTGCTATAGAGAAAGCATTGAGTGCACTTTGTAATCTAAACTGAAACAAAATCCCCATCTCATGCCCTCTGACTTTTCCCACCTATGCCTGACACCCTCCTCTGCTCACTTTCCTGGGGTGCTCAAGGCTTAATTTCTTGTGGGACACGGGGACACATGTTACTTGTGATGACATGGTCATACACTAAGTAAGGAAAAAATAGTGGAAGAGCAGATAAAGGTGACCTAATAAGCATGCTGTGGGTGAACCACCTTCTTACACGAATTTTGATAAGGCCTCTTATAAAGATTGTTGGAGAAAAAAAATAGCATGACCCAAAGGGCGAAGTTTTTTTATGGACAATAAACCAGTGACATGATAGGAAACAGCGTTACAGTTTACTCCTCCCTCACAGAGTCAGGAGAAAGAAGGACCCAAGAATCTGTACCATTACATCTAACTCCCTCTCAGAAATAAAGTGCAGGTACCATTACTGGAAAAGTGTCTATCTGATATTGCTGGTTGTGTAGATCATCTACTCTTTATATTATTTAGATACATAGATTCTGGTTTCAGCAACTCAAATAAGACTTTTTTGCTTTTTTTTACCTTAGGGTACATTAGGTATCTAATCTGTCTTCTTTCTTTACCCCAACTGGAAACCAGATTCTTATTCCTGAAATCCTAACACAGGTCAAGAATAATTCATAAAACCAGCCAGCCTGCCTTTCAGCTTCCAGATGAGGCAGATGTTAGAAACAATATTTCACTTGCAGTACATCCAGAGGTGATCCAACATCCCTGAAAGAGGATCATCACAGCTTTCTCAAGGAGCCTCCTTTTCAGGGTAGAACTTGACTCTAAAATTAGAGTCTTACTGACATGGTGGCTGCTGGTGTGGGTTGCTGGATGATTTAGTTGACTTGAATAACTTGATGGAATTATTCAAACAGTGAAGCAGCACACGGTGAAGGGCTTGCTGTATTTTGCTATTCTGACCTACGCTAAAAAACCAAGCAAGCCGGCTGCTGATACAGAAGGGAGATGAACACTTGCGACAAACAAGAAGGGACTGTTTCTTTTCCCACTGTATGTTTGCCCATTGGCAAGGAGCTGATCAGGAGGTCACACGGCCAAACTCTACAGCTGAATTTTTAAGGCCAGATAGTTTTATGACCGCTGTAAAGCACTGCAATTTATGTAAACCAAGATAATGATAAGTGAAAACAAATCAACTCATGTTTCAAAGCTTGTGTTCCCTGGGGACAGGGATGAGTGTCACTCCTTCAAGAAGGAAAACCAAGGAGCACAGTTTCCTCTGAGTGCACTGGTGGGGGCTCCAGGCTGCTCCAGCCTGACAGTGCCCAAGGATCCTGGGTGCCGTGGAGCACAGTGCTGATACCAGAGCTAGATATTAGGCGTGCATGTATATTCATATATGCAACACAGTGGGGATAAACTCCTAAGAACCAGGCACCCGCCACTCTCAGGATATGTGAGGGGAGCCAGGACGCCCCACAATAAAGGGGCAGGGGCCTGGCTGGCAGCACAATGCTGTCAAAAGAGGTAAAACTCTGTATCCCATTGTATTCCTAATAGAACCAATGTAATTTGAGATAGTGCTTTTCTCCTGTCCTCATCACAGATTAGGACAGGAAGTCTGAATTCGCCTCCTCGAGAAGCAGATGTGGGACAGCGTCAGTGAGAGCAGAACCAGGCTGAAAATGGAAGTCCAGGGTGAGTTTAGGACATCCTATTTTTTGAGCAGGCACAGGAAGAGAGGAGTGGAAAGGTTTAGAAAAGTAGATCCCCTGGGAACAGGCTGAGGAAGGGTGCAGCTGGCAGGAAAGGTGGAATCACACGTCATTCTGCAGCGACTTCAGCTGGAAGTTGGGCTCCAGTCTTGTTAACCAAATGGGATGGGACACAAAGTTAGTGGCCATAAATCTGTGTAGGAGGCGTTCAGTTCAAGCATTAGCTACATATAGAGAGGTTAAAATAGTCTGAGCTCAGAAACTCCCTGACAAGGGAATGCCATGGCCGCGTCGGTGCTGGAGACGTTCAAGGTTATCGCTGGACAACTCTCTGTGCCTGAGAGGTGGTTTGGGGATAATGAGATCAGTCCTGTCATAGTTAAGAGTGAAGGTCTGGATGACTCACTAGAAGTCCCTGCCAACCTGGATGATACACTGATAACCCCATGGGCTGCTTGTCTCTGGCATCCATCACGAGACCGCTGGCCTCCCCCAGCTGCCTGCCCTCAAGTCTTACAAACCGCTCACTTTTCAAACAAACTCTCAACTGTTTTGAAAACATCTCCAGTTCTGTTTTCATCCACATTGAAAGTGTTTTTTTTGGTCAGAAAAGCACCGGAAGAAGGAAAATATCTTAGTCAGCAGATTCAGTCTACGAATCCAAAGCCACATTACCTAAACTTAGAGGAAAATTATTTTCTGCAGCTCCCCCAGCTGTTTTGGCTGGGGACCCTCAAGAGGGGGTGAACTAGGTTTCTTCTCAGCTTTTCAATCCCATGACAAATTTTTAAGTCTAATCATGGGGAAAATGGGGTTATTTGTAAACACAGCATAGAAGATCTGAGACTGTGAGAAAATAAACAGGGAGCCTTCTTGGACATGTTCAGCACCATCCCTTTTCCAAGCAAAAGTGCACATTATACACTCCGATGTTGGCCTTGGACAAAACCTTTCTTCATTTCTTTTGACTGTAACTTCTTAGTAAACCAGGACTTTGTTAGCGCCCCAGAGCCTTGCAGCATCTGCAGAGCTGGGAAACAGTGTATTCTCTCCATGTAGCTGTAATCAAGGTAAATCATGATGGGTCCCACGTAAGACTGCTCAAGAAATCTCTTTATAGCAAACACCGCAAGAGTTTCAAGAAATAACTTCATTGGCATTTGCTCCATATTGCTTAATGTCTCCTTAGGGGCCATGGCTACCATCCCAAACAACATTTCTATGGCTTGTGTGGCTACATCCTTTTCCTGTGAATCAACGTTGGCATCTGCTCATCCAGAGTATTCAAGAGAAATATTTGCTGTTGCCTGGAGACTAAGACAAGAGAAAAAGTATCAGGAGTCCTAAATTATTTTTGCAGCTCTTTCTCTGATACTGTGCCACTGCTGGACAACCCTCTTCACTTACCAGCAGTATATCTAACGGGGCTTTAAAACCTGTGGAATAGGTGCAGTTGTATTTGCCAAGAGTCTGAAATACCTGTAAAGTCCACTCAGGCTCATGTGTGAAAGACATTGTATGGAAGTACAAAGTGCACCTAACACGAAGGCCAAGCATCTCCATCTGTCTTCGTCATCGTTGTCACTGCTCGCCCTTTCTGTCCTCTCCAGGAGGGAGATAAGGCCCATAGAGTCAGAATGACTCCACTGAAAAATGTTCAACTGGCTCATTTGCCAGCCAGTGGTCTGGTGGCACCAGAGGTACTACAAACATACCATACCTACGGCTTTGTCTCTGCCTGGCCAGTGTGGTAGGACTTTAAAAACACCAAGAAATGCTGAACTCTGAAATGTTTCCACTGACTCCAGTTGTTAAAACTTTTCACATCACACCAACAACTGCTCCCATATGTGGGGGATGAGGAAACTTCCTTCCACCCAGAGGTGCAAGAAAACTCTGGAGCTGGCAGTCACGTGCTCCACACAGACTTACAACCCGCAGGATCCTGCATGGAAAAATTTCACTTCCATGTGATGACTAAGTTAATGTGGTGGGGATAGTGGGCGGACATAAAATGAAACTATGAAAAGAGATTAATTTGCAGCTGGAGCCCAGGCAGGGAGAACTCCAGGCCTCTGTTTGCTCAGAAAACGGCAGCTTTGACCAAAACTCGGTCAAAAAGAAGAGGTTAAGGCAGTAGTAGGGGGGGGGGAAAAAAATCAAAACCAGGGGAAAAAAAAAAAGCAGCCTCCCTGGAAATTAAGATGTGGAATGCAAAACATTTGCAGTATAATAAACCCAGGCGAGCCCATAAAGCAGCACCAGCCAAAAGGAGCTCTGTTCTTCCTAAGAGGAAACCCGAACCGGCGTCCCGCCTGGCAGCAGCCGCCCCACAGCCGCTTCCTCCCGCTGCAGCGCTGTCTCGCCCGCTGCCCTCGGCTATGTTTAACGCCGTCTGTTTCCACTCTAACCCCTTCGCTTTGGAGGGGGAGGATATAAATCAGCTGCGAAGCTGCCCACAGGGCTTAGTCACAGCAGGTATTGGTTTAGGGTGTCTTAGAGGAGCTTTTTTTTTTTCTTTTCACTGAAAGTATTCTAGGGAATAAGAATCATCTTTGTGAGGAACAGACATTGCTTAACAGGCCAGAGTGTCTCCAAACAAAGGACATTTTACATCACCAGGCAGAATCATCTTCTGACATTTTGGGTTGAACTCTGCCTGGAGCACAAGGGCTGTTCCATGAGTTCCCGGCAGACACTCGCAGCATCCCTGCTGAGCCAGTCTCGCCGTCCCTCCCAGCATTCCCAGCCCCAGAGAGACCCTCTGCAACAGGCGTCACCCCTTCCTCCAGCTGAACTTAGTTTTGCTGTTTTCCTCCTGTTTGTAACTGGCTCATACCCCTCTAACCGCTTCTGCTACGGCTCCTCCTGACCCCTCTTCTGTGTGGCCCATCTAAGGAAGGCACTATTCTTCCCTCTTAATTTTTTTGCTTGTTTTCACTCTACTCATCGCACTTTTGCCTGTCACCAGAGCACCTCCCTGGCCCCACTGTGGGGTATGAGACCACAGGTTTTGATGTTTTGTAGGGTATGAGGAGCCTCCCTCAAGCACAATCTCCTCTCTCCTTCCAAGGCAGGTATTGGAGCTGTGCTTTTGTGTCAGTGCCACACCTGGACAGGTCTGCAGCCTCCTGCCCCTGCAACACCTCGAGCACTGGAGCCAGGAGCTGCTTTGCTCACCGTGGCTGCTGGACCTTCTCCCAAAGCCTCTTTCTCGGGACTCAGGCACATGCTAGCTTTCCCCAACACAGGCCACACAAATTGCAGCAATTAACAAGTGCAAAGGGCATGCTGTGGTTTTCACATCTATTACTGCATCTTAATACTCATCCATATCCTTGGGCCTAGTCATCAAATAGTAACAAGCAGGCTACGTTATCCAGATTTTCCCAGCTACTGCTCCTGAGCCCCACTGAAGAGATGCCAGTTCATTATTCTTCATGCATCCAAACACCATCAGTTAAGAAGTCTTCAGACTCAAGACAGAATGGCTTTTCTCTCACTCCTGCTATCTCCATGCTATGCGGTGTTGATCTTGAGCTCTGCCTTGCTCCTAATCTCTAATGGTGACCCCATCATTTCCTGTCCTACCACCACCTCCCTGCTGTAGTGCAAGGTCTGAAAGAGCCTAATCTTCCCTATGTGACTTGCAACAGCGGTTCCAAGCGCCATTGTCTTCCCTGTGCAGGAACCATACAGACTGAAAATTTTGAGTCAGCTTGTAATAATCCTCCAGGCATGTTTCTACTGTTCTCTGCTTCTCCAAGTTCTTTCCCTCTCTGCCTCCCAGTTTAATGACTATGCTGGTGAGGCAAATTCTGCCAGGACCAGGAACTTGGAGCATTTCAGAGTCCTTTTTAAAAGGTGTTTTTTGTTACTTGCAATCTGGCACACTGTGCCTATGTACAAACGATGCTAAACAAAGGTTGGCCAAAACTGGACACTACAGTTCCCAACTGCTTTTAAAAACAACAAGAGCAACAACAACAAAGAAACCCTATTTGACTTTGCAGCCCTCACCTACAGAGAAGTCTGGAAATGAGGCAGCTTCTGTTTCTACAGCCCCCAATTGCATAACTGAAGATGTTTTGTTGCAAAATCTACATCTAGCCCATAGCAAGGGAATAGCCAGTACAACCACTGGGACACCTACAGCCGTAGGGATTAAGAAGGAGGAAGGCAGGTCCTGGAGTGGGATCTGAACCACCCTGAGCTCTGCAGATCAAAGTCATCACGTTACTCTTTACCAAGAGGGACTGACACAACCAGCCATACACACTGGATGTAATTTCCAAAGACAGCTAAACCTGTTGAAGATGGGTAACAGTAGATTCACCTGACTTTGAAGCCAAACAATGTGATAGCTAATGCCTGCAGCCCAGAGACATGGACCCAATCTTTTTACAAGGAGCCTACAGCAACCACCCATGACTGCAACAAAAAGTATGTGAAGAGCAGCAAGAGCCACCATAGGTGTTCCCCGCTCCACAATAAGAGCTATAAGTGCAACCTGTAAAGTGCACCGAGGCACACTCTGCCATGCCACCTTACATGGGATGACAGGTACCTTGTCCTCAAGGGTGCTTCTCTCTGCCCTGGCATGCCAGGCATGTCAGGAGCAACTGCGCCAGTGCCCTTTCTTCCTGGCCACCCTGAGACCCGTGTACTAAATCCATGAGCCTGCGCACAGTGAAGCCCTCAAGTCAGTGTAATGTTATGTCTCAAAACCATCTTGCCAGGAAAGGCTACTTAACTTTCTGAGCCTTGGCTATGTTATTACCAACCATGGCAAACTGCTAGGGGACACCGATGCTAACCCTATGAGAAATAGCATGGGCAACTCACCATTTGCAAATCCAAGGAAAAAGTCCCACCAGACTAGCTGGAGCTACATACCCGAGCCACAATGAATGCCAGCAGTACCAGCTCAGACAAAAGCCTGCATTGCTGGAGGCTCTTACATGCATGCTCTTTGTCTCTCTTACTAAGGATTACAGAAAGTAAACTTCTGATGCTGCCTGTTCTGCTTTTCTCTATCCTATGTGACCTGGCTCAAGGTTAGTTTCAAAAAGCAAAACATTGAGTGACAGAGCATTTGTCAATAGTAAATGTAGAGGAGAAAAATGTTGCTGGCTTTCCAGAGCTGGTGCACTAGAAGGACAGGGAAAGTACACAAGTACAATGAGCGAAGACCTACCTTTAGCAGAGCTTCCTAGTTTGTCCTATCAATAGCACTGTGCGACTAATACAGCTACTTTTTTCATCAATTATAACTGGGCAAAGACTGTTTGTTTGGAGAG
Source organism: Cuculus canorus (assembly GCF_017976375.1). Classification (NCBI taxonomy): domain Eukaryota; kingdom Metazoa; phylum Chordata; class Aves; order Cuculiformes; family Cuculidae; genus Cuculus; species Cuculus canorus. The sequence goes on along the minus strand of NC_071405.1, from coordinate 56,900,925 downwards.
CTGCATGGAAATGTCCCTAGAGGAAGTGAGCAGCTTCAAGATCCAAGTGCATGTTCCGTGATAGCCTTGGGATCTTCTCCAGATCAGATATGCCTTGCTTTTCAGGGGCCGATGGCTCAGCTTCCAGCAGTGGAAAGGAAAGCAGGAATGGGGGCTTGCTGCAGCCAAGCAAAGGTCTTTCAGGCAAAAGCCCGTCTTCCATGTGGGCCATATCACCTTCGTGCCCAGGGGCAAGACTGCAGTCAGCAGAAGGTATATGAAGGGTGTCGAGCAGCACTGGGACAGTGCCTGAGTTTCTTCTCTCAGGAATCAGCATGCAGACTGCACTGTGTGCTAGTTACATCAGTATCTGCTGAGCAAACTCCCCATCCAGCATTTAGAGTGTTCATGGGAACCAAGTTCTACCAGCCACACTCCCCTTCCACCATCTTCCCTCCACCTAGCTCGCCTTTATTGCCAGACCACACAAGAAAACGTGTTGCACAAAGCCAACAGCAGGGAAGGTTGATGCAAGCCTTGAGGCATCCTGCAGCTTTTCTTTGGCAGGAACTTTTCCAATGTGAATTAGGAAATGTCTTTCCTGAACATTGAGGCATGTCAAGACAGCTGAAGGATCAGTGGCTCAGCAGCAATATTCCACCCCTGATTTGGAAGAGTGCTGGAACAGTTTCAGATGAGAGCAGCACCAAGCTTGCTCCAGAGGAGAACTCAAAGGTAAAATCACAAGACACCATGAGCAGCACTGGCAGAGAAGTGTTCCAAAACAAAAGTACTGTCTTCATAAGTTTCTGGGATTGCTGACAGATTCTTTAAGAGGTACAAGGGCTTGAATGCGATAGCAGGGCAATCTGAGAGTACACAGAAACTTTGCTGGGGCATCCACGTGCCTCTCCACCAAACAGCCACTCTGCCAAAGCGAGCACTAACAAACCAACCAGGCCTGGGATTTCAGAAATCTGTACTGCTTCCAACATCCCACTTCACTCAAAACATGCACAGGCTCTCCTTGAGGGGGGAGGAGCTGTGCAGGAACACAGCGTACATGAGGAACCAAAGCCAATCCAAGCTTTAAGCTGCCCTCATCAGAAAGAAGTTTGCAGGAACAGACCGAGCAACTCAAGACTAGGAGGAGGACTCCATAGACCAATGTAGGTCACATCAGGTATTTGTTGCCATTGATCTGTGCACCCACACACTTGAACGGCTGACGCACTACATCAGTGAGGGGTGATGGAGGGATGCCTGAGCACACACTGGACATGCATCTCAAGGGTCAAGAGGAGGGAAGTAGCTGCTTTTGAGTGATTGTCTAAAACCAGCGCCCTGATTTTTGCAAGTAAAACCAGCTCCATTGTCAGTTTCTTGAAAAAAAATTGGGGTTTATTGATTTAAACTGCAAACAGTCGTTACAAAAGAGATTCTCTTTTAAATAAACTCACACGAAGAGTAAGAAAAAGCAATGTAGTGAACAGTAAGGGGGGAGGAAATTACATTCATTAACTCTCTTTGTGCCAGTCCCATTCACCTTGGCAAGGAAAACTCTGAACTTGGAATACAGAAATGCAAAGACAAACTGTATTTGGAATGTCTTCAGATAGGCACTTTGAGCCAAAGGCTTTTCTCCTTGAAGAATCTATACAAAAAAAGATAAAAAGGTCTTCCTTCCATGCTGCCTCGCAACAGAGCTCAGGTACGTACATTCTAAAGCCCAGGTAGACAAGACCCAGGGGAGAGGAAGAGGAGAAGAGGAAAGGCAAAGAAGCACATTAACTCAATTTGCAGTCCAACACAAAAAAAAAAAAGGAGGGAATTCTAAAATAAATAATCCAAACACAGTTTTTGCATTTTTTTAAATTAATTTTTCATTTTTTAAAATAAAATAACCAAAAAAGTGTAAAGTTACAAAAAACGTCATTGTAGTATAATATATTAAACTGTGGGGAAAAAAAAAGGAAAAAAGACACTTCACAATCTTAAGATTAATATGGAAGATCATAATTTAAACATAAAAGAATATATTCTATGGATTCATCATCCCGATAAATATGAACAAAATTAACAAAAAAGCATAGGTTTCGGCAATAAATACGTTTTGATAAGTTAAATAAGCTTTTTTATATTGTTGTGCAGTGACAAGCAAAATTTGCTCTCCAATTTCTGAAAAGTTATACAAAATTAAAAACCCAGGAAAAAAATAATAAAAAGCTTGGCGTGAGTGCTCTAAGATAGGTCTAAAGTACTCTAGAGCAAAACCATTAAAGCTATGTCTACTGGAACTTTGTTTACACGAACTTGTGTGTGTGTGTATATGCGTGGAATGACTTCCGTCAGCCCCACCCCCTCTATTTCTTTGTTTTAAGATGTCACATGAATACACGGGGAACTTTTAGCACCAAAATCAAGTCTCTCATAGTCCATCTGGTTTTTGTATATTTTTTTTTGTTTTCTTCCTCCCAGTCGAAGTCCCACTCACATTACAATCTTTGTCTGTTCTCAGCTTTTTCTTCCTGCAGACCTGAGTGGATCCAGGCAAGATTAGTCTTTAAGGGGAGGGGAGAAAGAGGACTGGATGTTAACAGTTGCCCACATGCCTGCAGCCTAGCGGTAACTGGCCAGTCGGGAAAGGACTGGGAGAGGGCGATGCAGTACATGGCCAGGGGAGGGAGCTGGATCTGGACATTCCTGCACATCTGGAAGTGCACAGAGCTGCTGGTGCCCTCTGCAGCTGGAGAGGTAATACAGTCACAGTGAAAAAAAGTGTTAAAAGGCACTAAATTTTTGTAAACGTTATTGCTTTTCATCGTAATTTGGCACTTAAGGTTTAAGCCAGCGGGTCTACAGCAGGCAGGTGGACATGTTAACATCCAGCTTGGACTTCTGGGGACGGGGTGGGGAAAATTCAGCTTAACATCGTAATAGAGATTGGGGGGAGGGGGGGGAGTGAGAGGAAACCCCAGATTAGTCGTCAGAGATGGAGAGTCTGCTGAAGATGGGAAGACGTCTTGAGGTGTCCAGGATAGGGGAATCTGAGCCGCTGTGGCTGCTGCTGGAGCTGCTCAGATAGCCCTCCTGGTCAGAGAGGGAGTCCTGAGGACTGGGTGGCGAGTCAAACATGTTGGGGGACTCGGACATGGGCCTGAACAAGAAGGTAGTGGGGGAGTTCCCGCTGGGCACCTGCACCCCCATGCTGGGGGCGAAGAGACTGACCAGCTCCTGGCTGGAGAAGGTGAAGGGGTTGCTGGCGCAGTCAGGCAAGGTGGGGGAGCCCAGCAGGTCGTCGGCGCTCAGCATGGGCGGCGGGGTGATGGAGGTGGGGCTGTCCAGCAGCCCGCTGGCAGCAGCGCTGGGGAAGCCGGCGAAGCTGAAGCTGTGCTGCAGGCGGGGTCTGTCGGCGGCGGCGGGCTCGCGGCTCCCCGCCACGGCGCGGCGCTCCTCCGCGTTGTGGATGAAGTGGCAGCGCGGCCCGTAGGGGCAGAACCCGATGGTGTGGAAAGTGCGGCAGAGCTCGGTCTTGTACTTGGGGTGGCGGGTGAGGCTCCGCAGCTCGTGGATGCCGTGGGCGAACTGGCATTTGTCGCCGTACTTGCAGGCGCCGTTCTCCTCGAAGGGGCGGCACAGCTCCGTCTTGTAGCGGCTGGAGTTGACCTGTCCCCCGGGCTGCTTCTGCTGCAGCAGGCGCTCGCCGCCCTCGGAGAAGGAGCGGTCCCGAAAGCGGCTTTCCCGAGGGCCCAGCACGGGAGCCGGCTCCCCTTTGAGAGCGCCCAGGAGCTGGTTCTGGTGGAACTTGGAGTTGGGCAGGGTGACCGAGTGCCGCCTAGGGAACCCCCCGGCGGCCGGGGTGCCCACCGCCTTCCTGTCCAGCAGGCACCCGCTCACGCCCGAGGGGCTGTAATTCAGCATCTTGTTGCCCTGCGGGGAGAAACCAAGGGCCGGTCAGCGCCGCCGCCTCCGCTGGCGCCTCCCGCGCAGCGAGCGCGGAGGGCGGTCACCGAGCAAACCGACCACCGGGCGAGAGCCGCCGCCCCCGCGGCATCTCCCGAGGCGCAGAGAAACCCCCCGGGGGGCGGCGGAGAGCGGGAAAAGCAGCGCCAGCGTCTGCCCAGCCCCCCCCCTCCCCGCCCCGGCGGGAAGGACCGGCCCCGCCACGCGGCTCGGCGGGGAGCGGCGGCGGAGCCCGGGACCGGGCGGCGAAACGCAGCCCTCGTCCCCCACCCCCGCGCTCCGACTTCGCTCCCGGTTCGGGGAGAAAAGAACCCCCTAAAAAAACAGCACAACGCTACAAAACCACGAACTCCGACAAAAACACGACCCCTGGCTCGTACCTTGCATAAAACTTCGCTGAGGTCGAAGATGCTGGGCGACACCAGGGCCGTGGACATGTTCGGGCGCGGGGACACGCGGCGTGGGTCGGGCTCAGCCTCCGGCACCCCGGCCCGCAGCCTCCCCGCTCCGCCGCTCCCGGCGCGCTCGGCGGAACCTCAACTTATAAAGTTTCGGAGTTACCCCCCGGGAGGAGGAGCCGGCGGCGGGAGGAAGGGGAGGAGGAGGGTAGGGTGATTGACACCGGCGCTGAATCACCCCAAAGGGCGGGCGGGGGGGCGCGCGTCGCGCCCCCGCGAGCCCCGGGCGCACGCGCAGCCCCGAGCCCGCTGCGACCCGCGTCGCGCGCAGCCCCGAGCGCAGCGGGGCGTCGGTTCGATTCCCCACCCCGACCCCCCTCCCGAGCCGCGCTCTTCCCCCCCGACTTTTATTGAAGCCTGGCAGGCTCTGCGAGCTCCCATCCGCGCTCATTGAAATGATGAAAGTACGGGTTTGCCCTTTGAAAGCGTGTTCGATGGCTCCCGCTTCGCTCCCCGCAGAACCCTCCTCCAAAAAAACAACAGGGAAAAAAAAAAAGAAACAAAATACCGTCGGCGGGCCAATAATCTGTTCCAGATTTCGCTCGGCACACCGTGATTCACGCAGATTCCCGAGGCTCCGCACCCCCAGCCCGTGCTTCCCCCCCTTTTCCCCGGGAAGGGAGCCCCGCCCGGCGCAGCGCAGCCCCCGGCTCGAAGGAGCGATCGCTTCTTCTGGTGTTTGCTTTGGGGCTGCAGGAGCTGGAATGTGAGCTGGCGGCTGAGCTTTTCCCCCTCCTTCCGTCTTCAAGACCAGCCTAAATAACCGACGCAGAGAAACGCCCGCAGGCTCCGACTATTCCAGATTTTATATATATATATATATATATGTATTATTTACTTAAGTAGAACGATCAGGTTCCTCGAATTTCCTTCTCTTTCTCGTTCCCCCCTTCCCCCCGCCGGCCTTGGCCAGCAGTGGGGAGTAACCAGGGGAGAGACCAGCCTGTTCTTTCTGCAGTTGTTTACTCGTTCTGTAGATGGTGCTTGTTCCCAGGGCTCTGAGCCTCTCTATAATTAAACCCAGTTTAATTGTTAGGTTAGAAACGTCATTTCGGGGACTTTCCAAGAGTTACCGAGAAAGCCAGCGCGATAACTATTTCACTGCTGAGTCTCTCCAAGCCCGGTTTTCACCCGGGTTCCTCCCTGCTGCGAGGCTGATCAGAGGGATCATTGCGGGAGAACTGGGATCTTTTTGCCTTGTTTGCTTGTCCCGTGTGCATTTGTTTTGGAAACTCGGGGTTTAAGGTTGCAGCGGCGAAGGCTGAAGCCGAGAAGTAATTTTTTCCCAGTGATCTAGTTTGGCATTGGCTGCGCACGGGCTCAGCTTAGGGGGGGATATAGCAGCTCACCCCAAAGTCAGAGGCCTCTGGGGCAGAATGGGAACTTGTGCGGGCACGAATTCACGCCGAGTGAAGGAATGAAAAAATCGGAGCCTTCCGCCTCCCGCTGGAGCTGTGCCAGAACAGATGCAAATGAATAAAGATAAATAAATGAATAAATTGAAGTCAATTATTAAAGGAGATTACTGAAAAAAAGTGAATGAACGCAATGACATGCTCACTAGCCTTCTCATGCAACTCAGTCCATCCAGGCCCAGCACGTTCCAAATGGGATACTACAGCTTGGCCCGGGAAGCAGGAATAAATGTCCAGGACTTCCTCAGCCCTTCCCAAATCCATCCTCAGTGCAGGAGCAGCCTTTGGAGCACTTTTGTTCTCTGGTTCCGATGCAAGGAGATGCTAAACTTGTCTCAGAATACAGAGAGATAAGAGTCTTCATTAGACCTGTTCACACATTTAGTGGAGGAGTCAAGAACCACTTTCCTGAGTAAGCGCTGAAACAGACCAGAATGGCCAGAAAACGGGGAAGACGCAGGAGGCAATAAATAAAATTATAAAGGACGTTTAAGGGAGTACTTTTTCCAGTCTTCTGTGTGTATAAAACTGGCCTCATTGGCACATGATGCTGTGGAGGTCAAACGTATAATCAGGGTCAAAAAAGCTATTGGACAAATTTATGGAGGAAAAGTCCCTGGAGTTTCACTAAAAGCAAAGGCAGACCTCCACGGTATGTTGCGGGACAATGCACAACAAAAGTGTCACACTCTCATTCCCCCATTCTTCCCCTTAAGCGCACACTGCTCCTGGAGGTAAGAGGAAGGCCACACCAGACCTCTGATCTGACCCAGTTTGGTTATTTTTACATAGTTAGGGTCTACTTTTATGCTTTATACTCTCTAATCCTGATGGGCTTGGAAGTGCGCCTCACAAATTTGGGATTAGCTGTGCAATGTCGGTTTGGGCCGGGCAGGAGATCAGCACTGGGAAGTACAAGTCAGCACTATCTCATCCCTGGAGCTGCTGGGCTCTGCTAAGGGCTGGAGAACAGTCTGACGAGGGGGCTGCGCTCCTTGTCCAGTTTAACTCCCAATCAATGTAATAAGAGGTTACTTCAAGCACTGACTCTAAACTGAATCCAAGTGCCAGCTTTGCCACAAATATATTTGGTGATTTTACAGCTCCCATAGCAACAGAAAAAGATTGCTCTGTTAAGACACCGACACTTCTTCACCAGGAGCTGTTTGGCAATTGGAAGCCTGCGGGTCTGCTTGCGTCAGTTGCTCAGTTACCAGGCAAGAACACGGGTGCAGAAAAGCCTGAATTGTTGAAAATAAGGGAGAGGGGGATGTGTGTGTTTGGTTTGCTCCCCCACTTCTGCCTTCCAGTTCCCAAATTTTCAGGCTAAGAAAGGGAAGTGCTTTCGTCACAAGCAAAGTTCTCCCATGTGAGTTAGGCATTTCTCTCCCCTGCTCCCATGAGAATCTTCAGGTAAATAAAAGCGTCTTTTCTGCAGTGGTGCTCCAGTGTACGGAGGCTAGAGACGGAGGAAGGACAAATCTCAACCTCCCGCCATTATTTCTGCTGGGGGTGTAAAATGAATCGAAGCTTTCTGCTCTTCTTTTCATATCTTTTGGGCTCAGTGCTGTTTTTGTTGGCTGTTCCCCTGGAGGTGAACGTGTGGAAGTGCCTTTCTGTCAGTCTCCACGAGATGTTTCCAGTGTTCCAGGCACCTCCTCAGGCAGTGTGGCCTTTCAGGGGAGTAGGCGGATGTCAGAGTGGCCATTCCTCGCCAGTCCCTAACTTTTAATCCTTCCTTTTATTTTGGCCTTGCACTCTTTCCATGGAACATCTCTGGGTAGCCACTGGGAGGTGTGAATGGCTCGGGATGGAAACCACAGCTTGTAGGTGCGCCCTCTGCCAGGCTTTTCTGGCACCCAAGGAAGCCCAGCCTCCGCCTGCTCCCAAGCGAAAGGGATATTACCAGCTGCTCGGTGAGAAAACAAATTCACAGAGATACAGGAACGTGTGTTAAGGCGGTGAGAAGCAATGGGAGTGAGATTCCTGGCAGTTCGGGTATGTAAACATTCATAAAATAGAGAGTGTGTGCATGTGTGTACTTTGTGGTGGCAGAAAAACCAAGAAGCTAGTTCCATTATTTTTGCTGGAACTGGTAGCAACAGTGCCAGGCAAATACTATAAGCCCTTAATCCTCCTGACTTTACACCTGTGAATGACCTAAAGACCATCCAGGGTGAGCTAAATTATGGGGTATCTTTACTTATTAGTAATGGAGTTTGGGATCTGATTTGGTTGTTCATAAAGAGGATTTTCTGTTTCTCAGTAGCTCAGATGCCAGACTACCTCTAGGGGAATTGAATGGAGGGGGAGACGGGTGGTAGAGATGTGTATAACCTTCTTCTGAAAGTGTCACATGGATGTGACTAGCCTGCCACAAGTCTAGCGCTGGTGGCACTGACGAGGTACTGCAGTGGAAAAAGCAGAGGTATTCTTTTAGCAGACACGGGGTAAGGAAATTGGCTGAACTTAATGGATCTAAGTTATGATTTCCAGTGGAAATACTAATGCAATTAATATTTCCACATAGCAGAACAGCAAGCCCATGCTAGTGTGTAGCTGTTTGTCACAACTGCTCAAGCATCTGGGCCAACCACATCCTGGGGTCCGTCCAGCTGTACCCAGATACATGCAGCCTGTGCTGGGGGTGGGAGAAGGGCTGAGGCACAAACCAGTGTGGAAAATAATAGATTTGAGGGGCTGGACGAAAAGAGCATCACCAGGACTGGCTGCTGCATGGTTGTGGAACGTCAAAGTGCCTGAAAAGGAACCTCTACCCTCTGCCTCTGGCCTGGGTGTGGGGCTGTCGCTGTGCACTGGCTTCCCAGCAGAGCACCCACCAGCCTACCTGGGGTCTGCACACCTGCCCAGATGTGGGACACAGGGCTGGAAAGCCCAGCAGATCCCTCCATAGCGCCCCAGGCCTCCCTGCCACCCACTCACTGCTGGCACCCACTGCCTCCTGCAGAGAAACCTCTCTTTTCTTACCAGGGTTTGCCTGTTCTCAGTGAAGTTGCAAACCCTTTGATTTGCAAAGAGCAAGTCTCATCTGATCACTCCTCCCTGAGCATACCACAAACTGCATGAATCTGGGGAAGGGATTTCCATCCTGCCAGTATGGTAACAGGAGCTGAGAAGGCATCCCAGCATGGTTACAGCAAGGTGAGGGATGGAACAAGATATGTTTTGCACTGCTGGCAGAGGAGAGCTGTGAAACAGCTGTCAGGAAGGCTGGTGTGCTGTCCCACTGCAGGTTACTGGACCAGCATCCTGTCCCTGTTTCTATGGGAAGACCACCTGTGCAGGAGAGCTTGTGCAGCTGGTTGCCGGTACCATTTTTCTTCCAGGTCGTAGTCAGGCACATGGCAGTCCCCGGGTCCCCAGCATCCCTGCTGGGCCCAAACTCAGGAGATGATTATGTTGTACAGCAAGGGCACAGCTTCAAATAGGTACCTTTAACTTGGCCTGGTCTGCCCAGGGCTCTGTGCCTGCCAGGGCAGAGAGAAGTCAAATATCTCTCATCAAAATGAATTGTCGTTCAGATTAAAGGAAGTGCCAGAAGCTTTAAAGAGGCTATTAGCAGTTTCCAAGAAAAAAAGCAAGTGACACCTGCTGCATGTCATAACAGCCATTGCCCTTGTATTGATAAGGTCGTTAGGGCATGAAACAGAAGTGATCGGGGATGTGGAAAGGCATAGATCTCAGAAAACAGCATAAATTCCATGTTTTTTTCAAATCTTGCTTCTGTGCTCCCAGGCCCATACACAGCAGAGCGATAAACAACACAGCGATTTCTGTTGGCCTCTGCCCATTTCTAGCCAGAGCAGCCCTGGCTGCTGATTTATTCAACAGATGTCAACTAATGGAATGTTTCCATGATTTTTCCCTCTGAAAGAATGTGCTAGGACTAAATGCTTTCACCTTTCATTTTTTCAAGGAGAAAGACTAAAGCTACTCAGGAGCCTCCAAGATTGTGACATTTGTCTGACATGCAGTGCTGGTGTGTGAAGGTGCTCCTTGCTGTGCTGATGGCAGCTCACTTTCAATAGCCCCAGCTATAACCCTCTGAAATAGCTTTTTGGCCCTTCACGGTGGAACTTGTCATAACCTTGCTTCCAAACACATGGGATGCACTCCACACATCTTACAGCTCCATGAGATATTTACATCAGGGAAGCAGCTTGCTTTCCTGCCTATCCCGTTCCATCAAAACACACTTTTAGCACCAGGCAGGAAGCCAAGGTCAAGTTTCCTTTTATTTTTTTTTTTTGTTTCTCTGTCTGCTCTGAATATATTATGATACAGACTACAGTTCCACTATATCTTTTCCCACACAACCATTGCTCATTCAGACTACAGCAGGAAACACACTTTCATCTCTGCTAGCTGGGCATGGCTGGAGCGCCCCATGCCTGTAGGAGCTGCATGGGGAGGACACGGAGCGAGTCTTTGCAGATTCTCATGCATGGAGGATGGAGAGGTTTGGTCAGGTCCAAATCTGGGAGGGCATTTCCAGGGAGCCTTTCACATCGCCTCCTTTGTCAGGCCAGTAATGAAGGACTTAGATGGGGATGGGATTCCTCTCACCTGATTTTAGGTGCCTAAAAGTTAGGTGTCTAAACCTAATTAAGTTGGACAGGCTTCCTGCATAGACAGTGGAGACAAATAGGCACCTCTAGTGTGTGAGTCATCTCACCTATCTTGAACGTTTATCTTGAGAAGGGCTGACTCACTCAGCAGCCAAGCGCCTGCTTCTCTTCTGTAACTCAAAAGACAGAATTGGCAACTTGCTGAGAATTTGACAACGAAATTTAGGATCTAAACTAAAGTTGGGCAAGGTGAAGTCCTACCTCCAGCTGAGGCAATGGCTGTGGGAAGCATCGTGACTATACTCTGGCTTGGCCCCCCACCCCTGCAATTTCCCTCAGAGGGTCCATTTCCAGCCCTCCACAAGCAAGGGTGGGTTTTAGCCTGTCCAAATCACGTTATCAGTCCTTATCACATTATGAGACCAAGTTAAATATTTATAAAGCACCTGGGGGCAGGGTCCATGTCATTCGCGTGTTTGTATATTCCCTTGAGGATTGAAGCCCCCATGACGGTTGCAACCCTTTGCAGACTGATACAATACGGCACCGTGGGTCCCTGTGCCAGTCTGCAGGTCCTGACAAAATGCAGCCAGGAAGGCAAGAAGACCTCATGGACATTGAGAAATAAGCAGGAGTGAATCATAAGAGTCAGAAGAAGCTACTAATGTGTGGGAAAAAGGCAAATGTGCTACCTCGGCACAAACATGTAATAAGGAAGTATGTAATAATAATTATTGTTATTGTAATATGGTCTGGGTGAGCTTTTGGGAAAAAGATATCTAATAACTGACAAGCGACGTGGCTCGGTTTGTTTTGATCTGAAATTCAAACAATGGTTGTGTTTATAAGGCAATAATACACAGGGCACAGAGCACTGGCACCACACCAAATATGCACTCCCCAAGTCGGGTTTATATAGGTCATGCCAAACAAATAATAGTGTTCTTCAATATAATTACTGATTCATTACAGAGAGAGAATGTAACTCAGTCTGTTTGGATTTCAGGGAGGCGTTAGATATGGTAAATTCATACATTTGAACTTGAATTGGGAAGGCTTTGTGCGCTCGTCTAGTTCTACTCTTGCAGGAGCCAGTGGTAAAATTCCCACTGCAGCCTGCCCCAGCAGCACAGGAGTCTCCCTGCCAGCTTCGTCCGGTGCTGGTGCTCCTGCTGCCCTTTACAGACTCTCTAAGCACCCTTTGATGCACTTCACAATGTAAATTGGGAAACCAGACTGCTTCTAAACTGAGACCTGAATCCAAATGTGCTGGACCTGGCACTTGATCCAGGTGACTGCACTCACCCCATTAGCTGTCCTCGATCCTGTCCTCTACTTCTAAGCCCCCTGGTCCCTGCCTTGCTTCTGGATGTGTCTCTTTACACATGTTATTCCAGTGTTATTTCAGGGGGAAGTGGCAAAAGCCAGAGGACAGGAAGGCCCAGCAATGCCCACCAAGTACTGTTTCAAAAAAAAAAAAGAGAGATAGGGGAAGAAGGATAACAAGGCAATAGCATTTGCTGCCAAAAGAGAACCATGTATTAGAACTACAAGCAAAGCTCAGCAGGGCTAGGAGGAACTCCAGAAGTTTCTAACTAAAGTCAGAAACCAAACCACAATGACGGAGAAGGTTCAGCACACACAAATGCCAAAGCAAGCTGTTTCAGAAGAAATTGGGCAGGCCTCTCGTTCTGAATTAGAAGCTGGCTTGCAGGGGTCAGCAGTGGGCATACTGTTCAAGCACTGCACGTAAAAGACCTGCATCATGGGTCAGCATGAAAAATATGTCATCGTATAACCTAGTCACACATCACAGTCCGTGTCCGCTTGCCCACTTTGAAGCAGGACCTAAAGAAACCTTGTAAGGCAGACCATGCTGAGTCAAGATCAAAAGTCCACCAAAGGCAGCATGGAAAAACAGAAACAGGATCAAAGGCAGAGCTGGGTGGAGGACTTTTTTGTGCAGGGAGATTGAGGAGTATAATATTATGTCATTTGCACCAGGGAAGCAAAGGGCTAGAAAACAATGGTTCCATTTAGTAACGACTGGCTGATGCTTATGGTTTATTTGTGCTATGCAAGTTGAAAAGAAAGATGTAAAGGTGCTTTTAAAAATAGTTGCAAGGGAAGTTTGTGCTTTGCCACCGATCTCTCCTGTAGTAGTGTTCCCCGCTGGATGCGATCTGCTGATAAGCTTGTACCTGGCCTGAACTCGGCTCTGCATGCCAAGCCACCTGTAGCAGTGTACCTGCTCTGGCTGGACTGCCAAGACCCACTTTTGCAGAGGCTGTATGCAACTGCCTTGTGGGCAATGTCCAGCCCTTGGCAGCAGCTGGAGAAGCCCAGCCTGTGCAATGAAAGCCCGCTCAGCATCCAGCTGTCATGGAGTGGGAACCACATGGTGGGAACAAACATGGTCCCTGGCAGGGTGTGGTGACACCAAGACCCATGCAATAAGAAATGGAAGGGGTGTGTGTGTGTGTAAATAGCTTACTAGTATGACCTAAATGCTACCAGGTCTTTGTTTATTTTTCTGAAGGCAGTAAAGAACCACACAGATCCTGAGACTGGAATTTGGGGACCAGAGGCTGAGTGCTGGCACAAAGCAAAGGCATCTAATCCCTCCACATGGGAACACAGCTGGGATGGGAGCAGAAGGCTGTCTTCCAAGTTTACAGCTTTTCCTTCATACAGAAATTTTTGCAGAGAAACAAGAGGGAGAAATGGCACATATCCACCACCCAGAGAGGTGGGAGTTTCACCACATGCTCTGTGGAAGGACCAGGCAGGGGAGATTGTTTGCTGGATGATGCCTGCCATGTATTTCAAGCAATGTTTCTTGCTGCCCCCAGCCACTAGTGCTGCTCTAGGGCCCTAGGTCCATGGAGTGGTAGGCTTTTGGCTGAGAAGAAAAAGCAAAGCCTGGACTAATTGGCACCAAAGAAGAGTTAATCATGCTTCTCATGAAAGCAGAGACGTTGGGCCTGGTGTCTTACAGTGCAGGTAATTAGTGCTGATGGGATGCTGTGGTGCCCTGCTCCACAGCACAGTTTCCTCGATGTTGCCAAGCCCAGGCGGTCTCGGACATCAATGTCAGGGAGCTGCTTCCTTACAAACCCTTTGTTTCTGTAAGGGAATGAGAGGTTTTGCACATACAAGACATTGATTGCTAGCTTCTGGAGTTGGGCAAAGAGAAAGGCTGTTGCTCTAACTTGTTCCTACTTTTTTTTTTTTTTTTTTTAAGACTTTGCTCCATATATTGTGTGGCTAGAAGAGAATCTCATTTTTCACTCAAAAAAAGCATGCTTTTCCTGCTAGTTAGTGCAGAGAAAAACATGAAAATGCTACATTGTGAGCCAAAGACTGAAGAGTCAAATGCAAACATACAGAATTCAATGTTATTGGTTTTAATTTTTTTAATTGTATTGTTTTAGGTGACAGTATTTTGGAATCTGACTCTCAAACGTTTCCCATTAGGTCTCCTGGAAAGGAGAGGATGTCAGCCCTCTAGTGCCACTTGGGAAATGCCAAGATCCTAGTCCGCAGCTCTGCAGGGGAGGTGTTACTTGGCAAGTACCTAGAGTTTAATCAGAAGTTTGGGACCACCTTTGGGCTGGAGCAGAGAGAAAAGCAGATCAATTTTTCTCTTTCAGCTCTCCTGTGTGCAGCCAGTCCAGCTAGATGATAGGTCCAGCAGTAACTCCTAGCAACAGGAAACTCTCCCTCAATGGCTACCTGATGTCCTATGTGAAACAAGTCAATGGTACAGGCAATTCTTAGTGGACAAGTATCCACACATCATAATTTATGCAGTAACTGAGAGGACTGAAATTACCTGCAATTAATTTTTTCCAGCAAGGTGTCCTTCCAACTGAGACTTTGCACTTCTTTGCAGTAACAGCACATGCACAACCCATGCTTCTTCATTTCTTGCCGTAGCGTGTCTGCGGATACACAATTGCTATTCCCAGGCCTTCAGAGTGAGTATCCTTAGACATATGAAAAATGTCTTCTAACTTCGAAATTCATGGCCCTTTGGTTTGTGCACATCCAGCCCTTACAGCTGAGGAATTGTACCTGCTAATTGTTACTGAACTTTGCAGTTGGTTGACCCACTGGTACAGCGATGGGATACCAGGTGGAGTTGTGCAACTCCTCCCAAGTTCAGATGTGTTCAAGATATGTGGCTCAAAGATGACCAGTCTGTCGCAGGTCACTATCATTGATGGATCAGAACCCCATAGATTCAAGCTTTGGTGGGTATGATAGCATCTGGTGCAAATACAGCTGTTCCAAAATGCAAACCAGAATTTCTAAATGCTATTGAAATGGTGAAGACCCACTGAGGAGTAGGTATGCGGGTGGTAGATGGCAAAATCTCCTTTGGTGAAACTGTTCTAAAGGGCAAGTCTGTTGATGAAGGGAAGGTCCCATGTACACCTCCAACAGTATAAACTCAATGGAAAGCAGCAGCAGCAAAAGCCAGCAATGCACCAAAAGCTAAGTGTCCAGGCTAAATCAGGTCAATAAAAATAGTGATGCTCCTGAATGAATATGCCAATCTAAGCCCCATTTCCTGAGGCAGTTGAACTCACAAACCTTGTCCCAGGCAGAAGGGCTGTTGCAATGATGATGCTATGGAGGGGGATGGCTCGGCCTCATAGCTGAGCTGTATACAGTTATGGTGGATTTGTACTTGTGAAGTGCATGCTTTTGCATCTCTCTTTAGTATGAGAAAAAGAAAAAAAACAGGTGTTTCTATGCATGTGAGTGCTGGGGAGTACATATACTAGACTGGGAAGGGTGTGCATGTTTGTGCATGAGTGTGTTTGTGCTGGCTTAAGGAATTGCATATGTGCATGAGAACAAGTGCTAGTGAACACGTGAATGAGACACTGCGTGGACATCATGCAGCTGCGTGTGAGCATCCTGGACTGCAGAAGAAATGACGTGCATTGAGACGGAGTGTGGATTATGCAAGGGCTGGTAGAGCTGCACCACTGCTCACTTATGCAAGCCACGGGGAGTGTGGGATTGCGCCTGCAGGAGGGCAGAGCACCAGCACAGGGCAGCACACAAGGTGCTCTGGTGCTGGAGGAGAGCTGCAGGAATGCTTATTCCCAACCGGTTATACAACACGGTTTAGCTCAACAAAGAGTTAATTCAGGAAAGAAGAGTCTAGAAAGGCTCCTGCCAGCTATAAACAGAGCGATCAGCATACACAGGATGTGGCAAGCAGCTAAAGGCGTCCCGTTATTAACTTCACTTTTATTTCAAGGGTACTCACTTCTCTGTTCTGTTTCCTATTTGGGAAGTGAAACCTAAGATCATGGTACCATTAAAAAAAAATTTGGTCACAGCTTGTTTGTTTTTCTACTTTATTCTCTCTTCTTTTAAAAAGTTACTTGGCTTTTCCTTGAATGGAATTTATTGATATTACTGGTAACACATTAAATCTTCACTCTCTGTTTCTCTCCTGGTGGATGATCTCATTTCTCTCATTTGAAACTGTTGACTCTGAGGGGAGTGTTTACACCTCATGGCGTGTTCACAGTATGGTGTAACTCAAAGCACAGAGAACAACACAGGTTCCTCCTAAGAAAAGCCAGAGCTGACCTGTGCACTGCTCACAAGGTGCTTTGTAAACATTTATTCATTCTTGCACATATGCTGCCTTCCCTCCCCCCATCAGGTGAGGAAATGTTATTGTCACCATTTCACAGATGGAAGAAGTGAATGCAGATAGGTTTGGTGACTCACCCGCAGCCGCTGAGGCAGATCTAGAGCTGAGTTGTTAAGCTCCCAGCCACCTAATGTAACCCAGCAGGTCACGTTCCCACCCAGGACAATATAGGTACTGCCAGTTCCATCTACTTGCCACCCACTTGCCCTGTGAAGCAGTAATGCTCATTTCCACGTTTGCAGAATGAGATCAGATTGCTGTGGCTTACTCCATGCGACGGTGTCATCACAGCGCGATACATTAGGAGGATATCATGATGTTATTATGCTAGAAACTAACGCAAGGTCAAGCACAGAACAGAGGTAGGCAGTTGAAAATGAGCAACCACGTGCTCCTCAACTGCATCACACACACACACACCCTGTACCAAGGTGTTGTTTGATCCTACCACGCTGCAAGCACCCCGTGTGCTGGGCAGGGTCCCCCCCTTCTCTGTTGGGGCCTGCATTCATTTCTGCCCCATACGGTCCCCATGCAAATAACTGAGGTAGGAAAGATGACACCATGAGGCAGCAGAAGGAAAATGTTTTGTTCTCCAGTGGAAACGGCTCTCAAAGCACATGGGCAGTAGATAAAGATCATGGCCCCAGTTCTCTGGTGAGGCTGGTTTGTTTCGAGTGCTGAGCACTGGCTGCAAACCAAGGCTTCTAAAGGTGGTTCAATACAAGCACTTGGGTGTCTGATCACAGCTGAACATCCAGGGCCACATGTTGCCACTGCTTGGTTCTGCCTTGCTATTTAAAATCCTTGCTGTTATTGTTATTCTCTTCCACACAGAATCAAGAACAGCAACAACAATGCCCCCCCCTTCCTTATCATCTTCTTTGCTTTTTGTGCTGTTTACACAGGGCATGATTTCACTCATGTCCAACTCATTGCAGACGAGACAGATTAGTCAGTTCCACTTTCTGAAGCGGGCTGGTCTGGCTGGCTGCTGCTCAGGGCCCGCAGGATGCTGCTGCAACCAGGCTCACGCTACTGGAGGGGAGGTTAGCTTTCCCAGCATGGACCTTAACTTTCGTTTTTAAATAAAACACTTGATATTCTCTTCTTTTGAATACAACTTTTGTAACAGGTAATTCCAACGAAGCTGGTGTTGCTTTTTGACTTGCCACGTGCAAAACTTGTTTCCATTGCTATGATGAAGTTTGCAGAAAGGTCCTGATTGATTTCTGGGGCTTTGGACCTATCTCTTAGGGGCTGTTACCATACTTGTTGAGAGCAAGAGCAAAACACTCACTGATTTCAAGGTGCGAGAGATTAGGGTCTCAGAAGCACTTGGGAGTATGAAGGAAATGCATTTGAGTGCCTGGCCCGTTCAGAGGCCTCCCTACATCTCTTCCTACTCCTACCATGGTGTGTGTTTTGGGGGGGTGCTGAGACTTTACAGTTGTAGGACGATAGAGAGGTAGAAGTCTTGAGCATCTAGGAGGAAGAGAGCTTGCTCTTCTTCCTCTGTCCCTCCTTTAGGAGCTGTAAGTACCACCCAAACTGTGCCAGCGACCTGGGTGTGACAACACCACCTTTCCAGCATTTATCGCTGGAGTTAAGTTTTCCTTTCCTTATTGAGGGTTAAATGGGAGTTTTCAGGACGTGGAGGAAGGCAGCGTGGCAAGGGCTGTGATCAATGGCAAGAGAGTGTGGAAGAACCTCAAGCCAGCACCTTTCATCCACAGAAACAGAAGACCCTCTGTTGTTGAACTGGCGTAGAGTTAATCTCGTAGTTAAAATATTACTGGGCTCTAGTTGCTCTTATCCTTCCACAGTGCAAGGGGCAAGGGGCTTAGTAGGTCAACTGGCTAGTACCTGATAGCAACTAAAGGAACTCGATCAAGGCCCAGAATTTGACCTGTGCCTCCTTGGTTTAGATCCTCTTCCACAGTTCATGTCATTCTTGTTCATGCTCCAGTGTGTTTTGTGCTAAACAGAACAAAGTAAAAACCCTGCAGAGAAGAAAGCCCAGTCAAAGCTAGGTATGTTCACTGCAGGCTTCAGCAGCTGTCCTGCAGTGATGGTGCACAGAGTGCTCGTGAGGGCAGCCTCGCCATCACTGGCTGCTAAATGAAGGTGGAGTCCTTAGAACAGTACGAAACGTAGTGCATAATTTCAGGAGTCCCTTATGGGGAACATAGCTGTGCCAACTGTGAGAGACAAATGAAATTACTAGTTGAGAAGGAGTCACAAATCCAGGGCAAACACCCAGGCAATACTCTGCCTTCTCGTAAGGCATATAGCCAACACCCTGATTACACTAGTAATCAGGGTCCTGAGTAGCATGGGGCTTGTTTGCTGCTGGCATTGCCTCTGTGCCCACCCTAGCCACAAATCTCTGGTTCCAAACCTAAGCCACCAAGACTGCAAGTTACAGTTTTGCTGGCCAAAAGCTTTTTAAGTGTGAACAGGGAGCAATCCCTGCTATCTCTACAGGTTCCAGCTCGGCAATGTGTGCTACACCCATTCATCTAAATGCAGAATTAGCTCTGAAACTAATGATAAAGCTTTAAATGCCATCACACAGCTAGTTTATTTCCCCACTGTTCCAAAGTACTTCCCAGGTGCTACAAAGCTTAGCTGCCAAAATCTCCATAGCCGCTGCTGACAATCTCAGTGACACAGCTCTTCATTGCATCATCTTTCCCAGTTGTACAGGCCCCAAGCACTTTCAAGCATTTACATACTCAGCCTCAGAGCCCTCAGCAGTTGTGGTGGGGCCATTCTCCCCATGAGACAGCCAAGAAGACCTGTGGCCCAGCAAGGAGAAACGACTGCTCACAGGTAAAGTGGGCACTGGAGCACCAACATCAGCTGATGCCTCCTGTTTTCCATGCGTGTCTTCCCTCTTCAGAGCAACGTGCTTCACCTTGATGTCAGTGGAGTTACACAAGTGTCAGCTAGCACATTTGATTGTGCTGAAGGCACGAAGTCGTCCCACCCCTGGGAAAGAAAGGGAGGACAGGAGTGTATATACACACACACGTGAACACACCTAGGTGATTGTGTATGAACACACATGTGTACACATGGAGCTTCCATTTGGAGATATGCCCTGCATGGCACATGGTCTGTTCAGGCACAAAAACATCACTGCTCTGATTCCTGAAGCAGAATAATTTTTGTTGTTCTTTCTTGGGTTCTGGAGTTACTTCTGGGTTGCAAAAATAGCACTGCTCCAGGCAGCCTTCCTGATAGGTGGAATAGTTTCCCCTTGAGAAGAAACTGGTGGAAATCCCCTCTCTTGAGACATTTTTAGCTTTGCCAGAAAACATACAATGGGAGTGACTGCTTTAACTAGTGAGCTGACTGGGATGAGCTAATGGGTTTTTCCATCTCTGGTGTCTAGTTCCAGGGATTTCCATGAATTGCTGTCAGGACAGAGGAAGGCAACAGATTGCAACTATGGGATCTGCTGTTTCAGCTCCACTGACACGTCATTCCCTCAGGACACCCAGTGACCTGGTTAATCTAGTTCTTTGCTTCTTACTTCTCTTCATAAATGATTTATCAACTGGCGTGGATCCCTGTTTGCTTAAGGAGGCGTGTGACGACCTCTAGCAGACCGGCTGCACAAAGCTACAGTCCATATTTGGCACCTGGTTGCCGGTCCCAGCTTATGACCCTTGGCACAGGGAGCAGAAGGACGGGGCTCCGGCAGAGATTGGTGCAAGAGCTGATGCAGGGAACTGTGGGTAGTGTTTACATGGCACTATGGAGAGCCCCAGTGACTAATCTGTCAGCTCACCAGTGAGGGTGCTTGCAGGCCTACCTCAACCTCTCCTGACCTCCACAACATGAAAGTCCTAACTGGGCAGACGTCTGTCCTGTGCAATATATACAGGCTGTGGGATATGAGTCACGGGAAGGATCAGCTGTGCTAAAGCCAACCTTCACATCCGTGTGCTCCAGAGAGAAAATAACATGAATATCTACCACCTTGTCCACCCTCGCGAAGTAGTGTCAGTGGTGATGAACCAGATGCAGCTCTGGAGGTCTTCATCATGTACGCACATAGCTCAATACACAAGTTACCACACAGTAAACACTGCAACTAGAAAGAAGATAGTATGGATCTAAACACAAGCACTCAAGCCAGGGTGCTGAGGAATGATCCTGTGAGCTTTACATTCTGCCTTTGTATGTAAGGAGCATGGAAAGAGACCAGATATCACAAACTGGGCATCCCCCTTGAAAATTGCCTATGGGCAACTCCCTGCCTTCCCTCCAGGCCAGTTATTGCTGCTTCCTGCTCTGATTGTTTCAAATCCAATTATCTTGAGTTATACCTGTTCTGGCAAATATGGTGCAGCATAGGGAAGGTCGTGTTCCCATCGATGCTGTATGCATGCCACAGATCACAGAAGTTAGCACAGGAGGAATAGCTCAGATGAGCTACTCGAGGCAGGTGTTGGGAAGCTTACAACAGAGCTGTTACTGATTAGAAATATAAAACTGTTTAACAAAATCTTCATGGTTTTGTTCTGGTCCTGACAACAGAAGGCCATTTTCTGGTTCCTTCTCTGTCTATCCCAAAGAGGTTTTAATTTGCATTTTTGACCACAATCAAACAGATATTGTCACTGAGCTGTGCACACAGAAACCATTTTATTGAGCTGTTCTGGTTTTGGTGTGCTAAAATTGCCCAGCTGGCAGAGCCATTCACTGCAAGACCGAGAGAAGTCACATACCTCTCAGCTGGGTTTTACCATAGGAGATCCTACCAGGATGCTCTGACAAAGGCTACAGCTTCCTGCTGTGTAGTCAAGGCATCCTCCTCTACCAAAACTGTTCTGGGAAGACTGGCTCAGAATTAATGGGCTTTCAATCCCAGTGTCTTATCCAGGTTGGCTCCTGATGAGGTTCACATTAAATCTACTGGCAAGGTCTAACAGGATTGCATGCAGAAGGGCACGGTTATGGCTGAATAGAAGTGAGGGCAATAATAACCTGCTTTTCTTGGACCTAGTTCAGCAGTCACTAATGGGGTTTCCATGAGCATTAGTAGGATTCAAATCAGACTATAAATTTCTTGCAATTTTTCTTCTGCTTTATTAAACCAGAAAAAAAACAAACCAAACAAGCTAAAAAAAAAAATATATTGTAGAAGTTGTTTCCCCTTTTTCTTATATATTTATTCTCCTTTCTGCTCCTTCCTGGCACTACGAAGATTATATCCCATGTCTGCCAAGACCACGATCCAACAATTGCCCATAACGCGAGGAGTGCATTTCTGAGACTTCCAGATTTGCTGGGCATGGAACAACCAACTCGTCTCTGCTCCACTTCAAGATTTGTCACTCATACCAGCCACCAGCATGACAGAACTGCACACTGAGAGGACTTTCTTCCTATCTTTTTATCACCTTCTCAAACTATCAATTAAAAAATGTCACATTTCTGTACCCTGTGGATGTCATCTGCCTTATTTACGTACTTTGTTCACACAGAGTTGTGACACATGCTTCCCGCAAGTCATCTAGGGAGGAGTATTACAGGTATTGAAGCACTTAAAGATGCTGGCAGGGGGCCTAGTTGGATTTTAAAAGGGCATTGCTCCTGCTGCCTTTTGATTTCAATGCAGGTTGGACACACAAACCCCAGTTCCTGTCTCTAGGTACCAAATACCTCTAAAGTCTGGTTGACAGCCTCAGTTTGCTCTTAGACTATAGCACTTAGCTGTCAGAGTCTTGTGAGGATGGAAGCCAGAATCATAGAATCATAAAATGGTTTAAGGGAGGGACCTTAAAGATCATCCATTTCCAACCCCCCCAGCCATGGGCAGGGATATCTCTCACTAGATCAGGCTGCTCAAGGCCCCATCCAACCTGGACTTGAACACTTCCAGGGATGAGGCAACCATAACTTCCCTGGGCAATCTGTGCCAGTGCCTCACCACCCTCATTGGGAAGGCTTTCCTCCTTATGTCTAGTCTAAATCTGCCCCTCTCCAATTTAAAGCCACTTCCCCTACTCCTATCACTACAGGCCTTTGTAAACAGTCCCTCCCTAGCTTTCTTGTAGCCCCTTCAGGTACTGGAAGGTTGCTATAAGATCTTCTTCGAGCCTTGTCTTCTTTAGGCTGAACAACCCCAACAATGACTATGTAATGACTATGAGTTCTCAGAAGATGCAGAAATGGAGTCAACTAAGTAACTTTTAAGTCAATCACAAAGACAGTTTATTAACACTTTCTGCTAATAGCCAGCTTTGATAGATTCCCGTGATTTCCACTGTCAGCATCTCCATTCACACAAGGAAATATTTATGATCATTCTCCATCAAAAGGCTAGTTTATCTCATTTGAAATAGAGGGAGCATAAAGATACATCTATCAACTGTAGGGACATTAGCTCTCCTTTTTTGTTTCCATGCTTAAAAAAGAAAACAAGCAAACCTTAAAGTGGGAAGTGAATCACACGAAGTGGCTGCGGATGGAAGCCATTAAATGCCTGGCTACATTTTTTTGATTGAAAAAAATAAAGCAATTTATTGTACAAATAGCTTTGCCAAACAGAGGTTTAGGTTCTATCAAATGAAGTTCACAGCTCTGTATCCCTAAAGATCAAGTACAGCAGTGAAGCCTTTGACTGAGAGGGACCTGGACAAGCTGGAGAAGTGGGCTGTGCAAATCTTGTGAGGTTCAACAAGGCCAAGTGCAAGGTCCTACACCTGGGTCAAGGCAATCCGTGGTTTCAATACAGGATGGAGAGTGATGTGATTGACAGCAGCACTTTGGAGAAGGACTTGGGGTGCTGGTCAATGAGAAGCTCAACATGAGCCAGCAATGTGCGCTCGCAGCCCAGAAAGCCAACCATATCATAGGCTGCATCAAAAGAAAAGCGGCCAGCAGGGTGAGGGAGGGGATTCAGCCCCTTTATTCCTCTCTTTTGAAACTTCATCTGGAGTATCGTGTCAAGTTCTGGAATCCTCAACATAAGAAGGATATGGAGCTGTTGGAACGGGTCCAGAGGAGGGCTACAAAGATGCTCAGAGGGCTGGAGCACCTTCCTTACGAGGACAGGCTGAGAGAGTTGGGGTTGTTCAGCCTGGAGAAGAGAAGGCTCAGAGGAGATCTTATAGCGACCTTCCAGTACCTGAAGGGGGTACAAGAAAGCTGGAGAGGGACTATTCATAAAGGCTTGTGGTGATAGGAGAAGGAGGAATGGGTATAAACTGGAGAGGGGCAGATTTAGGCTTGATATAAGGAAGAATTTCTTCACTATGAGAGTGGTGAGACACTGGCACAGGTTGCCCAGGGAAGTTGTGGACGCCCCATCCCTGGAAGTGTTCAGGGCCACGTTGGACGGAGTCTTGGACAGCCTGATTTAGTGGGAGGTGTCCCTGCCCATGGCAGGGGCCTTGGAACTGGATGATCTTTAAGGTCCCTCCCAACCCAAACTATTCTATAATTCTATGATTCTATGAGTCTATGATTCTATGTCCCTCCTGAGCCCTCAGGCAGTCCTGGCTCTCCCCCTAGGAGCATCGTTGGTCCACCAAGCAAAGTGCACACCAAGTGTGTGTGAGTGCGAGGCCGAAAGGAGGTACCACACCTCTGCTTTGGTTTCCATGCAGATCAGAAACGTCAGGGTCAGTTCCCAGGTAACAATTCCTGGTCCCTGACAGGCAAGTGCCCCAGAGTGGGGCAAATACATAATCCTCATTTTGAACAAGACGAGAGGAGAAAACAAATCCAGTTTGCTATCAAGACAGTCTTGACTGCCCATAGGTTTTGGTTTGAACTACCGAAGTGTGAAGCCTGTCTTTATGCCCCATTTTCAAAAGGAAGGCTTTTCTGTTTTTCAGCATTTTGATGTGTGAGCAACAGGGTTGCCATCTAGAGGCCAAAGAGACTTTCCAGCACATTCTCTCGGACAGCAATGGCGCTGACAGGAATCTGCTCCTCTTGCTACCTTCTTATAAAGGATTTCTCATGTCTAAAGAAAATTGTCGTAGTACAAAACCCTTCTCCACTGACAGCTCTCATTCAAGAATTGCATATCCTGACTTAGTCGATCCAGCTTAAGAATGGGCTATATATATAATGAATGTATCCGTCACAGGGATGAAGGACAGTATGGAACATAAGATATAGAGCCATGCAGAGATATTTGAGGGGTTCTGGGGAGCTCTAGACTTCTGGAAGTGGTATTAAATGTGTGGGTTTGGAAGAGTTATAGCAGGGAGGCTTGAGTATGGGACAGAGCTTTGTGTTGCCAACTTTGTCACATCAAGCTCTACAGCCACAGAGTAAGCATCATTTTCATCTGCTCATCCTGTTGCTATTCCTCACTACTGCCAGGCTTGGGAAGAGTTTACTCTGGAAATGCCCCGGAACTGTGTCTATTTTGGGTCTGAATGTGCTTTTCTCCCATCCCTACAGCAGTCTTATTACTCTCACAGGTGCACCAGGTCTGCTGAGACCAGCAGAAATCTCTGGATACCATCCTTCCCAACCTGTCCCTGAACTGAACACTGCAAGTCAAACTGATCTGGACTCCTGGAAACTGGAACTTGTCTTGGTGGTTACAGCTTGTACAGAAAAGTCACATTTCAACTTTTGCACCCTGCCCACGGCTGCTTCTCTGCCTGGCTGCCTAATCTTATCTCTAGTCTGGCTTAGGAGTGGCCTCTCCCCACGTGCTTCCCTACAGCAGGCATAGGAACCATTTAATACTGACAAACGTTAAAAGGAACCAGGCAGAGGACACCCATGGCACCCTACTGCTGTCCAGAATGTCTCACGCTAATGTAAGGTATGTTAAATGCTTCTGCCACCCATACACCTCAAGTGGCCTAACGAGCAGGTAGAAGTGCAGCCAGAAAGTGAGGGCTGCACAGAAAATATTTTCTGGCCATGCAGCTTGAGAATCCCCAATCAAATGACCTTGCAAAGCACTTCAGTTTTGCTTGCACACTGCCTGCCCTGTGCCCTGCACCCGCTGTATTGCAAAATCCCCCGTTGATGTGACTAAGAGTCACGCTCTGCAGCCTCAGCTTTGGTTTCTACCTCTCACAGCCCTGAAATGGAGACAGGGAAGTGTCAGGCGCTTTCTGTTCTCCTTACCTAGGATTCTCTGACCATGGGTGGGTTTGAGTCCAAGGGGCTGGAGGGACCTTTAAGTCAATACTATTGCGTGAGCAACTGAATAAAAACAGATCTGAACCCAGTCAGTGCTGCTTACATCAAGGAAAGTGGAAGCGGCCGTTGACTCCAGCAAGCACTAGCAAAGTTCTGCAAGAGGTGGCTAAAAATAGGGCTGCCCCCTACAACACTTCCGTCCTGCCTTTGACACACTCGCAGCTTTCACATCCCATCAGCCTCGCTGTTTCCTTGTCGTGGGCTTGCCTCATGCCCCAGCGTCACAGAGCAGCCCTTGCTGCCTGCGGACAACCTCAGGGGCTTTGAAATGTAGGCAGCTCCCTCCCACCCTGGTGTAAGCAGCCACTTCCCCTGCCCTATTGACTGTAGTTCAGCTGCAAATGAGAAGTGGGGCAAGTCCCCAGTGACGGTCTTGCCCTCAGAAGACACTAAAAGTCCCAGACATACCGAAGACCAGAAAAGCTCTTCAGAGTGAAGTGTTTTGACAGTTAATGAAATGGTGGAAAGTGTTTGAATATCCTGGGATAACATTGCCTTTCAATTTTGGTGCTTATCGTTGGAGACCTCGTAGCTGAAAATGTCCCGAACCTGCTTCTTGCAGTAAAAAGCAAAACAAGTGAACCCCAAATGTAGAGGAGGAGATGTGAATGCCCTTCTGCATGTTCTGAGGCTCAGGGGAGATATACCCTTATGCCTGGAGCCAGGGAGATGGCTGTTAGTAGGCTAGTGATACCGTGTGGATGTCGGATGATGGGTCATGGAAGATGACGGTGCATTAGCACTGTGCTTATAGGAAGAGCAAGAGCGTTACAAGTTCTGCCGGTGCTGTTCAGGAGAACAGAGCTCAGAGCGAATGGCCATCACTGGTAAGCTAAGGAGAAAGCAAATGTATTAACCAAGATGAAACAGAGACTGGACAAAGAGATTGTTGGAAATGTCCTGTGCTGTTTACCCAAGGTTTTCCAAATCTTGGGAAAGTAATGCCCATGGGATGTTGGGCTGATTGGGAGCTCATTACTGTTCCTGTCTTCCCTGCCTTTCAGTCCAGCAAGTACCAGGAAGGGCATGGCAGCACATGCTAGACTCCTGGAAACAACAAACAGGATCAGGAAAATCTAAGACCAGGGCTTTGCTGCCTTCTCTGGACCACAAGATGATTAAGCAACCTCCTGCCTTGTTGCCATGCTGCAGGAGCAGGGGGGCGGGCAGCCTGGAGCTGATCTTCTCTTTTAGGAGTTTGGATTCTCACTGTTCTGGCCTCAAGCTTTCTGGTCTTGAAAGAAAAACACATTTCACAGCCCCCAATTCTGCTCCATGGTACCAGGGGTGAATCAGGAAATTCGTTTGAGTCTCCTTGCTGTAAAGCACAGATGATGAGGGAGAGCTGTGCCTCTTCACTGAGGGTGGGGGATGCCCTCTCTAGGTGCCCTCGCTGGAGTTGTGACCTTGGCGGAGGACTGGAGTGTGGAGGAGCTGGCTTGGTAAGTGCCAGAGGTCCCTGGAGTGGACCAGGGAAAGGCACACTTGGGAAAGTGCTCCAGCCAACCCGCAGGACAGCCTCCAGGGAGTAACCCTGTTAGGAGAGGGCTGCTTCAGGGCATGGAGGGGTAAAACAGCAGAAAAGCAATCTGCTGATAAGCCACACCCAGACAGAAGAGATTTTCTCCAGACCAAGCCAAAAGCCATTTCCTGAAGCCTCTTCGACACCAGCCTTCTTTGGAGTAATGGTAACATCCTATACCTAATGGCTAGAAACAGGGCCACGGCAGGAGAAGGGTGCAGCCCCAGTTCTGGGTGCCTCCTGTGGGTACAGGTGTTTCTGGTTCCTCAGCAGAGAGTTTTCTATTTTCCAGTCTAGTGCAGAAGAAAAGCATTCATAAGTTGTAGCTGATTCTAAGCCTTGCTGACCACTATCAGGACTAGCCTGTGAAGGTTTCCTGGGTGGTTGGTTTGTGTTTTTTACCATCACAATTTAGTATCTGGATCTTAATTAAGCCTTTGCATCTCCCTCCTCCGCCCCACCCGTGGTCACAAAGGCAGAGGCAGCCTGGGCTCCTGGGGAAGCTGAGCCTCTGCGACCTTCAGAGGCTGCTGGGATCCCCAGGAGACCTGGGGCAGCAGCTGAGTTGGAGAAATGGATCTGCAGCCCCTTGGGTCAGTCTTCATGGTGGCCTTCCTGACAGAGGGACTTCCAAGGGCTTGGGGCAGGGAGTCCCATCTTTACTATGGTTGACGAGAAGGTCAACCTGAGCCAGCAATGTGCGCTCGCAGCCCAGAAAGCCAACCGTATCCTGGGCTGCATCAAAAGAAGAGCAGCCAGCAGGGCGAGGGAGGGGATTCAGCCCCTTTATTCCTCTCTTTTGAAACTTCATCTGGAGTATCGTGTCCAGTTCTGGAATCCTCAACATAAGAAGGATATGGAGCTGTTGGAACGGGTCCAGAGGAGGGCTACAAAGATGCTCAGAGGGCTGGAGCACCTTCCTTACGAGGACAGCTGAGAGAGTTGGGGTTGTTCAGCCTGGAGAAGAGAAGGCTCAGAGGAGATCTTATAGCGACCTTCTAGTACCTGAAGGAGGTACAAGAAAGCCGGAGAGGGACTATTCATAAAGGCTTGTGGTGATAGGAGAAGGAGGAATGGGTATAAACTGGAGAGGGGCAGATTTAGGCTTGATATAAGGAAGAATTTCTTCACTATGAGGGTGGTGAGGCACTGGCCCAGGTTGCCCAGGGAAGCTGTGGCTGCCCCGTCCCTGGAGGTGTCCAAGGCCAGGTTGGACGGGGCCTTGGGCAGCCTGATCTGGTGGGAGGTGTCCCTGCCCGTGGCAGGGGGGTTGGAACTGGATGATCCCTTCTAACCCACACTGTTCTATGGGCACAGACTATTCACACGGGCAGCTCGGAGCAGGTCCTTGGAGCTGCACAGGGCTGAGCTCCTGGTTGACTCTTGGGACTCCCACACCCCTTCCTCCCGCCCGGCAGGTGAGCGCGGCGGAAACCGCGGCGGGAGGAAGACTCGGTTCCCATCGCTGGGGGCTGTCCGGGTTTGGGTGTGTTTCACAGAGGCGATGGTTTGGGTCACCAGGGCTATTTTAAGAAGGTATTTGCAAGTTGCTCTGAGTTCCTGAGACAGTGTCACAGCACCATCTGCTGGGGGACCGCGCACCCGGCAGCTCGGAGGGGGGTTAGAGCTCTTGGGAGCTGCTCTTCCAAAGCCCAGCCTGCTGCGCTGCCTTGCTTGCTCCACAGGATCCGGCTGATGCTAAGATTTCCCCCAACACTCCGGTACCCTGACATCTGCTCGGCCCTGCGTTGGATGAACCCCTCTGCCAGGGACACCGCAGCATCGCGGCCGAGATGCGAGTGGGGCAGCTTTGGACTCGAGGCCAAGGCAGCACCGGCCACTGCCTACACGACGACAACTTCACCATAAATGTGAGAATAAACCATTCTCACCACACTCTTTTTCCATATGCAGCTATTATGGTTGTTCGGTCAGTGTAGACAAATGTAGGGTAGGAAAATGCACAGGGCAGGTTTGCAAGGTCTTAGCTGAGCTAAGGAAATTCACTCATAGTTTGTGAGGTCTTCGCTGAGAGGTTTGGGGTCTCAAAGGTTGTTCTGAGTATCGTCCATTCTCAATGGGGGTCTCAAAGGTTGTACTAAGTATCATCCATTCTCACTGGGAAATACAGCATAGTGTGATCCTTTTGGTGCTCAAGGATAAAAGATATGAGCTACGGGACTAAAAGAAGTTCAGGAGAGTATACATGATGAGCAGATGTGGATTTTAGACCGTCCAAGTGCCAGAACTGGGAAAAGGTAAAGCAAATTGAAACAAATGGAGGGTGGGGGTGGGCAGAAAGCTTGTGGCAAGCATTTGGGCAAATCTGGAAGACCAGTCTACGTGATCAGCAGTGTTTCTTGCATTGCGCTACAAACAAGTTGTGACAATCTAAAGGCAAAGAACGAGGAAGCTTTTTAAACATGCAAAAAAAATTGTGGTTTTTGAGCACATCACTTTCCAGCCAGGCATCCCCAGGAACTGGCAGTGATGCAGAGAACACAGCAATGGCCATGTGTGTAAGAAAGAGAAGAACTGCCTGCATGTAGTTTTTGTGAAACAGCCAGTGTGATCTGAAGCTTTGCTGGGAAAAAGACACAGAAGGAACAAAGCCTAGTGCAATAAAAACCAAAACCCACTTCAGGCTGAAGCACTACACGTTGTGTTAAAGTCCAGGTCTATTACATTCCATCTTTGTCCAGAGGCGTGGAATGGCAATGCTGTCCAGAGAGGCCAGATACTGATTCTCTGGTGGTCAGTACCAGCAGATTACCCATGGCCTAGGCAGGCACGGTCTGCTTTGGAGAGCTCTGGCTGATAGCTGGAATGCCGCTGGCCTGGCCTCACGACAACCTGAGGCACTTACTAAAACCCCAACCAAAAGTCGCGGTGGTGAGTGCAGCCCAGACCCACGATCCCATTCACCGAGTCCAAGGAATCGTTCTTTCAGCTCCAGTTGTGAAATGCAAAGATTTCATTCAGTTTGCTTTCTTTCCCTGTGTATCTTTTCCTCACATCTCTTTCCTGTCATTGCAGTGCCAGCACACACTGCAGCACTGTCACCCTACCCCCTAGCTAAGATCTGGCCCAAATCTTAACAATTTGGGGTATCTCTGCTTTCAGGGCTCTACAGTAGGAGCATTTTCAGATTTTAATAAGTTCAGCTATACCAATGGGCGCTCACTTCCTCTAAAAGAACATCCTGCTACATCTCATCTCTATGAACCACGAAGTAATATCCACAGGTTTCTGCTAGGCATGGAGAAATCAGCTCCTTAGAAAGCCACAGAGCAGGCTGTTGGGCCAAACAAATCCCGTGTGCATGAGGGATCCTGCTGAACCTGATCGCAGGGTCTCCAGTGGCATATCACACCTATAGACACACATACAGAGCAATTCTTCGTGTGAACTGAAACACGCACTCTTAAGCATATTGATCTGGATCTTTGCAGCTCAACCTGCCACTGCTAAATGGTGCACACAGTGCAATGGTTTTCTAGAGTGGAAAAGGAGAGAACACGGAAAGAAAACATTAATTCCTGGTTACAGGAAGAAGTTATCACACAACACAAAAGTATTATTCATTACCAGTGAAACTCTCGTCTTTTATTTTAAGCCCTTTGTTAATCTTGAAGAGCAGGTTCTACCACACTCTCCTGCTCTCCCTCATCACTCCCTCACGGTCCTACACTCAGCAAATCAATAGCAGTGATTGTCCTTTAAACATCTTGAGACTACCCAGACATACAGAGTTGCCATTAGCTAGTATTTCACTACAGCATATAATTTAGCCTTGTTTTTAACCCAGGTCCCCAGCCCATTAACCCTTGCACTTCCCTCTTGGTGCCAACTCTATCCAAGGCCTGAATGGCTTCCTTATGTGAAGTCTGTGTTTCTGCTGTGTCCCCTCCTTTAAGGTGACAAGCACAGAGCACTCTCCTGGTACTGCTCCCCCAGCTATAGCCTTCTGCCTGGCATGGCTGTTAGCCAGTCAGGGTTATCGTCCTAGTAAATCATCCCCAGGGTGAATGGCTAACACTGTCTTTGCAGGTTTGCAAAAAGGGGTGGAGGGGTAACTGACTGCAGGGCTGGTAAAATGGGAAACATGCCCTCAGGTACCATACACAGACTAGTCTTCCAGTAAACAATGACTAAGGGGGGGGCATGAAGGAAACAGACTGGAAATTACATGCTTCCAAAACCCTTGTTAGAAAACTAAAGCCTCTTCAGCACCGTACAGCAGTCGGCTCTAAGATCAGCGTGCAGCAGGAGGAGCAGGCAGAGCAGAGAACTTCCCACCTCAGAACTCATCGTCCTTGACCCTCTGCTAGAGCAGTGGCAGAGCACTGCAGGTACAGATCCCAGGACTCAGAAGCACACTGCTACTTCATCTCGATTTTGAAAGAGAAACTTTTTCTCTCCTGAGAGGAACCAAAACCCTTCTCAGCCAGTTTTACAGCTTCACAGGCAGTGGCAGCAAGTGCTGCCGTGAAATTTGACAAGACAGAGCTGAACCTGGTCAGGGAGGAATCCTGGCCTTTGCTGCGGGCACATTCCTCCTCCTGAACTCTCTTTTTTCGCAACTGCAGGTGAACACCCTCACCACTTGCTTTCCTTTTCTCATCTGTAAAGTAGAGATGACGTGTTTTAGTAAGCATGGTAGTGTTGGGCTGGTGGTTGGACTGGATGATCTTAGAGGTCCTTTCCAATTTTAATGATTCTCTGATGTGATGTGGCCAAGTATAAAGTTTATCATCACAAACAGATGGGATACCCTTGGATGAAAAGCCCTGTGTTAAATTGACAAAAATGTAATTAATAATAAAGAAGTGCCACGAGTATCACAGAATATACGCTCTTGTTGGGGTGGGATGCAGCCTGCTGCTGAAATGCAACTAATTGCAGTGCTCAGCTTTGCAGTGCTCAACTTCCAGCTGTGCCCTGTGCTGCAAGCAGATGTGTGCTGTAGCTCAAGGTATCCCCTGGAAGAAAAGAGTCCTGTGATAAGAGCAGCACAAGAAATCCTGGATCGAAGGAGTGATGGTGTTCTGTTTGGAGACTGACTACTTGGAGAACAGAATGGGAGGATAAAGTTCGGAAAAATAGAATACTTGTGTTTGTGAGGGAGGAAAACAGAAGGATCACAGGGGAGTTATACCCCAGGTCATAATTCGACTTCCTCATTCTCAAAGAGGACTGGTAAAAGCAGTCTTGCAGGAGATCCAAAGTACCCTCTTTTTATGGTGTAATTTAATTGGCTCCTGGAGGATCAGATGAGCATCACAGACAACACACGACAAAGGGCGGACACAGGGGTGGTAGCTTGTTGTGCCAGCAGTAAGCTGCTAGATCAGCCTAGACATGGTGCCCAACTGCACCCCCTACGTACAAGTGGAACCTTTGAGTCTAATATAAATTCAACATTTGAATTGTCGCCTCCATTTGCTGAGAAGAAATTTGTGAAAACTTCTCTTCAAGGATCAGGTTAGCAGAATAAGGGTAGGAGCAATGACTACAATTACTCAAAGATGCAGCATGACTTCAGTGCTTTTGTTCCTTTCAGCTGGAAGCAGCAGCTTTCTGCCAGTTGGAAGGGATGATTCCCAGCTTTCTCATGGGAAGTGTCAGAAGTTAGAACATGCTGCCTGTAAAAGGTATGACTTTAGTGCTTTAAAGAAGTCTATTCACAGTTATTTTAAAGTGGAGCTTACATTTATGTGCTCTGCAAATTAGGAACTAAAGCACCTGATATAGGTAAACTATTTGTTCCAACACAGTCTAAAAAGGTTCTATTTTAAAATAATCTAGTTTTTGAAATACATTAACAGTTCAGACAGGTTTCAGACTATAAAGTGCTCTGTCAAGAGTCCACCCAAGCAAGTCTGTGTCTACTACTCAAGATGACTACCTGACTTGTAGATCCTATCTTCGCATAGGAAGAGATAAGATTTTAGGGTTTTTTAGACCTTTTGCTCTTCAGCAAAACACCGAATATTTTTATGGAAAACAAGAACACATATTTCCCAATTTGTTTATCTCAAGATCATGTGCTGGAGGAAACCTCTGAATTTGAACTGTTGTCATGAGTATAAAGGTTCTGTTCCTTTCTGTGGTCTATCTATACCACCTGAAACTGCCACCTGTCAAGGCTTAAACTCCTGGTTGTCCTTTTTTTCCCTCCTTCATGGCTTCTACCTATCCCAGTCCCTCTTCTTCCCTCTCAAAAGACACTTGCTGACCACTAAGCAAGTATTTTATTCAGGCTGCTGAACTGCCCTTCTAACCCCTCTGCACCAACTCATATGCTCTAAAACTACAAATTTCAGATTTGGTTTGCTGTAAGTTGAGGTCAGATTTGACCGACTTAAGAGTGGCACAATGAGTTATCTTTGATCAAAGCAATAAATTATATGCACACAGTTGTAGCTCATTTTACATGTCAGGTAAGTTCAAAACTTTAAGCCCTAATGAAAAATGTATTTTTTATTTCCAACTCTACCATGTGCCAAACAGAGCCGTGCTGCTCTCAAACCTGCTCAAAATTGTTAGTGTTTCCTGATAGAAGAGTCTTGGGGTTTGTTGTTTTTTTTTCCCTAAAGAGAAAAAAAAATCCTATCTGTTATTCATAGTCTGTCCTCTCCAAGAAAAAAGAAAAATAAATAAATGTGGTGACATGCAAGAAATGGGAGGGGGGGCAAAATCAGACCACCCTTCCACCTATCCCCAATGTGGTTTTTTAAGGGGCTTAAACATCTTTGACATGGAAAAGTCACGTACACAATAAATAAAAATTTGGACTTCAAAATCCATTATTTCTCCAGGTACCAAAATCAACATACCAAAATAAACAACTAAGAGCTGAGTAGCCAAGGACTCGGCCTCTCCTTTAAGAAAGCTGGTTTTAGCTGCTAAAGACTCCTACCCTTGCCCAAAAGCTGCCAAGTTCACATGTACCATAAATCTTTCCCCAGAGAAAGATCAGATTTAATATTTGTAGTTCAAAAGCTCACCTTTCCTCACCTAAATACCTCTGTATATCCTAGAGGAACAAAGAGCCACTGCTTGCCACCTTGAAAAACATGAAAACAAATCTGTGGAAGTTTCCATTTCCATCCCATCACACTGCATTGGTAACAGCAGCCTGCAATCTGCAGTCCTTAATTACCTGTTGCTACATCTGGAAACCAGTACTACAGTTAACTTGGATGCAGCTGTGCTAGCAAAGATGTTTAAACTGCTACTCCACCAGCACAGAGAAGAAACACTGTCATAGATATTTCTACACTAAACCACTAGCAGCTCAATCATACAAATTACAGAAACGCACTGCTAACTAGTATTAAGAGCAACACAAATCTATGGGTAGACCAAGTTTTAGGTTCAGAAATCAGCTCTATGTATTTATAGTTGCCATCCCAGCAACAGTTATAAACTTACTTCTAACCTCAAGGTGTTCAGAGGGTGAAGGGGAGGCTGGTTCGTTGGTCTATCTTAATCTGTTGCCACTGCTAACTGAAAATCACGGAAGGGGAATGATGTTTTACAATAAAGATACAAGAATGAATAACATTCACAAGATCTACATTAGTTCTACATTTAAACAATTTGCAGGGTCCGCAAACTGCGGTCAGAAGCACGTAAGGTCTCTGGACTTGCACGTGCCAGTCTCAAAGCTACTAGTCTAGGCAGTGGACATTTTGGGGAGCTTTTTGGTAGCATAACTACTTACCAAAGCGGGGAACGCTGACAATCAACACAGCTGGGCATACCCTAGCTTTCCCAACACTCATACCTGAGATTCCTTGGCAAAGTGGTTTCTATTTGTTCCATGTGTGCTTTCTGAACAAATTCAGGTATCACCAAGCCAAACATGCAAAGAACATGATTAGCAATAAGTTGCTCTAGAAGGGGTGCCAGCCTTGAAACCTCAGATGCACAGAAGTAGCGTGGGCAATATAGCAAATCTCTGGAGCCATATTTCAAAACTGACAAATGATTTTATCTATAAAAAGATTCCAGTCCTCACATCCACTTGGTTGCTGGTTCTTCTGTTGAATTGGTAGACAAGAAGGTATCACACAAATCTGTCTGCTAGTACTGCAAAGACTCCTATTTGCCATCCATCCAAACAGCCGCTGATGGCCATGACAGTAAAATCCTGTCCTGCCCTCCTGTTAGTCACCATCCGGTTACTTAGGTCTCGTAATTGGTTTCTAGTTTATATTTTGCTTCGTTCTGCTTCCACAAGGGTACACCTTCAAATAAATTGGCTTGTGATTATGTTTGTGAGGTTGTATAAAGTGAACAACAGCAAAAGTAACATTACTAAACAAAACTGCAAGATAAGCCAGAAAAAGGTTTTATTAGGAATGGTACATTTAAAACACATGTAAGACTTCGGGGTTAATTTACATATTTCTCAAAAAATGTTTCCCTTCTTTAACGATACAGAAGTTAAAAAAATCTAATTGCAAATTATGAGAATGAACAGTATTTGCAGTGGAAATTTCTATTAATCAAAACAATTGTGCATTCAGGAGATTTAAAGACATTATCCCCTTTACACTTTTAACACAATTAACTTTTCCTGTCACAACTGACTACACTTTTCCTGGTATTTTTTCGCTGCTGCCATTACTAAAATAACCTTCCTTTCCATCAAGACTATTGCTAGTCATACACATATTATTCGGTATCATACTTTTGGGCATGAAAGCTATGTCACTTTTATAAACATCAAAAACATGGACATGCATATTGACATTTCTGTGCAGTTTTATGGAGTCACCTGTCAAATAAGGCCTCTACATACAATACCACATACTAGCGAGTTACTGGAAAATTATTATAATGGATTCCCAATAATCCTGACATCTGGATGGTACATCTCATTTTAACAGGAAATTCCAGATTTCATTACTGCTTAACAATGTATTGATTCACTATCCAAATGAGCAATATTCAACTGACCAATGTGTATTCCTGAAAGTCTGTTGCAAATTAAGCATATTATCAAGGTCATTTAAAGCTGGAACTTAAAACAGCCTGTTAAGCCAAGCAACAGGGAAAAAAGTGAACTCTAAACTAAATTCAGCTGGTCCATTCATTCTCACACAGAAAAGTAGCCACAGAACCTTAAAGGAATAAAATCTATGCTTCCTGTTCTCGGAATTAATACCAAGGACAAAAGCTAACGTAGTATTTTGGAAGTCAAAGGCCTTGGAGGTGGAGGGGAAAGTGGGAGACAAGAGATGGGGAAAGCAGCGTATTGTCTCATCCCATTACCTCAGCATTATGTGTACATAATATATCTATGATAGAAATGTTTACTAATAGCAGGGAGAAAAAATAAAAGACTTCCCACTCCAGACTTCACTGAAAGGAGAAAGCTGACAGCCCTCCTCACAGAGATGGCCTATTTGATGACAGGCACTTTGGCAATGTAAGAGGAGGTTACCCTTTCATCATGTTAACTCTTCCCCCCCCAGCTCTCATGTGTAATTTGTCTCAAGTCTTCAAGAAACTCGAATCAAATTAAATGCATTAATACATCTCTAAAAGCAAGTTAACTACGGCTATGAGCAGAGCTTGACCTAGAACGAGATTTTCTTTTAGAAGAGGAGGGAGACGGGGAAGAAGCCGGCAAGCTTGAGCGGTGCCTTTTCTGGGAGTAACTCTTTTTAGGTGTACGACTGCGAGAACGAGACCGGGATCGAGATCGGGACCGGGATCGAGATCGGGACCTAGACCTGGACCTGGACCTTGATCTTGACTTGGACCTGGACCGGCTGTCCGATCTGGAAGATCCTGTAGACCTGGACCTGCTGCGAGACCTTGAGTAACTCCTTGATCGAGATCTGCTTCTGGAGAAACACAATTAAAAGCTGTAGTCTCACCTCTTCTAACTAAATTTAAAACATGCAATTTAAATTCTCAATTACTTCATATGCACAGCACATCCATGTGAACCTCTGAATGTGCTATGCACAGCATTCAATTATTTCAGAGCTAGATTTCTGTTATCCTCCATGGCAAGAATATCTTCTTAGGCCAAGTCTAGCAGGAACTGCTAGCCCTGACATTCTCTGCTAGCTTGGTAAAATATGAATTGCCTAATAAAAGATGTCTCCTCTCCACCCCTGCCAGGAAGAGACAGACAAATTTTTAGCCCCTTGTCAAGAAAAGCACAAAAAAGAAAATTTGTACCTATGATATTTCTTCTCTTCAGAAACACCCATGTAAATTAGTTAAGAGTTTCTTATGAGATGCTGAAAAAAAGTCCCTAAAGGCATGGAATACTAGCACACTTTAAGGCCTGAGAGTTTAACACCACCTTTAGTTGCGTGTCCCTTTTGTCATGAGAAGAAATTGATTTAAAAGAGACAATGAAAAAGCTGCAGCTAACATGTTTTTCTAATGACTAAATGGCAGAACTGCTTTTTATTATGCAAGCAAGCTAACTTTTTCTTTTATTCTCATGAAAAAGTTGGCTTTCACAATTTAAGACAGATTTCACAGGACTGTGAAGCAGCTTTCCATTAAATTAAAAGGTTTCTAATACCAAAATTCATATATTTTTAAAAGTCCTTCCATTTAAACATCGAGTTTTATCTTTAAAAAAGAATCTCATTACTCTCATCCAAAAGTGTTCCATTTACCCTGTTTTCAGCAAGTCAGTTCTTATCTAAATCTGTTTACAGTGCTAGAAAGTGGTTCTGTGCAGTGATACTTAGCTTGGGGCCAAAGAATTAGGTAATAAAACTTTGGCATCAATGCTACCCAAAATCCATGCCCTCAGCAGAAATTTATCAGGTCAGGTGACATACCTATGCCTTCTGTGATCTTCAGTCAGTTTAATTCTGCGTCCATTCAGCTCAGTGCCATCCAGTTTTTCCAGTGCACTCTTCATATCACTGTAAGATGCAAATTCCACCACCCTGCAGACCATCAGGGAAAAAAAAAAAAAAAGTTTCAGAGAAACTGAAAAAAAAGAATAAGCTTGGACCTTCTTCAATCTGTTGATTCACAGCTTGATGTTTTATCTTCTGAAAGCTAATTTTTAACTTGGTTAACAGGAAAATATGACAGTTGTAGACATCCACAGCTTTTGCATCATCTTAAACAATAGCAAAACTCTTATCTGCAATGAAATGGAGGAAATCCACGAAGCTACACCAGCTGAGGAAATATCTTTCAGTCCTCCACAAAACTGCATACTGAAGCTGTCCGAGAAACAAAGCAAATTTGCAGACTCTCCCACCCTACTTAGATTTTTAACAGCAAATAGAAAAATCCCTTGTTTTCCCCTCAAAATAAATCGAAGTTGCATTTGCTTGCAGTGGCCCTAGAGCACTGTTTTTCCAGCACAGACACTATTCACCCACTCTCCTGCTTTGTAGTCTGCAGAATTAAGAATGGAGAGCAGGCAGCTAGTTACTTCCTATTGAGATTGGTTATGTTAACTTCCCATAACTTTGTTGAACCAGCGCAAAGCAGCCACAGACAAGGTATTTCAGCTTCAAGCGTCAGACCATAAATGATTATACATAAATAACTCTAACTTAAAGACAGCAGAACTCAACTGTTGAAAGGTATTCTCCCTTCCCTCTCTGCTTTGACACACTGTTTTCATGGTAAAGAGTACAGACTCAGTTTAATAACACTTCCGAACTCCTACTTACTGGCACTTTGTTTGTGGGCTTGTTTTTTTTTTTTTTAATTGGAGAAATTTCAGCGTCTAAGTCACACCATATTTAAGTTTCATTTCTTTTATATTACAAGGATAATCTAAACCTTTACCAGTTTCAGTTACCATAAAGATTTAGATACAAGGTGAACTTACCCTTCATTCCTGTTGTTTCTGTGTGCATCCACAAAGGTGACCTCCCCTGCCTTTCTCATGACATCTTTCAAGTCCTGCAGCAAAAGTTAACATTTTAACCTTAAACAGGACACAGATAAGTCACCTAGCAGTAAGTAACGCCCTTCTAAAACTTTCTCTGTTAAGACTGCTTAATGCTTTTA
The DNA here is from genome assembly GCF_017976375.1 of Cuculus canorus. Classification (NCBI taxonomy): domain Eukaryota; kingdom Metazoa; phylum Chordata; class Aves; order Cuculiformes; family Cuculidae; genus Cuculus; species Cuculus canorus. The sequence continues at coordinate 56,862,097 of NC_071405.1, read as the reverse complement.
CATTTTTTTAATATATAAATACATATAACTCAGAAAATTTTTTCTGAAAGAGCCTACGGAATAGCAGCTGCATATAGCAATTTTTACGACTACAGTGAAGAAAATATTGTTTTTAAAATATTCCTGAATCCCAAAACCAGCTGTTGTGAAAACACAATGCAACACTTAAAATACCAACATATGCACTGCAATCAGAAGTACAACAGATGAAAAGCAACAACATAGTGAACGCAAATTTTCATGACTAACACCCCAGTTGAATGACAATCCAATATATGTAGACATATTCACTCTATATGCTCACTTCCCCCAGCTTAACAGCAAAATTAAAAGCAAAAAGGTGTAATTACTATCTAATTAATAATTTTACAAAGGAAAAATGTCTTATATTTCAATTGAATATCTGTCCCACTACAGTGCCATGTCAATAGACACCCGGGTATTTAACTTAACAGAGGCTAAACACGCAGACACTGTAAAATTACTTGCTCAGCAATAGGATAAAGTACAAACAAATAATGTAAAAGGTCACTAAAAAGCTAAACATTTGTATAAGTTAAAGCAGTACTTTTACCAAACAGTATCTGGTATTTTGTAAACCCAGACTACTTACCGCGACATGCTACAAGTGGCAGACGATACAAGAAGGTACCTTAAGCAAAGAGTTGCTTCTCCAATACCTAGCTGGCCAAGAGGAACTCTCTTACATGAGAAAGGCAGAGTGATGGCGCATAGCAATAAGCTTCACGGAGGTACCAGAGGCCCTGAAAGCACTGGACATATTCTCCAGAAGTGGCTAAAGAACCCGAGGATAATCTGTGCTAGCCAATCGAGATCAAACCCAGGCAAACCAAGATCTAGATTGCCAAAAAACAGGAGTGTCATAGGAACCAAAAGGAAAATTCAGAACAGGCCAAACTCTAGAATTTCAGCCACCAGAAAACCCCCAAATCTTTGGTTCTTTTCCTCTACACAAGAAAAATGAGGGTTAACCAAATCAAGGTTGTTAGAAGAGGTTCAAAATGCACTTGGTTAGAAATAGGCTTAAGGAAGAAAAGACCACAAAACAAAAAGCCAAGAAAAACTTCAAACATTGCCACAGAATATAAGAAGGCTTAGTTTTACACAATCTTTTAATTAAAAAATCAATAGTTTTATTTTTAAAAATGGCGTATTCCAACTAGTAGATATTCTTTTTGTTTCATACGTGCTTAACACAAAAAAACCTTAATAACTGAAAAACGGGCCCTACAACACCATTAGAAGTAATACTTTGACCTCAGTATGTTTATCCCTATTTACAAAGAACAAAATTCTGCCTGTGCTAAATTCAATGACAGCTTAACCAGATCAGATATGTTGATCTACATAATTATTTTCCAATTCAGTAACTTCAAGCTCTAAAATTGAGGCCCCCACAGACCTGCCACACTATATGCTGAATCCTAAGGATCCTCATTATGAGATTTCATAATAGTTAGAAAGAAAATAATAAATAATAAACAATAAAATAACATTAATAAAATAAATAATAACCAACATGATTAACCTGCCAATGTTATTGCTCAAAAGAAAGTAAACCTGCATGCGTTCTTAAAGCTCAACAGAGTACTTGCTATTATTAGGGGAATCTTTTAAAGTTATCAGCTTTTACTTAACCAGCGGAACAATCAAGTTTCATCCTAGGTTTACTGTTCTGTTTCACCTCAAAGAGCACAAGAATACCCTATTGTCCTCGGCAGCAAAGGAAAACAAGGTGTAGGACAACCATAAATAGGAAAAGCATGTACCAAATATTTACAGGTGGCTGTAAAGCTCTGAACATGCAGAAATGTTTGCTAAAATAAGGAGAATTCTAACAGCTTGCCTACTACTCGGATATGAGATTATCTATTAGCAACATAGTCAACCATTTGAGGAAACCGATCTGAATACTAATTTAATTTGTGGTTGGTTTGTTTATTAAATATCCCAAAATACTACCTTTTAAAGGAGACAGAAGTTCTCAAAGCACGCAACAAAGACAATATTATGCGTGTAAGTTCTAAAGTAATGGTCCATATTGTCCATAGCTTACTAGAAGCTCAGAAATTAGAAAGCAAAAATAATGCCACTACTGTTAATGTAACAGCTATTTTAATCTGTTGTGTAAGCAGCGTAGTTAAAACAAGTTAAAACACTATAGTCAGTATCAAAGCAGTACAGCTTCAAAACTAAGTAGGGCTTGCATATGAATGTTAGCTTCAAATTTCTACTTAGGCAGGTGTCAAGAAGTCTCTTAGGCTAACTTAACATATATTTAAGAGAATAATTAGAACATTTAATTAGAATCCTAAAGATTCATCAGTATGAAATCTGAGCTGGGCAGGCTTCAGCCTAGAATGGTAAGTACACAAAAAGCCAATATAAATATTCCCAAATAAAAGAAAGTTACAGAAATGCCAATTTTTTTCCCAAGTTATGAATTTAACGCTAAACAGCACTATAGGATTTATTATCCTTAACACTCCATTCTAGCTTACTTCTCTGGTCTCTACTGTCATTTCCAAGTGCTGTGTTTTATAACAATTTCTTCATATACATAACTGCATAGCATAAAAGATATTCAGATGAAATCCACTTTCTCATCACATCAATTCAGAAGTTGTTTTTTTAGTTATTCAATAATTAACACGACTGTACAATTACGATTGAACCTGTCATGCAGAAGATAAACAAACCTAGTCCAACCGTTTATCTACACGGACTGTACCCAAGCTCTTACGAAACACATCAGTGGAGCTCCAGGCAAGCCAAACAGCCTCCTCATGCGGATTTAGCTGCAAGACCACGGCTTTGAACACTTGGCATGTTCTACGGTGTCTTTCAGTAGACTAATTACAGTCTCTTTACTAAACTCCACTATTCACTCACCTTTTGTAAAGCACATCTGTTGCTACGCTTTTAAAAAGTAAACTTTCTATTGACTGTACACTACAGTCTATAGAAGACAACTAAAGGAATTGATTACACAATTTTTCTGTTAAAAGTCAGATAAAAATAAGCAAAACATTAGCAAGGGGTGAAAAAATGGGGAAGGTGGTAAAAAAGCTTCAAAGGACAATTACTGGAAGCTTGGGGGTTTTAAAAAATACCTACAAGTAAGCATCCATTACACAGTAGCTTTCTAAAGATTCCCTTTGTGAGTGACATACTACCAGACTTGTCAATCATGCATCATGTCACAAAAAATATTTCACAAAACACAAGACCACAAATTTCACTCAAAACTAAGGCATGCACTTCCACGTGTAACAATACAAAAGGACAACATAGTTTGAATGGATGCTATGCTTCAATAATTAGAGTCTTCACAAGCTTTACCAGCTGATAAACACAAGAATCAGCTTCCAACTACACAATCTAGTTATAGAACTATTTGCACAGCTGTGAAACAAAAGACTTCTGTAAGTGTTTGATTGTAAATTTTAAGGAATCACTGAAGCTTCTGTGCTAATTTTTTTTAATCAAGTTAAGTATGATGGCTTATTAAGAAACTAGGTTGAGAGTAGTCTTACTTACAGGGTCAGAAGATAAGGTGTAGAAAAAAAAGATGTTAACTCACCTGCCAGCTGATACGGGATGAGAGGTTTTCAACTATGATCCTGTGTTCAGTACGGATAGGAGGTCCATACCTGCTATAAGAGTTCAGAGGAAAAGAAAAAGGAAAAAGTCTACAGTATAAGGAATTTAGAACTTAAGAAATCTCACGTTTTCTATAGTTTTTATATTTTTTTCGATAGTTTTTATATTTTCCTTGTTGCTGGATTGCAGACTTAGTTTTCCCTAGTCATTAATACGTTTAAGAGTCCATTACAAGAAATTAGCTGCTACAAGGGGATTAAAGAGGATTTTGATTAAGAACTTTATACCAAGGCAGTCAATATACCTGCCATTTTTGATAGATATACTGACAAAAGTGCCTAGCAGAATGAAAATAATGTAAAGAGAATTAGTTTAATTTTGGCATTTGACAGGCTCGGTTCATACACTTGGTTCTGGAGGATATTCAGGCAATTAAAAAAGAAAAATTTTGAGTTGGTAGGATGAATTCTACTTCATGTCTGGGATACAGAAGATACAATTTAAAAGCACCATAGCCCATACTTCTAAATCACTCATTAATATTTATAAATGCCACCATGACCTATAGTAGATAATTTTGTGGGTAGAAATATTCTTATTTTAGCAAAATGAGAGCCAAGATAACTGGTTGCCCTGAAATAAGCGTGGCAGTAGACAGGCCCTGAAAGGAAGCTAGTGGTTTTCAATTAATCAAAAATTAAAGACCCTATCAAAAGTGAACATGTGGCTTGAAAATTTTCATACAGAAAGGAAGTGTAAGACATCCGGAAAAAATACTGCCCTTACAGGTCATTTCTACTCCCCAACCTAGTCATTCTGAAGCCAAAGGGAACTGAGAACTACGAAAAAAGGTATACCAGCCTTTTGGTAAGTAATGAAGGATTCTAAAAAACAGCACTAATTTGTATTACTATAAGATTGAAGAACACTGACCTTAGACAAAATTATTCTCATCTTCTTGTCCCATAGAAACATAATCCTAAATTGTGCACATTGATTTGTACACTGGAGCACAGGCAATTTCATTTCAGTGCATACCTCAAAGTGTCCCAATTTTTTTCAGAACATCCAGATCTTCCAGGCATTTAAACAGAGGTTCCTGAGTCCCCAGACTGGCAGGCTGAGTCTCATTTTTCCATTATTGAAAACGGCAGTCTCTTCCTGTCTGGCACTGGCAGTCTGACATCATGAACATGACTACAACGTCAGATGCCCACGACCTTCAATCACACTTCCTACTTTAAAAGTCCACTTTTAGCCTGGACCTCGGACCAATTATAGCGCATCAAGGTTACTGCCACTAAAGAAAAAATAATCTAATTATCATACTTGCATATGCAAATTAGATGTTCCAGACACTGGTTTGTAACTGGCAGCAATTCTGACTTTGAAATAAATGCCAATGTTTATGTCAGTTAAGCCTTTGTCTTTCTTCCAAACTTTACTCTGCGTAGGCCACAGCTATAAATGTTTCTACAGAGTAAATTATTCCTTACATATTTACTTCACACAGGTAGATATGAAGTACAAAGATGTAATGTGTAGTTGTTTGATGGAATACATGCAAATCTGCAGAACTTTCACAAAATCCATTGCAAGCTGGCACAAGGTTTGCCACTGGCGCAAACCACTGAAAGTGAACAATTCCACAAATACTGCATGTCCCCTACAGGCATTCTAGATATAAGCTACATCTGATTTTTCAGATTCCACTGCCAGACAGAGGCTCTCATTCAGCAAGGCACCTGACTGATCAGCAAGCTTAGTCAAATGGCATTTAAACACTTCTGCACGTGCTTGTATCTTGTGCTCTAGCACTGTTTCTCAAATACAGTTCCTTTTGTATGCTGTGCTGAAGTAAACATTTTAATAAGGATACAATTGGAAATATGAAAGCTTGGTTAGATGGTAAATACTTTGAACTAGCACTCTACAATAATTTTACTTAGTCTGTAAGCTAAGTTTAACGACACAAGCCTCAATAGAGAAGCTCTATTTTCTTGATTTAGTGTTAAAAATAGCAAATCCAGCTGCAGCATTACTCCTTCACGTCATTTACACAACAGTAGGCAGCAAGATCAGTGCAGTGCCTACAACACGAAGAGGGAACACATTTCATAATAGGTTTCTGAACCTCTGCGAGTCAGTTAAACTGCTTCGAAATCCATGTTCTCAGCCAGAGGGGGCAAACAATAGCAGTGGACCTCCAAGGTTTGAGAACATAAAACTTCTTCCGTGAAGCTACACAAGTAAAGAGATAGATCCCTCACTTCAGCCACAGGAGGAAAACAGTATTTCAATACAGTTCTTCAGTTAACTGTGTTTGTAGGAAACAGAGTCCAAATCACCCACCTAGATCCACTCTGGTAATAACTGAACCGTTGCGCGAATCTGCCCCTTCCTCTTCGGGCTCGAGCAGGCTCAATTGTAACCCTTATGACAGGAACAAAACAAAACAAGCAAGCAAAAAATAAACCACAAACTTTAGCTATTGGACACTGACTTACATCTTTCGCAACTGGAAGCACATGTGCACAAACAAGAATTATCTTGCCCGTGCAAGCAACAATTTATAAACAGTCACTGGCATTTCTTAAAAGAGCCAGAAGAGTAGCATTCTCCTGGCTCACTCATCTCCCTCAGACTTTCATGGAAATTGTGACGGGTCTGTTATTCAGACCGAAACAATTACATTTGTTCAACCAGAGCCTACGAGTAATCACAGAGAAGGAAGAGAGCACCAAAATAAGTAGCAATGACTGAATGATATAAGCACAGCTTCCACAATCAAAATAAAAATTACATAACATACGACTATAGTCCACACTGGTGCAAACTGAAGGGCAATACTGCAAATGATGAACGGCTATCATCAAGTTATTTTCTGAAGTCAACAGACAGATAAATAACAAATAAATAAGTTCACTTTTACTAATATTTCTAATGACCAGACCTTGAGTTAGCTTCAAAGGAAAAATAAGTGCAAGTGGAGAAAACAGTCAGCCTTGCTCAAAATCATCCCTCCTCCAGTCCCAAACTATCTTTGCCTTATATAAGACTGTAGCCAGGATCCCAATGAACCTCTTCAGATAAAGTTATGAAAGGTGTATCCCACCACAGAGCCACAAGAAACAGGTGTCAGAGACCAAGTTAATGCACTGTAGTTGCACACAAAGTACTTTTGCTGTTCTAAAGCGAAATGATGGTACCGTGCTCACCTTTCATCACACAACTCTTTACCATTTAGTTCATAAATTGCATCATCGGCATCTCTGTGGTCTTCAAATTCCTAGAAAGAAAACAGGAATAAAAAGGTATTTTCCGTCATAGTATATTCAAATGCTAGAAAATTTGTTTTATAAATTTTACATTTCTGCAGCAAGCATCAGCCAGAATTTTGAACAAGAAAGTAGATTTCTAGTTCACCTAAAAAAATTGGTTCTTGGCTTTTCAGTTTTTTCACTGAAAAGCCAAGATGCTCCCATTCAAACCACTTCTCCTCCCTCCACCCTGCAGACTGTTTCGCCTCCCTCAGTTGTTTCAGTACAACTATTTGCATTACCTATATAAAATTAATTACTTAAATTACCTGGCTTATTACAGAAATATCTTCTTTTGGGAGGGGTGTACTTCAAGGCATACAGTTTAAAACACAGCCCTGCATACAGGGCAATCCTATATAAAAGCACAAGCTGATCAGCTGCAAACACAAACAGGATCGCTGTGCACTCCCCAAATCCTCTTAAGAGTTCTGGGGCCGATTCAGTTCTTACTGAATTGGGGCAAAGAAAGAATAAACCAGAAAAAAGCCCTTCTGATATTTTTCTGAGTGAACTCAGCTCACTAGTCTGGCAAAAAGATGCCCATGGAAGAAAATTAAGAAACATAAGTCCCTCTTCAGCACTGGCCACCTGTGGATCTGGATCAGCTGTAATATGAAATTCCGTATACTGCTGCAGCAGAATCTGTTGCTTCGCTTTTGGCCAGAATGCTGCTTCAGTCAGTCTGAGTAGCCTCTGCCCACTATCCAGCTCACTGTTTTTTTGGCAAAGCTGTTTGTACAGCTCTGCAGGAAACTAGGTCAAGAAACCTATCCAACTGAAAAAAAAGCACACTTTGACCAGGAGGTGGGGCAAAAACCACAGTGTTATTTTTCAACTAGATCAGCTTCCCAAGTAGGTTCATTATGTGGCTGAACAACTCTGGTAACACCGTGTGAGGCAAGGGGAGAAAGGAAAGAAATAAAGCAGTGAGAACGAGGAGCTGGGTAGGGACTGCTTGAACCAATAGTGTGGATGGGGGAAAAAAATTGTGGAAGTGTAGCTTGAGAGCAAGAAACAACAGAGAAGAAGCTTCTCAAGTTGAAGAAAGTGTTTGCATAACTATAAACAGCTTTTCAGAAGCAATACTGGCTTAAGCAACCTTCCCCCTTCTGCACTGAAATCTGTTTCACTACCAAGTGAAACATCACACGTCCCTGCATGATGATGCAAAGATTATCTTGACAAAATCGATTTAGGCCCAGCATTTAAGAGTATCAATAGTTATCACCTACAATTCCCATGATTTCAGCTAGTTTCAAACAAACCAAATGTCTGAAAGTCTACCTAGCTCTACGGTCTGAAGTTTAAAAACATTCTGCACTGAAATCTACAAAATTTAAGTAAATATAATTAGTTCCAAAGATCAAACTATTACTTCGATCAAACACAGTGAGAAATGCTTTTAACACTACAACATTCCACCCAGATCACTTGGGGTTTTATGAGGTTTTATAAATACCTATTTTAAATAAACAAAACCAAAGATGAACTGACAGCCCAGGACTGCTGAGGTACCTCAAAGGGTAACGCTATTCAATCTACTTACAGATAATCTGGATGACAGGACTGAGCGCACCTTCAACAATTTTGTGGCTGAAACCAAAGTGGGAGGAGAAATAGATATACCAGAAGGAAAAAAACACCACACAGAGAGACCCTGACAGGCTGACAGATTAGACCAACAAGAATCTCAAGTTTTAATACAAGATAAGCGTGAAGTCTTGCATCTGAGCTAGAATAATCCTAGGCGGCAGAACAGACAGGGGTCTGAGTGGCTGGAGCGTGGCTCTGCTGAAAAGGACATGGGAATCCTTGAAAGAGAGTCAGCTAAGCATGAGTCAGCAGTTTGGCCTTGCTGCAATCAAAGCAAACTGCTTCCTTGGCTGCATCAGTAAGAGTACAGCCAGCAGAACAGGGGATGTGATTATTCCACCCTGCTTGACATTTATTAGGCCATACCTGGAACAGTGTCCAGTTTTAGTGCCTCCAGCTTAAGAAAGACAATGAAAAACCGGAGTAGGACCAGCAGAGGGCCAACAAAGCTGATCAGGTTGGATAACAAAGAAAGGTTGAGAGCTCCATGTTTGTGTAGCCTGAAGAAGGAGCATAAGGGGATCCAGTCAGTCTTCCAAAACCTAAAACACAGTCAGAGAGATGAAAGAAGTGGTTCCCTCCTGTGGGTGCAGTGATGGGATGACAGATAAAGGGAGGGGGAGGAATTTTGTTCAGACGTAAGGAAAAAATTCTTCATCATAAGAATTCTTCATTAATTTTTTTAGACAGTTATGGGACAATTATTCAAGCTTATCAGTGAGCTTCGAAAAGAAAATGCTTCTGCCTAGGAACTGGAGAAAAAGAGGAAGGAGGGCTGGCTGACTCATGCACAGGAGTTGAACAGAAGTTGTTCCTGAATGAGTCAACAGCCCTGCCCAAGAAGAGATGGGGAATGCTCAGGGAAAGGTGATTGAGAAATAGCAGTAATTGGAAAGCACACACTTAATAAAGGCAGGTTCATGTCTAGATTGGCCATTTACCTCTGGACTTTAAGAGGCAGGTATTTACCTACCGGCAGACAACAAGAAGTAGCTCATACTGCAGGGCAACAAGGAACTGGCATGTGTAGGAGTCAAGGAGTAATACTCGTACGAAATTGAAGTAAGGGAAGCCTGTTTTTTTGTTCTTTTCCCACAGCTACCCCCAAGGGACTGATCTTGGCAGAACAAATGGTATATAAGTCTGCCATAATGCGAGGGCAGTATCAACCTTTCTAGTTTCACCTCAGTGTGGCAGAACAGCTAATCCTCAGTTCCCAGGAGACAGTAGTGCAAGAAAAAGGCTGATCCTGAGTCAAATCCGGAAACTGTGAAGCTGTAAAAATTTGGACAACAGTTCAGAAGCACAAAGCTCTAAAAAGCTGAGTTAGGAAGCTAAGATGCGATGAATGGTGTATTTCATTTAATGGTCTGACAGACACATATGCCCTAAGAACATATATTGATGGTGACTATGCCCAACCTCATCTGCACAAGAGTTAAAAGCTGTGTTGCTCAAACCCAGCAGCAAGCACCTATTAAACCTGCTACCTTAGCCAACTACTTTGCTTTTAAAGCAGGCCATTATTTAGAGATATGACTGAAAAGACTAGGACTGAGAGAGCAACTTAAGTGGTTCTATACATACTTTTCTCCAGGTCAAGACTTCGTCAAGTTTTGTAATGCTGCAACACGATATTTGTGCTGTCTTCAGAAATAACAGAAAAAAACCTGAATCTATGGAAGCCTATGACCAGACAATGCATTTAACATAGACAGAATATTACCCAGATTTTGAGCAAAATCGGGCCAAAACCAGGTAAAATTGTAATCCCAGAGCTGCTTAATATCTTCAACAATGAAATAGACAACGAGGCTGTGTGCACCCTCAGCAAGTTTACAGATGACATGAAGCTGAGTGGTGCAGTTGCCCCACCAGAAGAACAGGATGTCATCCAGAATAATCTGGACAAGCTGGAGAAGTGGGCCTGTGAGGTTCAACAAGGGCAAATGCAAGGTCCTACATCTGGGTTGTGGCAATCCCCAGTTTCAATACAGGATGGGGGATGATGTGATTGAGAGTAGCCCTACAGAGGAGGACTTACGGGTGCTGACTGATGAGAAGCTCAACATGAGCTGGCAACGTGTGATCGCAACCCACATCAATCATATCCTGGGCTGCATCAAAAGAACAGTGGCCAGTACGTTGCGGGAGGCGACTCTCCCACTCTACTCTGCTCTTCTGAGACCCCACCTGGAGTATTGTGTCCTGTTCTGGAATCCCCAACATAAGAAGGATATGGAACTGTTAAAATGGTTCCAGAGGAGGGCTATGAAGATGATCAGAGGGCTGGAGCACCTCCCAGGCTGGGAGAGAGCTGGGGTTGTTCAGCCTGGAGAAGAAAAGGCTCCAAGGAGAGGTCACAGCAGCCTTTCAGTACCTGAAGGTGGCCTACAAGAAAGCTGGGGAGGGACTTTTTACAAGGGCATGTAGCGACAGGGTGAGGGGGAATGGCTATAAATTGAAAGGAGGAAGATTTAGATTAGACATTTGGAAGAAATTTTTCCCAATGTGAGTGGTGAGGCACTGGCACAGGTTGCCCAGGGAAGCTCTGGATGCCCCCTCCCTGGAAGAGTTGAAGGTCAGGTTGGACGGGGCTTTGGGCAGCCTGGTCTGCTGGGAGGCGTCCATGCCCATGGCAGGGGGGTTGGAACTGGATGATCTTTAAGGTCTCTTCCAATCAAAATAATTCTATGATTCTGTTATTAATAATTTCCATTTCCCATTGGAACTATTATTCTGTTAAGTATCTTCCCTTCCCTGACATCAGTCTAGCATGGATAACACCTGCAAGCAAAAGGAAGGTAAAAAAGGTATTACTTACCACAAATCCGAACCCATTTTTTAGATGGATTTCTCGTATGCGTCCATATCCTTTGAAGAACTTCTCCACATCCCGTTCCCGAGCACGTGAGCTCAAGTGTCCAACGAAGACACGGCAGCCACTCATCTTAAGGTTGATGCTAAGAAAGAAAACAGCACTGTTTATCAGATTAACAAACTTTAAATTAGGTGACTAAGATCACTTTTACATCTCAGAGGTCTCGGTTAAATAGGACTTGATTTTATTGTCCTCCAGGTATACATGTTAGAAACACAATTCTCTACAGCCAGAGAAGTGAGAAAATCCTGCCTTACTGATTTCCAGCCAGACCTACACAGAACTCTCAGTTTTGTCCTTTCTAGTCATATAACTTGAAGACTTCTTGTATTCAAAATAATGTTTTTCGTAGGCTCATAAGGCTTTTGTATCACAAAACAGTAAAAACCCCACTCTATATACTCCAAGATTAATTTACTGAGCTAACAGCAGTTAGAAAGTACATAACTGTTATTACAATAATCATTGGAATAACAACATAAAACATTCTCAAACTTCTGCTTTCATCTGAAAGAACTACTGCAATAAAACTTATATTAGAATTCAAAAGATAAACAGCAGTCACCAAATTATTATTTGCACTAACCATGCAATACCTTATTATAACAGTCTATCAAGTTAAGAAGAAGGAACATTATGTTATTATATGATTTCAACAACAGCAAAACCAAAGGCTATTTCAGTTATTCAGATCTTTAAAATTATCTACTGAACCAGGACACACAATTTCAGATATTCAGTGGAAGCTCCACTGTCTATGTTGAGTATGTCACTTTTTCAAGTTTATGTGATTTAGAAATGTTTAAGTTCTTGCATCTGGAAAATCTTAATTATCTGGCTCACTCGGTGAGCTTCCTGACAATACAAAAACCCAAAGAATCCAAGTTCTAAGCAGTGAAAATACAATGTGATGTTATATTACAATACTGAGCTGTAAAGCAGACAGAGTAAATAGACAACACCTTAGCTGTGAAAGTAGATCAAGAAAATTTGGATGCAGTTTTTTGAATTAGCGTGATTTATTGTCTGTCTTAACATCCATTAGGTTTCTATTGATTAGCTTCTTACTCAGTCTCACTCTGCCATCAGAGAAGTGCCAGAAGTTTGGAAAAATCATAGAATAGTTTGGGTTGGAAGGGACCAATCATCCAATTCCAACCCCCCCTGCCACACAGAGGGACACCTTCCACTAGATCAGGCTGTCCGAGGCCCCATCCAGCCAAGACAGGGCACAGGGCTTCTTATGGGGCGAGGGTAGAAATGTGACAGTGCTTACTTAGACTGGCCCAAACTGCCCGTGAACCATGACCTGACGTGATAGCTATTTAATCACTTTCACGTGAAAGGTTTTGTGTTTCTCCTACAAGAGCCGACGCCGCCCTTTGTAACCACCCCGTCCTTTGTGGACACACTGGCATTTTTATGCCCACATGGCAGTGCAGCTCAGAGGACTGATTCAGCTCCCTCACGGAGCAGCCGGGCTATTAAGGGAAAGGCAGGCCTTTGCAGAGGAAGGGCGGCCTTATGTAAGCATGTGCTTTAAAACACGGTAAAAACAGCCACTTGGGCAACAGCGCTCAGATCGGGAACAACACAGATCCGACAGATTAAAATGCCCGTGTAACGGCTGTCCGACAGCTTCGCTTCTAGAAAAACAAGATGGGGAGAAGAATTACGGAAGGAAATGAACGCGAGGCGGGCGGGATTGGCCGCCGCAGACACTGTCACAGCGTCAGACGTGTCGCTGGCGTCGCCGCTCGGGCTCCTCGCCACACCAGGCCCTGCCGCCAGGCCGCCCGCTCGCTCCGCGCTCGGAGGAGGCGGGCCGGACCCGCGGCCAGGAGGCGCCTCTCCTCGGTCGCGGCCCTCAGGCCATGGCGGATCCCAACCCCCCCCAGCGCCGCGCCCGGGCCCGGCCCGCCGCCCCCCGAGCCCTACAGGCCGCCACAGCCCCACTCGCAACTCGCTCTCCCCACCCTCCCAGGCCCTCCCGGCGCCGAGCGGCCCGGGAAGAGGCGCCCGCTCACCGTCACGGAGCGCCGGGGGCTGCAGGCCGCGAGTCGATCCGCTCTGTCCCCGCCGCCGCGGCAATGGCTGCCTGGCTGCTGCGCGAGACCGCACCGCCGCGCGCGCACCCGCCTCCCAGCATGCACCGCGCTCCGTGCCGCGCCGCTGGATCCTAGCGCCCCCCCTGGCCCGCGCGGCCCCGGGACCGACCAGGGGATGGGGTTCCCGGAGATGGAGAGGGAAGCACTACTGGGACCGCCCTGGGAAGATCGGGGTCCCGGGGCACCGCAGGGACCGCCCAGGGGATGGGGGTCCCGGGGGGAGCAGCGCTGAGACTTCCCGGAGGATAGAGGTCCCGGGGCAGTGCTGGGACCGCCGGGAGGATGGGGGTCCTGGGGGGAATTGGGGGTCCCGGAGGAAACGGGGGGAGCAGCGCTGGGACCGCTCTGGGGAGATGGGAGTCCTGGGACACCGGACTGGGCAGCGCTGGGACTGTTCAGGGGATGGGGGTCTCGGGCAGCTCTGGGACTACCCTGGGGAGATGGGGGTCCCAGGGGGGATGGGGTCCCGGGGGTGGCGGGGGGAGCAGCGCTGGGACTGTCCTGGGGATGGGGATCCTGGGGATGGGGTCCCGGGGCAGCGCTGGGACCGCCCCGTGGAGCTGCCTGTGTCACGGCAGACAGCTGGGGACCCGAGCTGCTGGGCGAGAGGAGCGACGGCACACACGGGTCATCCGAGAGTCCGGCGAGAGCTCAGCAGTGCTGCCGGCAGGAGGTCTCTGCGGCCATCCCAGAGCTGCCGCCGCCTTTAACCCCAGCCACGAGGCGACGTTGGTGTGGATCAGCCCGCGGTGCTGTTCCTGTCGCTGGCACCGAGGGGTAACCTCGGGTGGGGAGCAGTGGCTGGTGCTGCGGGGTTGCGTGGCAGTGCAGAAGCAGTTTTCCATGCATGGCCACGCGTGCTGCTTCTCGGGTTTATCAGCGAATGAGATTCTTACAGTGTAATTCATGACAGGTCACAATATGATGATCGAGGTAAAAATCATTATCTGCTTTTTCGGTATAGCATACCGGCTTAAATCTTCACCATCTGGGGGCTTAGAATATCGCGACAGCTTGTTTTGCCCATTTCTTTCCCTTGTCGGATAGCATCATGTCTGGATTTCCTGATTTAACTGGGCGTAAATATTGTAATATACATTTATGACATCATGTTAGATTCAGGTGTTGTTCAGATTTCTTGCTCTCTAATTAGTGTTTAGGATGTCAATAACCTATGCATTGAATATCCAAACCAGCTTCATTTAGATTGGAAGAAACGCCTTGAGATCAGCTGGTCCAAGCCCCCAAGGTTGCCCAGCACCGTGTCCAGTCAGGTTTTTAGTATCTTCACAAATGGAGGCTCTTCAGCCTCTCCAGACAACCAGATGCAGTGTAAAACCCTTAGAGCAAAAAAGTGTTTTCTTGAGTTCAGATGAAATTGATACCGAGAAGATCCTGGCTCCTTCCTCTTCCTTCTCTCCCATCAGGTATTTATATACGTTCAGCCTTCTCCAGGCTGAACAGTCCCAGGTCTCTCAGGCTCACCTTATATGAGAGGTGCTCCAGTCCCACAATCATCTTTGAAGCCCTGTGCTGGACTCTCTCTGGTAAGTTCACCTCTCTTTTGTACTGGTGAGCCCAGCAGAGGACACAACACACCAGGTGTCCTCACTGGTGCTGAGGAGAGGGGAAGGACCACCTCCCTTGACATTCCTGCAATGCTCTGCCTAATGCAGCCTGGGATGCTGTTGGCTTTTGCCACAAGGCAGCTGATGTGAACTCTTTTCGGTACAAAAAGGGTGTAATGTGACAGCTTAACAAAGCTAATTGTGGTTAAAAAAATGTGTAGCTGTAGCTGGGGCAAGTATGTCTTACAATTTTGAATGCACTGTTCCGTTCTAAAGCTGTTTTACTTCTTTATTTGATAAGACTGTCCAGGACACTCAAAATGGCAGCTCTGTGACTCTTTCTATGCAAATTCTGTGTAGATAACAGAATTGAACTGTTACACGAGTAGCACCAGAGTCTCTGTGTGCTTAAATTGCTGCACAAGAAGCTCAGAAGCAGAAAAAAGCTCCTTAGGTGGCAGTCTTGGAATGGTATGGGAGTAATAGGGATTTGAGTTACTGGCAATAATGAAGACAAGTCATGCCAGCAGCCCAATTAAAGGTTTTTCAGTTTTGCCCTTCATCTCTGCAGCCTCTAGGTTCGTGTCAGTGGGGAGGAATGTGGCTACACATCTGAAACGCAGCTCTGGCTGTGCCTGAGCTGGGCTGGAGTCCCGCTTTCCCTTTCTTGGTTGTGGACATTCTGCACAGGTGGTAAAAGGCATGAAATATATCATTAGAAGAATCTGCAGCGTTGCCTCTAGTGTGTCGGTAGCGTTTCTGGAAGCTATCATGTACAAAGTCAACTTTCCTAGTGGAGCTGTGGTTTAGTTTCCTCATTATTTTGGTTGCACACGAAGATTGGTCTCTCAGAAGACCATCTGAAAGCCCACTGGGAACTATTAGCATCCCGACTGCACACCTACCAATGTAAACAAATACTCAGCTGGAATCGGGATACTTAAAAAGCACGATCTGTTTATTGCTGGGGTAAATGAACTGCTTCTTGCTTCCCTGAAGAAGACATTTTATTTTTTCCGTGGCAGAAAGCAGGATGCTGTGGTTCAGTAGCACAGATTAGAGATTATGCCCTATTCAAGTAAGAACTAGAGAAATTATTCATTAAAGTGATGGTGGTGGTGTTTAAACGTACTTAGTAATAAAGAAGGCATAAAATGTTTTCTTAACTCTGTTTTTCTTAACTCTTAAGTAGTCCTTATTCAGAGGCAAATCTGTACAAAGAAAGCCACGGGGTTCCTAGAAAAGACAAGACAGCAATTAAGGAACTGGAGGGAATGGCCTGGAAAAAATGGTCTGAAATAGCTGTAGGATGACTGCAGCACTTAGACTGGAATGCGACAGAGCTGGGCTCAGTTCTCTGCTCTGCCAGGGATCTGTGGTCCAGATTGCTTCTGGCTGGAGGCAAGAATTACTCACTTGCCTTTGCTGCAGCACCTAACTCAGAGGAATCCAAGACCCAGAGTTAGGTCTTGCATAGGATGCAGGGGGAGGCAGACTGAGGACCAAAAATGCCTGTGTGCTCGTAAGTGAGTGAGGAGCTGCTAGGAAGCAGTCTTGTAGGTTTTAACCTCCTGCCCCTGCTCAGCACGTACACACCTGCCTGCAGCTGGAAAACCAGAGCCTTGTTCCACTGGGATCCGCGATGCAGAGTTGTCTCAAAGAAAAGTGCCAGCATCTGTTTAGCAAGGACTAACTAGAACTTGATCTTTAGCTTCCGAAAGACATGTTGAGACCAGCAGCTATGTTTTGTAAAATGGCCTATTGTTTAAAATACCAGTCCAGTAGCTTGGATCTGCTGTCTTCCTCAGGCTGAAAACTTGAGCTCCCACCTGCCACAGAGTGCCCTGACCACAGCATGAGCCTCTGGTCACGGAGGCTTCTTTCCTTCAAGCTGTGCTGCTACGGAGCAGGTAACTGAGGGAGAGCAGGCGTAAGGGCAGACCTAGTTGTCGGGGTGCTGAGAGAGGCATCCTAGGGCCTGTTTCCCACTCTGAGGTTTTGTTCTGTGTTTTATCCTTTGTCTAGTTAACAGCAAATGCCTAAAAAATGCCTCCATCGGGGCATTCCTTTTGCTGAGTGCCTAAACTATGAGGATATAAGTTCATGCTTTTTTCTTATTGCTTGGATGCTTATTCATTATTTCACAGAGACGGATGGAGTGAGGCTGGGAAGATGTTCCCTGGCTCAGCCTGTTAATTAGATTTCCCACTGGTTAGGATGTAGTGCTGGGAGATGGGGTTCCCCTGAGGAGATGAAGCATTGAACTTGTGTTATTCTCCTAGAGAAAATATTTTAGGCAATTAGGCTCTCATGGAGCAAATGGGTGGCAAACCCACCTGGAGGCTTTGAAAAGAAAGCAGCTTATCTTGCTGCTCTGTATTGCTCTTTGTACATGGGGTGAGGTTTGTAGCCCCCCGGTGATGTGGGGTGGTTGCGAAGGGAATGCTTTGGGCTCTGATGGGGACTGTCATATGGGACCAGCAATCCACTTGTTTCAATGGGCTGTTCCGGGCCTGTCCTGAAGCAGAAATGTAGGAGTGCAGAGAAATCTTAGGTGCAACAGGGAAAATCCAGACCCTCCAGATTTGGGCAGCATCTGACCAGAAACCGTTTGGATTGCAGTTGTAAATACAGGCTTCACATTTCTGCCTTCTAGTGAGATCTAGCCCTTTTTCCCTATGTGCCTTCATCATCTGCACAGTGGGAATAATAGTATTAATAGATGTTTCGCTTAGCAGTAGTGAGAGATTATATTTTTCCAGATCGTATGAGGATTTGGGTCACTGAGGTATTGTGATAGCTAGAGGTCCTTCTTGATATTTCGCTCGAATGTTTGCTAGGTCACTAGGATGGGAACTACTGACAAAGAGCAAAAAGATGTAAACAACCTTTCTGAGAAGAGACAAGACAGGGATGGGGTGTAGTTCAGTTTCTACCAACAGATTTTCATGCATCTATGTCCCAGAAATTGAAGCAGTGAACAAAACTGAGAAACTATTTCCTGATTGTTGTAAAGTGTCCAAAGATGACAAAGCAAGAATCCATTTTAATATTTTATTGGCGAGATGTATAGTCTGTAGTGGCTCTAAGTCCTTAGAATATAAAAAGATTAATTTTCTTCTTGCAATTTAAGTGAGTTTAAATTGTTGAGATTTAAATTTACCTGAACGAGCCTGATAGAGCGTCCTTCCCTGTACAACAGCTAATCATACAACCTTATCCATCACAATAGCTGCCTTTTCTTACCGACTGCAGCACTGAACGCATTTTCTCAGTGCATGCTGGGGAATGTTCTGATTACCTGCTTGGCTCAGGATGTGCCCTAGACTTTGTTAATCTAGGTTTATTACGCTAAGGCTTTCCCAGCAGCTTAGAGCTAATGCAATGGATTTTAAGGGTTTACACAGTAGCAACTCTTTCAGCAGCCAGTCGCCTTGGCAGTTTGATTAATTCAACAGGATTAAGCTTTCTTAGTTCTCAGCTACTCTGGGGGTGGGAGAGAATCTCTCCTACCCCAGCATCTGTAGTGCGAGTAATGCATATACAATTAATTTTCTTGTTATGGTCTGAAAATTATACCTGCATTCTGGTTTCTTAATTTTAGTTCTAGCTGTTCCTTTTCCCAGCCATTACAGTCACCCTCTCTTTATTCCTCACGCTTTCCATAATTTCCCTGATAAAAACAGTCAGTCTGATTCAGCTGGATGGATCCTCAGTGGATATATGAATACTTCTTTGAAATCAAGTTCATTCAAGGTTGCAGACCAGTTTCCTTTCGTTGTCTTCTGAGACTCCTGTCTCTGCTCCTCTGCTCCAAAACCAGACACTGGCAGAACTGAAGACGTGCAACAGTCACAAGATAGATTTGAGAGGCTTTTGGAAGTGTGGTTGACATTCTGGTAGGCGAGAAAACCCCATGTTAGGTCTGAGCACTGATGTGCTTTTTTGCCCTGTACTGTCAGACAGTCATGCCAGGGCAGGTACCGAGATCTCAGGGTCCAAAGATGTCAACAGTCATGAAAGGAAAATGGTTAATTTCTTGAGAAAGCATTATTTCAATTTTTGTGCCTGATAATATTGAGTATGGCAGACTGACAAAACCAGTTAATCCCTGAACAGAAGATGTGAGCTTGAAGCGGATTGTCCACTTTTGTTCTTGGCAGGGAAAGGGGCAGTTACTGAGCTGTGAACAGCTGCTTCCAGAGACGAATTTCATCAAGGCTGATGTCAGGACTTGGCTAGAGAATGGCACGTTAGCTGCAAACTCATGAGCCTAATACGGAAAACTTTTCAAATTTCAGCATACTAACTGCCAGAGACTGTTAGGCCACAGGATTGCAAGATATATCTTGTGCCGCGAGAAAGGTGAACTTGTTGCAGCATCCTAGTGCTCCTCCGTGGGTGGAGCAGGAATGGGGAGGCTTAAGGGAAAAGACCGGGTCACATAAGCTCTAGCCAGTTTGTCAAAGGCTGTGCCACCTGACCAGAAGAAATACCAGTCCTTGTCCCTGAAATTTTAGACAAACCTATTACCAATATTTCAAACTCTAAACTACTCAGAAGCACAGGCGAGACCTTTTTGGTGCTGTTAACACTTCAGCTTCACCAAAGGATGCAGTGGTGTGGTGCCAATGGAGCAATGCTAGCAAGGCTGCAGCCCACACAGCGCCAACAATTTGTGGTGTGAGCAGGGATGGGGCACTGTTTTCTTTGTCTGATAAAACCATGAATGCTTACATCCTGCTGAAGTTTTGTGCAAAACCTGATTATAGAGTGCAACACTACCACAGCTCAGTAAAAGTTTCTTTGTAAAGACTTCTGGAATCTTCAAGCATGGATTTACAGAGCACTGTCACCGAGATGATTCAAAATAATTTGGCTCCATTCTCAGAGGGACAGCAGACCTGGGCGCACAATGGTGGCCAAAAGCGCACCTATGTTCTTTTTTCAGCCCTATTTCAAAATAACATGAGCTTTTTCTCCAGAGAGTGGTCATATTTCCCCCCCAGCCCCTGGTATGATTGTTTAAACAATTTAAAAAAAGCATACATAAAAAAAAAAGCGTGTCATTACATCTTCTGGCAATGGGTAGAACCTACAGAGAACCTCAACTTATTTGACAATAGCAATGTCCTTTTCCAGGTGCAGCAAACCAAGGACAGGGAAGCTACTGTGGAAAAGGAAAGAGGGTTATCAAAGCAGGGGCAAAGGGTGCTCAAAGACAAACTTCAGCATAGATTATCTACTCATGCCTGTAGTCATCCTCTGCTGTTTTAGTTTTCAAACAGATAACCTATGTTAGGTACAGTAAAATATGGCAATGGAATCAGCACTCCCTGTCTTCAAAGAGGACAGTCCCATTTGTGGCAACATAGTAGCGATGTAGCTGAAAACAGGCCTACTGAGAAGTTTGCAAGTGGATCAAATACTGATGGGGCTGCAAGTCCTACATTACTGACAATTTGTTTTAACCTCTCCAGGCTTCTCATTTTCACAGATTACAACATAGGAAACTCAGCTTCACCTTAACTCCAGCACTCATACGCACAGCTACGGGTAAATGAACTGCCTCTGCTTCCGCCTTTCAAAACAAACAATGGCGAGTTCTGTCTTTCTGTGTCTATGGATGAAACTAAATGGTGCTTATTTGCATACCCTCTACAAACACATTATCCAGCTTAGAGGAGAACACTTTTGGTGGAAAAAGTGCCGTAGCAGACATTAACACCCCCTCTCCCAAATACAGTACGTGAATACAGTCAGGTTGGGATACGCCAGAACACACTACTGTGACTTTTATTGTGTCCTACTCCAGGTTAGGTTATAAACCAGAAAGCTGTGCTGAGCCCCAACCCACCATGTACAATATTCCTCAGGACTTAGCCCTGCTCTGGAGGACAGAGGACAATGCTACCGAGCTGCAGGAGCTCCCTGTGAATCTGTGCACGAATTCTTCACTCCTGCAGTCATTGTTTCACTATAAAAATGGCATTCAGGACTAGAGAGTATATGGTTATACCTAAAAAACTCACTTGAAACACATCATGAAGCACTAATGAATATTTTTCCTTCTAACTCTGTGTTCCCTAAAAAAGTTGTCAGTAGGCAGGAAATGCACCTGTAATATGAGATGGCTGGGAAGGGATTAGCTGCTTCCTTTTGCCGATTTTCAGGCACGTGCATGTGTTCGTATACTTTGATTCATTAAAGGTCCCAAAGGAGTTGTTCTGAAGACTGGTTTCTTTTGACTGTCTAATACAAAGATGATCTTGAGGTCTCTGGAAGAATTTATGATGTCAGAAGATGTGATAACAAATGCAGTCATATTCAGTTCTGAGCATGAGAACGGTGGAGGAATTTTTCATAAATGATTAAAAAATACAGTGATTGTTTGCATAGCTCTAGTAATTAATTTTGTGCCATTTTTAAAGAATAATAATAATATTGTTCCTAGAGATGTGGGTCTATCACAGATAGTTAAAAATTATGTAAGTCATTAACTTAAAGTGGTGAGAAAGTTGTGAAAATTCCAACATCATTCAACAAGAATGAAAAGGTTAAGGTGGAGGCAAGTTTACCTTTAAAGTATTGTAATTTCAATTAAAAAAACCCAACAATTAATTCTGGTTTCTTTGTTGTGTTTGTTGTTTTAACTAAATAGAATTAAACAGTATTGCTATAGAAATGAATAAAGTCTAGAGTTGTTATCACAAGAAATTTTTAATATGGTTTGTGACAAGCAATATCAAAGTTACCAACTCTCAAGCTTCATGTTCTGAAACCAGACAACTCTCAGCAACAAAAAAGTTGTGCACTGATAAACATAGGAGGCATATTGTATTTTTTAATTAAATATGAAAACATGAGCTGTGTACATTATTTTTTCCCTAGAAAACACAGCAATTTCAAAAGTTTATCATAAAATATTTTCATGAAATGAGTGAACCAGCAAACACATGCACTTGTGTGCCTTCCCCCCCTCCCAAGATAAACATAAGAGAGACATACGCAAATGTAAAGTTAACAGAACAAGTGGCGTTTTGTAGTTGTTGTTTGGTTCTTTTTGGAAAGGATGGAATGTAACATTATGCTTGACTTCCTATGTCACAACAAAAAATATTTGGTGCAATATTTTTAACATTTTCATTTTAAGTTTCAATCTGGTGGAGAAAAATACCTTTTTCTATAATAAAATATGTCTGTTTTTCTTAAAACGTTAACTTTTTTTGCACAAAATAATTTTGTAAACTGTCATTTCAAGGGCAATGTAGGCGGTGCCATGTCAATGTCCCCCCCCCGACTTAAAAATGTGATCTGTTATCTGAAGCAAAACAGGGAAACACAAAAAAGAGCGGAGCAGAGGCTGCTTTGCAAAGAGAAGGAAGGGTGTGTCGGACTGGGGAGAGGGAAGGGAGCGTGTGGTGGGGCAGAAAAAAGTTAAAGGTCACTTTCGCCGTAGAGTGCTGTGGAGAAGGACATGTAGTCCAGGGCACCGGGTACAGCATCACGGCCATTGTAGGGTGCCATTCTAGCAATGCAATACTCGGCCTGATCAGGAGGCAGTTCACGCCGTAATTCATCCACAGTGATGTAGTTCTGCAATGACAACAAACAACAGGCGATCGTTACTTTCAAAAAAACGACCTTCCTCGGAGGAACAGCCACCCCCTGCCCCAACACGGCAGCAGACAACAGTCAGGGACAGGGCCCCAGCAACTAGACTAGTGCTGTGCACCCACACAGGGAGCTCTCTGCACGTGCACTTTGGGAGAAAATGCAGTCGCTCGCTACCATTTGTCCAAGAAACTGTTTTTACAACGGAAAGAAAGACCTTTTGCAGGAGAGATGCTGGCACACTTGAAGAAAAGACCTTGAGATATGTAAGGTGTTAGTGTAAGACTGTCTCTTCCCATTCACAGTGTAAGTCCGGCTGAAAGCAAATGGGAAGATATTCATTTGGATCCCATCTCTCACTGGCAGGAGGTAATGGCTGCTTGTGCAGCTTGGGAGTTACTGTTCCCTCTCTTCAGAGTAAGGAAAAGAGCCACCCCCACTAGCTCCAGCTGATGACACCAATGATGATAGCAGATAAGCAAATCATTTGTATTGCTTCCACAGTTACCCCAACAATCCTTGTTTTTCACAGTTTTAATAAGCAAGCAAAACTACTTATGTAAATTTGGGTTCTGGAGATCCATGGAGCTGAGGTGAGGTGGCTCGGTTTCTCTCCATGTAGCAGGTAACAGTAGCTGCCTGCTTGCCATCCACTATGTTCTCTTTAGCTAACTGACTCATGGGCATTTGTAGCTGTCTGAATAATGATTCAGGTTTCACACCATCTCTCTCTCTCTCCTTTGACTTTTCATTCCTTTTTTTTCCCTCTGCCTTTCAGTTTCATGACAG
Source organism: Cuculus canorus (assembly GCF_017976375.1). Classification (NCBI taxonomy): domain Eukaryota; kingdom Metazoa; phylum Chordata; class Aves; order Cuculiformes; family Cuculidae; genus Cuculus; species Cuculus canorus. The sequence continues at coordinate 56,838,597 of NC_071405.1, read as the reverse complement.
AGTAAGAGGTACTTTTCTTCATAATGAAATACTGTCTGATTCGTGTTATAGTCACCAGGGCATATTAACCATGGACAAGTATATTTAACGTACTGTACAGAGTAAACCACTTAATAAGTAATTCTGTATCCAAAAGTACCTGTTGATTCAGTGATTAGCTTATCTGTTTAGTGTGGAATTTTCAGGCCTTGAATGACAAGAGGACTGGCTTCAGTAAGGGAGATGCCTGAAGGACAGGTATCATGGGTTTCTACATTACAGATTATGAAAAAATATTAGTGAAATGTGGAAACCAGTAGTGGATTGAAGGGTAACTAATTACAATCTGAGAAATGTTATCTCACATTTTAAATGAGACGAATAAAATCATTAGCAAATGTAGAGATATGTTACTATTACATGTACATATTATTTGTTCAATTACATAAAAGATTAGCAGGGATTGTTATATAAGAAAAATAAGATTACATAATTTTTTTTATCAGCTGCTTTCACTGATAATGCAAATTTAGGAACACTTTTAGTATCACTCTGTGCATTTTCCTACTTACAACCAATTTCTATGATTAAAAGATGCTCCTCCTGCAGATACAGTGTATTCTCAATGAAGATCTATTGATTGTGTAATGACTGATAGACACATATATATCTGAGAAAGATCACCTCAAGTTTACAGCCATCAGTAATTAATAGTTTTTCAAGACTAATCAAGAACCATCTGTTGAAGTTGTTCATCCACTTTAAAATAACAAATCACAACCAAGCTCTTAATTAAATTTTTAAAGCAAGAGTGGGCAGCACAGTTCTGACTGACAGCTGAACAGGACTTTCAAGTGCCTTGGCAGGCTGCTCATTAACCCACACGTTAGCCTTGCACTCCTCCAGCACTGCACAATGTTCCTGTGAAAATACCCTCCACACTCGAGAGTGCTTCCCTCAACACTTTCTCGCAGAGATGAGAGAAAAAGAAAAGCAGGAGCAATGCAGACACAGGAAGGGAGGGTGTGGAACCTGACCTTATCTCCAGCCAGGATCTTGAAGGAAGCCATAACCTGGTCAGCAGTATCTGTATCTGCTGTTTCCCGGGACATGAAGTCGATGAAGGCCTGGAACGTCACTACACCCAAACGGTTAGGGTCGACGATGCTCATGATGCGGGCAAACTCTGCCTCTCCCTGAAGGACAAGAAAGTCATGTAAGCCTGGAGATTTGGGCAGCAGTGCTATGAAAGTGGGGAGAAACTGTTCAGCAGCACATCTCACAGCTAGAAAAACAAAGCCAAATAGAAACCACTTATGGTGGGTTTTTTTTTTATCAGGATATTCTTTTTCGGTTTTCTGTTGTGTACAAATGCTTCCCACTCACTTGATGTTTGGAATAAAACACTCTCAGCTGTGCTGTAGGATAATATCCAGCTCCATCTAGCTCTAGGACAATGCTCAATGTCAGGGAATAATATCACACAGACTTACTTCAGGGCAAGACGCACATTTCTCTGCAATACGTGTTCTGCTAAATGTCTCTAGCTATATTTGAAGATATTAATAAAACGATTCCTCGAACCTGTAAAAGAGAGCTTTCACAGCTCTCTTCAGCTGCCAGAACAGGAACCACCAGAAGAAATGTCTCTGGGGTCTTTAACAGTATCTGGTTCATGTTTACTAGACAGCCTTTGGAAAGAAGGACTTGCGTACCTCCCCAGGCAAGGAGGAGGGCAGAGTAGAGCTGAGTCTTCTCCTGGGAACAGGCTCTTCTAACACATCTAGAAGAGTATACCTTTCAGAATAATTAAGGTATCTAATCAAGTGTTAACATGGATTGGCACACTATGCTGAAGAATCTGTATTTATACTGAGCTGATGAGTGAGATGAATAAACACTGCTTCGCCTGACATCAGGATCAAAGATATCAAGAGCACGACCTAGTGTTTTTGTACTACACTCTTCTCATGCACTTTGATGAGCATCAGTCTTCGGTGAAGGTCTTCCTACTAGTTATGGTGCTTCTCAAGTTGCAACATGTAACTGTTCTGAATATGCAGGTGCTCTGGTGAGGGAAAAGCTACGGGGTGATGACTGGAACTTGAACTTACTTACATGTACAGGAAGAGAGATGTGAAATAAATGGTAGGAATGCGAGGAGCAGAATTTGAGTGTATTAAAAAATCAGGTCGTTTATGCTTCCAGGGTAGTTTAACATCTAGGGCTGGGGAGGTTGTGTGCTGTGCAGAGTGCATGATATGAGTAAGTTTAGTGTTTCTTCCACCTGTAGCTATGCAGTTTGATAAATGTAATTCTTATTTGAAAAACACAGAAATTAGGCAATGATTTAAATTTTTTTTACCTTCGGCTACCACTGCAAGACAAAGATTTTACAACTAATACTAGATTTAACATCCATTGATAATAACTGATAAATAAAGGCTATATTTACCTTGATTCACTACACATTCTCCCTTTACTTTTAAATGTGCCTATAAGAATCACTTTGAACATGAGTGACAGAGGGCTCTACATTACCATATTGTAACCCATGGAGATAAGGCAGGCTCGGAAATCTTCACAATCCATCATACCAGTCTTCTTCTACAGGAAATGATGCAAAGATGGAAAAAGCCAAGAGAGAAAAGGGAGAACAGTCCGGGGAGAAATGAACCCACAGGAGACATTACAAAGAATGAGTTTTGGGGAGGAAGGATTTACAGGACAATGAAAAACAATAGTTTGTGAAATCACGAAGTGGCAAAGGGCGTTTTGGACAGGGAATAGTTTACACACAAAATGGAAAAAAAGGAATGAAGATATCAAACAAGACAGATTGAGAGATGGACATGAAAAGGAGTGTTAAGTGACACACATGTAAATGGAATAGTTTGAAGACACAAAAGGAATTTTCTCAAGATAATCAGTTGGGGAATTAAGAAGGAATAGATAGCAAAGTACATTTACAGATAAAGAAGTATAGAAAAGTGATGTATACATAGTCAAACACAAGAACAGTAATGACAGATGGATTACAACAAACAAGAAAAGAAAGGAAAAAACTGTTATTTTTTCACAGTTTAACATCTGGTTGTGTTCACCACTAGCATTCAGTACCTGTGCATCGTTTCCAATATCGTAACCCAAGCTGATGAGACAGGCTTTGAATTCCTCAGGGCCAAGTGTGCCGGAGTGGTCCTGGTTATGCGGTGTGCCAGGCAGCAGGACATGCAGTGCCAGTGGGGTGGTGGTGTGGGCAGGAAGAAGTGGGACACACAGGAAATCAAAAGGAGGTGGAAGGACAACAAACAGGTGCACCATGCAGTGGGTGAGGAGAGGGGGAGAGGAAGAATGACATGCAGACAGGAAGAGAGAGAAGAAAAATAAAAAGTGCACAACATTAGATATCACAATGACATTTCAGGATGTGCTAAAAATGCTCTTGGAACAGCTCCTTCTCAGAGAACTTGTCACATCTTGAGAGCATTTGAATGACAAAAACAGTTGATGCTCAGAAGCCTCAAGATCTCCATCTCCTAAGTGAATTATTTGCGTCACTGCTTGTTATCCATAGTGCCAGAAGCCCTGTGTCTCAATAGTAACTTGGAGTGCACGTAAGCAGAGAGAGGCAGTGGGAAGCATTGCCTTAATCTTCTAGTCAAAAGTCCCACTAAAGGAGTAGGTGAGGGCAAGTATGTTTGGCAACATACTCAAGGAAGCTTAGCTGTCAGGGTATCTCAGGAACAGACAAGGAAAAACAGCTGAAGCTCAGGGGAGCAGTGTTATGGCTGCATTTATGAGATCTGCACATGAGGTGGAGCTTTGACTGGTAAATCTATTTCCAGTGCTCAGCTCTGCAAACAGCACTGCTGTACAGCGTGGCACAACACAGCTTGGCAGCTGCTCTTTCCTTCGCTCATTCCCTGCTCTCCTATGGTGGATGTACCCATCAAACTATACATAAGCTACCACAGGAACTGAGAATCTCCTTCCACCGTGCACAATTTTAGCTCAGGACAGCCCCCAAATATTGAAGAGCCCCTGCCTGTTGCAACCATTCCTGTCCAGATCAAGGAAGCTACAGACAGTATGCTGAGTCCAGTTTTAAGCAATTTTCTTAAAAAAAATCAGCTTTTAAAGTCAGTGTTAAGCCTTCATAAATCAAATGCACAGTTGAAGAGCGGAAACTCACATTCTCTCCGCATTATCATTCAGACTGTTGTGGAGGAAGGGGCAAAAGGATATGAAGGTCAAACTATAAAATTTACAAGGCTTTATGGGTTTCTCTATTAAGAAAGGAAGCTGTGGTTTTCTTTTCAGAAAACCAGTGTTCATCAATCTGAAAGTGTTACCAATCTCTGAGGGCCAGCTGCAGCCCTATTGTCTGGAGATCTCTCAAACAGTCTGGCTGGTGCAGCAAGTGGTGGCTGGTGGACAGCAACCTGTATTTGCATCACTGACTTAGTATCTCTGCTCATGGATTTCCAGACAACACTGATGAGGAAAGATAATGGAGCCATTTTCAGGCTTGGGCTGCTGTCTCCGCTTCACTGCATGACACCTTTGTGATTCGGATTGTAGAAGGAAGAGCTACAGACAGATTGGCAAACTGAGGGGAGGAGAATTTCCTTTAAGGAATTCCTTTCTTATTACACTCATTAGTGCCTTGGCATGTATTTCCACAGTAGGGCAAGGCAGGCTTTACATCGGGGTTTATCTGTATACTGCAGTGCCTTGGTCTGTACAAATCCTCCCGTTTGCTCCATACAAGAGTGAGACTGTTTCTTCAATACAGGTTTATGGGATGTCAGAGTGGAGGAGAGCTGCTTCAAAGAATTCTATAAATCAAGATAATAATCTGCTCTCTGGAGAAGATGGGATAAAAGTCTAATTTCCTAAACAAGCCTTCAAACTTCTCCATACTTCAGCTTTATCAGGAAATTTAACAGTTTCCTGTGAAGATATACTTCTCCTTCCAGCCTAATGATCACCTTACATTCCTCATAGGAACGACTCCTCCACAGGAGTGGGTTTTTTAAGAATGAAACATCTTCCATTGATCTGGTTTTATCACGGTGACTGCTTTTTTTTTTTTTTCATTGCATTGCACTGTCTACATAGAAGCTTGTAGCTTACCAAGCTGCAAGTCAGCACTGACTTACCCTGTCAAAATGGTTGAAAGAAGCCCTGAACTCGTTCATTTGTTCCTGGCTGATTCCTTTGGCATCACGGGTCAGAATCTGGTTTTCCACTTCGTTGATGGTTCTAGCAATTGTTGTTAATAACTGCTCCCAGCCGACTCGGATATGCTGGAAAAAGAGGACAGCACAATTTTTAAATTAAAAAGTAGCTCTCCTGCCAGTGGATCCAATGTGCTACTTGTTACAAATTAAATTATCCTGGTAGCCAAGGCAGGAGAAGTCCATTTGCTCAGAGAAGCATATTTCTCACCTGCAGTGTGAGCCAACCAGATGTTAAAAATCTGAATTTTGTCCGAAAAAAAAATTGAACAAGCCAATTCCTGATCTTAAGAAAGCCTTGGTTCTATTGCAAAGTTCCTTTGCCTTGTCAGAGCAACATACTGGGAGCCTTTAGCACAAATAAGAATCAAACCCAGTGCTTCTAGGACTTAGTTGGGCATAAAAGTCTTCTTACCAAGAAAATAAACAAACCACGGTCCTTGGAAGACACTGGTGCTCCGCTGCCTCTACTGTTGCTTAATGGAGAGCTGGCCAGAAACCAAAATACAAGTTTCAAAGCCCGTCTGTGTTCTGCTAGACTCATGTTGAACTCAGATTGCTTCCAAGAAACCTCATGTTGTCAACAGAAAGCCAGTCTCTGATTTTAAAGAGCTTTTGTTGGACTTTTTCCTTTTGCCAGGCTGTGGTTGCTCAAAATCACTATTACTCCCCTAGTCTTTCTAACCCAGTTAATAGGCTGCCACAACTGTGTGGCAGGAGAAATGAGATCAGTCAATTTTTCAAGCAAAAGTGCTGATCTCATTCAGGTTATTTCTACTGTCTGTATTTGGAATTATATTGAATGGGTTGGCAAGAAGTACAGCAAGGCAAAAAAAAATATTCAGTGACATATTGTTTGATGTTTGGCCATGATGTCAAACTCTTCATTTTCCTGAGAACAACAACATATTGGCAGAGTAAGATGTGGCTAATGCTAACTGGCCACAGCAGATGAGGTTGTCTGATTCGCTGCCAAAACTTTTACCTCCATGGTGTAGTTGGTGTGCTTGTTGTCAAAGATAAGAGCTTCTTGGATCTGTTGGTGATCTCCTTCCAACTGGTCAATCTTTGGTTTGTAATTCACAATGCTTTTCTCATATTGCCGCAAGTGGTTGAGCTGGTCCTCCAACGTCCCATGCATCTCTATTGAAATGCGGCCAATCTCCTACAGTAGCAAAACGAAAGGAGTTAGACCCCAGTGGAAGAACAAGCCTCAACAGGCCTGACATTTATTGCAGCTATTTCATGCTTAGACAGGATGATGATTCAAAAAAAAAAAAAAAAAAACTCATGGAGCAGTTACTTTAGATGAGCTCAGACAGTGTCAGCATAAATTTTAGCAGAGCCCTGAACGTTTTCCAAGTGAGGTGAATCACGAGATGCGTCCAATACAAGCACACAGACAAAAACCTCCAAAACTGCAGTCCATAAACTAGTAATGTACCAAGCCAGATCTTTTTCTGATGTACTGTCTGCCGCTAACTTAATGCCTTCATACGGACATTTCTGTAATTGCTCTTTTTCACAGCTCCTGCCATCAATAATAGCTTCAGATTTTTCTGTTTCATCAATTCCAATTCCTGCAACTCGAATCTTACTTAAAGAGAGATCTCCCTTAAAAATGTCTCCTCTGCTGCTCTTTGATATGCTAATCATATTAATTTTCTCATGTGTATCAAGACAATTGCTGTGAGAGCAGTTACACAAAATATGCTTCTGACATACGGTCTTAACCTGCTGCATATAAACACAATTCTATTAAAATACCAGTGTCCTCCACATAAAGTCATGTTTTTTATCTCTGTACTGAAGAGTTAGAAAAGTACAAGTACTGCAGTAACTGATATCAATCTTGGGATTTTCCATGTTTTCTATGAAAGTTTCTATTGCTGTAACCTGAAGGAAGAATGAATGTGACAGTGGTCAAGAAAGACCAAGGGTAAGACTATCAGTGAAGATCACAGAGGAGAACAGATTGTTTCAAAATGAGTAAGGCGCTACCTCCATCTTGGTCTGGATCCAGGGTCCAATGACATTGGCCTGTGCACCAAACTGTTTACGAAGCCGTTCATTTTGCTGCTGGCGAGCATGTTCCTCCATCAGGGCTTGATCTCTTCTGGGAACCAGTTGCCTCACCTACAACAAAGAGTAACAGAGTAACACTCAAAGGCACTTGTATGGTAAAGGTAGAAATTGCCATAAGGGAGGGATGAGTGGGTGCTTGCATGGAAAACAAGCAGTCACACGGTTCAGGACACAGCAGGAATGCTCATGGAATGTGAATCCTATCTGCTGTAGGATGCCTGCTGCAAACTCATCTCAGGCTGTGGACGACCAAAAGAAGGTTACATCCACTACTTGGGTTTTTGGTGGCTCACGTTAACTGAATTTCGCAGGAACCTGTTCAGATCTCACTTAGGTGATCTTGTTTGCTAGTAAGAACCATCACACCACTGGTATGGAGAGTAGCTGCTCTTTTAGGATTACAGCAAGCAAAGGCTACTTGGCTGCAGAGATAAAACACCGGAAAGGTTGAACGATGAAGAAAGATACTGACTCACATGCCATACTTACTTATCATGTCGGCTGAGGACTGAAAACCTGAAAGCTTTTAATTTAGCATCTTTCACCATAAAATACCAGGTAAAAGTGATCTGACACTGCTTAGATATGTATATGAAAGATCTGTTCCACTTTCCAAGCAAATGGCAATCAAGCCAAAAACAAATGATGAAAAAAAAGCACTCAGCAGTAAGCATGAGAAGGTAACTGAAGAGTAAATAAATACTCCACTTCCTGTGGCCCTAGTGACTGAGCAGTGGCATCCTCCCACACTAACTTGCAAGGCTGGAAAGAACTCACATGTTCCCATTTGCCATTGATCTCATGTGGGGTGATCGTAGTGTAAGGATTTGTTCCTGCCATGTTGACATGGTATGTCTGGACAATCTTTGAGACTTCATTGTGGATTCCCAAGATGGCCTGTCGCTCTTTGTCGGCATCTGGCAAAGTGGCTTTGAACTGTTCATGCGCTGTGGTCAATCCCTGCAGGAGGAAAGCAGCAACAAAAGAAGGGTAAGAGCATTAGTCACTGAATAGCCTCTTCAGCAAGTGTATGCCTGCAGAAGTGACTGGCTTACATACTCCCAGGATACAAAGCAGGCTACTCTAATACACTTTTCAGGTTCTCTCAGCATCACTCAACAGGCTGTTTTAAGTAGTTAAATGTTGTGAAGTCTCGTTTTCCTGCAGTTTCTGTCTCATGTTGACCAGTGACAGCGATCACATCACAAAAAATGGTGGAATAATTCTGACTCATAATTTAGGGGACACTGTTTCTCACTACTCAGTGACTGCCTGTGAGCCCCTTTGGGAAGACGATCTGACCACTAGTATTACTTTAAAGCTGTCATGTCTCACTAGTGTAAATGCACCAAGCTTTTTTTCTCCCACTACGTATGTACTAGTTCTACACCTAAGGTAACTCCAGGTGAATAGTAAGAGTCAGATTCAGTCTGATCAGAGTCAATTAGAACTAGGTGAGGGTCTTCCAGCCAACAGCAAACTTGCACAGGCAACATATTCTCCAGCTGCTGAAAAATATCTCCTTCTCCCTGAACACAACAGGCCCCTTCTGTTCCCTTCTGTTCTTGCTGCATTGCCCAGACTGTGCTCCAAGGACCGATGGGGGCATGGTTGGTGGTAGTTTGAGGACAGCTGATATGCCAGTTGCTCCTGGCTCATCTCCCACTGCTGTTACAGACCTTCAAGGTACTTCATCTCAGAAGCCTGTAAGATCAAGACTAGGGAAGAAAATGTGGGGAAAGAGGCAGCAAAACAAATGGGGGACAGAGAGACATGTGCAGGGATGATCGAGGGGACAGTGTGGACAGAAGAGAGAATGAAAGTAAACCACATGATTGACCACTTTCTTACAATGCACAAACTCTACTTTTTGTAAAATTGCTTCCCTACATTGTGCGTCATCGAAGATGAGATGCAAGTCTGGGGGGCTGGGAGAGATACTGCGAACAGTCACAAAGAGATGGTGGAAGTGTCTAAATGCTGTTCAGATTTGTTCTGCATTATAGAAGATTTAATGAACCCTTTTTTTCAGGAGGGAAGGGTGGAAGAAACCAGCAGAAGCTCAGTAACAGCGCTGATACCAGGCTAGGGCTATTTCACTGCCCCTCTGTTCCCCTCGCTGCATAGTGCTCCCCTGTTTGTCTCCCATATTCTGCCTCACAGATAGCCAAGTTGCAGTCAGTCATTCCTGCAAAGAGCTGCCTTGGATTCTTTTCATGAGCCCAGCGAGCAGGAAAAATGTAAGTCCCCACTGCAACCTAGGGAAGAGTAACTCCTGCTCTCAAACATCTGAAAATTACTTGTAGAGACCCAAGCTGTTTTCATAACAACCTTTTAGAAGGAGGAAAACTTGAGATACTGCCCCTGTTGTCTTGCAGGAGACAGCTTTCATTAATAAGACTCCAGAGTTACGCTGAAAAATCCACTTTCAGTTCTTTGTGTCCAGCTAGGATGGTGTGAGCATGTTTCATACCTATTCAGATCCATGTTTTTGGAGGGAAGACAAGGAAAAAAATATTCCTTTTACTTTTTCCTGTTAAGGCCCACTCATGAGGGGAAAAGCACCAAAACATGACCTACAAATTTGACAACTTGCAGAAGACCCTCAACTTCTCTCTATCCCAGCCCAGTTGGTGCAAATGGCTGCTCTGTACCTGGATCTCTTCAATGGTGTGAACAATGAATGTGTCCTGCAGGTCCTCCATGGCCCCTTCCATCCAGTTATTGAAAGGGGCAGCTCGTTTGGCATATTCCAAGTACAACTGGTCAATTGTTTCCAGTAGCTTCTCTGTCCTCTGGGCATACACAAAAAATACCAAAGAAAATCAGTAAAGGTGGTTAGAGAAGAATAATCACACAGCTATGTTGGTTGTCTGAGCTACTCCTTCCTTTCAGACCTATTTGGTGCTCCCAGGATGGCACCACACTAAAAGCCTCTCTGCTGTTAAGAGACTACACAGAGGATATATTTTTCCCTTTGAAGGAAAAATCTGAGGTTATTTGAAATAAAACAAAACAAGAATAGTCTTTTCAAGCAGAACGAAATTACAAAATCAGAAAAATATAAACAAATGAATAGCCTGAGCAAACAAATAGCACTGTAACTAGGCTGGGAGGGGAAAAGCAGGCTAAATATACTGAAACGTAGCACTTGTTTACAGCCCGGGATGTTCTATCTAGAGTGCAAAGAAGAGCTGGAATCAGTTGCTTGTGCCCACTGCTTCCCACAAATGACCTACCCACATAATCCCAAAGGTCCCTCTTGTAACATGTCTCACCTCCAAGGCTTCTCTACGTTTCTGGGTTAGAGCACCCAGATTATCCCACTGATCACAGATCTTCTGGCACCTGGCATTGACGCTGGGTGAGTCGTAATAGTCCAGCTCACTATAAGGGATGGAGAATAAAAAGGACATGAAATCAAATAAAGACCTTTAGGAGAAGGAAGGGAAATGCATTATGAGTCTTTATCAGCCTTGAGGACAGATTCAGACAAAGAGCTCACAGTCTCTGCAAGTAAAGCGAGCCAGGAAGACAGCAATATCTAGTTTTGGAGACGTTGTATATTATGGTACATTAAAGAGTACAGAACAGGAAGAAAAACAACCACCACCCAAAGCCTCAACAAACACTGGTGCTGTCTGTCTGATGGGAATAGGTTAGCACAGGGAGGAGGGAGTATAGGCTTTTGCTAAAACTGGGAATAAGCAGATTATGAGCAGAGCAATATGCCCCTGTATTCTGTTTAAGAACATCATGCAAGCTGACTATCTGCACCTTGATTATCAGAATGGGCAACAAAGATTTTATTATAAATGCAAAGAAACTGCTTAAGATCCTTGTAAGAGTTGCATAGTACAGGTGGCAAAGGATATCTACAATCCATTCATTTATTTAGGACAACCCCAGAACTACAGTGTAGATTTCTCTCCTGTGTGCCCGACAGGGAGTGGTTTGCTCAGACATCTGTAGGCTGGCACTCATGGAAGATGGGCCGGTAAGAGTACGGCTGTGGAAAGGAGAACGTGGGAGTAAGCTGAAGCTTTTGGTCCTGTTTTGTGCACATGGTCAAAGAGGGAGAAACCCACAGGCAGAGGGGAACCAGCCAAGCTGGGAAGTGTCAGCCTCAAAAGAGGAAGCAAAATAACTCACTGTGCTACTGAGCGACCCTGGGCCATCTGATGAGCATTTTTCTATGCAGTAACATGGGTTTAAATAGCTTCCTCTTGCCTCGCTTAGACTTGTTGCTTCCCACCATTCTATTGCCCTCCTGAGGTGTGTGGGCACAACTGTCGGTAGCGTCTTGCCGTAAACTATTCAGGAAACTGATCTGGGCTAAAAATAACCTTTTCTTTGCTGGGCGTTTAATCCAGATCAGTTCCTTGATCTACTTTGCTGCAGAGCCAGTGCTGCAGATGAAAGAACTGCCCCCGAAAGCCTGGCTTGTAATGCATCCGTGCTGAGCCCCTAACGCTGGTAAGTGGAACATGCTGTGTCCCCAAACACATCTGGCATGGGCAGCCACAGCAGCTTCTTCCAGATCCTCTTCATCTCCCCAGCAGTGTATCTCTACCTGGGGGAGAAAAGAGCTCAGCCATGGATTTTCAGGTCACAGCCTCTTTGCTGAGATGGAAGATGGGTTTTGGAAGGATGGCAGAGCCCGCTGTTCTCACATTTGGGAAGAAATCACCTCTCCCCCAGCTTAGGGCCAAGCCTTCCCTGTTGCTCTTAGAGCTACAGCAGCTTTGGCTGGCATGTAGCATGTGCTTTGGAAGTGGCAGGTCAGCTAATGCCTGCTGAATAGCCAGCTATGGTTTTAATCTTACCGACATGGAGGATTGCCTTGAACCCTCCTCCTGCTCCAAGGTCAATCCTCCAGGGGACAAAGGAACAATTCTGTAAATCTGTGTTGTTAAAGGAGATAATGATCTTGATCCAATAATTCTGAATTTTCAGAGAAAAACAGTCCTTCAGTCCAAGAGTACTGATCTTAGCCCAGACACTAACTTGAGATAGGCCCGCGTGATATATAAATATTTTTAAAATAGGAAACAAGGTCAAAGCCAAGTTGTTCAGACTGTTTTTGCCAAGAAACATGCAGGGTTTCAAAATCTCTCTTCCTGTGCTGCAGAGGCCAGCTCTTTACCTGCCTGCTATCCCTTCCAATCAACCTCCTGCCCTGAGGAAACTGAGTCTCCTGGTAACTTGCATCACTCATCACTCCAGGAAAAGAAGTGGAGGTGAAGGTTTCCAAGTCGGGACCAGCAAGGAGGGAGCTGAGCAGCTGTGAGAACCCTAAAGCAAGTGCTGACAAAGTACAAAGAGAGCAAGTGCTCCTGAAGCAAAGGGCCCACGGTGGCAGCAGAGGCCACAGCTAGCTCAAACATCAACAGACTTTTTTTCCCTGACAGAATAAGAAGGATCTCTTTGATAAAAGAGAGCAAACTCAGAGTTGCTATCCCCTTCTGTTCCTGGAAAAATATGACAGTGTTAGAACTCTGACCTAGCAGGCGCCAGCAATAGGTCAGACTCTTTAGGAAAGGGTTCACAGCAGCATAATGAGCTGGAAGGGGATGGAAACTGGGCTTGGGGATATAATTCTGCCACCCCTCCGTGAGCACCCATGACTCATTCATTTTCTGGCTGGCTCTTCTGGTGTGTCCAGATACTGAAGAGCAGTATCCTAGACACTGTTTGGAAACACTGACTTCCCAGCATTTTTGTATGGGGATTGATTTATGGCTCTCTGGAGAGCAGAGGGCAAAGCCGATTAAGCCTCTTGGGCCCCATGGATGGGACGTGCTCTGGGTTGCCGTACTTCAGCTCTTGTGCAATAGCAGCAATCTGTTCCACGCGGTCCTGGTGTGCAGCCAGGTCACTCTCAAAGGCCTCGTGTTTCTTCAGCAGGGCCTTTATCTCGGAGAGGGTAGCAATTTCGTAATCCTTCTGCTGCAGCATTGCTTCCTTACCTGGGGAGGGAGCCAAAGGACAGGAGAATGAAGGACAGGACCCAGTGCCCTCAAAGCCAGCCCCCAAAGCCAACTCTGCCAGCAAGATAGCCCCAGGGGCAGGGGGGCACTGAAAACATCTGTCCCACTCCAGACACCCTGCCCGAGTCTTGCTCTCATGCGTGCTGGCCTAGAGATGCACAATCCTCAGTCTCAAACCACAGAGTGAGAGTTTGCCATTAAAAACACAGAAGGGAATACAGTGCAGCTCAAGTCAGTTCTGTCACAGTTTATACTGGACTCATCTCAGTATGTGCAAACTGGGCTATGCTGGTCCTGTAAATGCCAACTGTAGCATTTACTGCATGGTAACCTTTCCTCTGCTCTGCAGCTCTTTTCTCTCTGAAGTTCCCACTTTGAAACAGCCAGGGAATGTTTATATGGACACATGACGTAACAAAAGAGAGATCAAGCTCATCTTCATGCATTATTTTCTAATAACATAAGAAACGAACTTAGCATTCTGGAAACAAAAACCTCATGGAAGGACCTATGCAGGAACCAACTCTTCCTCCCTGCGTAAGCACTACATATCAGGCAACAGGAAGCATGTAGGTTAGCATTACCATCTGTCCAGGACTCATGAATGGATGCCTTCTGCCGGAACTTCTCTGCCAGGTGATCCAGCCTCTCTAGCCTCCGGATCTCATTCAACAACCACTCCTCATAGCCCTTCTCAGCCTGCTCTAGCCCACCCCAGGCATTGTTTATATCCTAGAGACAGGAGTACAAGAAAAAAAGGCAAGTTAGAAGATGGGAGGGAAATACGTATGTCAGCATTAGTCTCCATGAGTTACATGGCTCCAGTCAGTTGGAGGAAGTGGATGTGGGCTTTTAATCTCCCAGGGTTGTGCAGACAGGCCAGGGAGATTAAGTGCCAAACTTAAGCAGGACTAGCAGTGTCAAGATATACCTGTCTGCAAGAGTGTCCTTCGCGAAACATTTCCCCACATGAAACTTCACCCGAATTTTCAGTTTGAAAAAATGAGAGGCACACAGACATCTCCTCATAAAGCCACATGAAGAACCTCAGAGTCTAGTTTAGATACAGGGAAGCAATGACCGTTTGATCTTCTCCTATTATGGCCGCAGTGAACTATATTGTCTAGGGTTCCTACCATGAAGTAGCTCACTCTGAAGGCAGGCATACTCACGTCCCATTTTTTAGGCATAGTTAACATATATACGAGCAGTTACTCCACTCACCGAGACCATTTTCCCTTCTGAAGGCATAAAGGCTGGCCTGTTGCTGAGCCGCAGCTTGGTTTGCAAGGTGTTGAAATTGATCTCAAGTTGGCACTTCTCTTGGACCTTGGGGGGCTTGTGCAGGCGACGGTAGTCCCGAAAGTCCTCCAGTTTCTGCTGCATGGCTTGCATGGTGTTCTCTGGGGCCCGGTTCTCCAGCCAGGGAATGGTGCGACGGATCCACTCCAGCAGCTGGAAAGAGCAATAACAAGAAGCCTCAAACTGAAGATTGTGTGAAAACTACAGGTGTTGCTCTGATCTCATTAGGGACTGTTTACTTTTATGTTGTCAGAAAGATTCTGCCACCAGCAGGGCTTTTAAAGAAAAGTTTGCCAGCTTTTTTGCAAGTACTTCTTGTTTTTTTTTTAAATGAGCAGCCCGTTTCCTACCATACCAAGTAGTACTGCTTGTTGCTGCACTGCCAATCCAACATGCTTTCAGGCATAGCTTTTACACAATAACAACCAAATGACGTCCTCAGATTACACTAAAGCCTTATTTTGCTGGACTGTTGCATAACTAAATGATGCTGTCAGTCCTATCAAATGATATTATGAAGCTGTATAGTCTTGAGGAATGCAAGTCTAACCAGATTGATTTTTCCTTAAATTTTACCATTTCTGCAGCTGCTTTTAATAAACTGAGAAACTCAACGCTGTTCTATGGAAGCTTTCTGTTTTGAAGTAGATTGCTCTTGCCTTTAAGGTAATTTGATCTTTAATTTTTCCCTAACTAGGAGTGGAAAAAAATATTTTCCAAAGAAACACAGGCCAATGGCATTCCCCAAGATTAGTTATTAACATTAAATGCAATTCCTTTCCACATACAACCACTCACAAACCAACAGCACCATGGACACCTACATCACTGGCCAGTTTTTCATAGTCTTCCATGAGCTGTTCATTTTCTTGGTTGACTGCCAGCACCTTGCAGATACGATTTGCTGCTGTCTCCGCCTGATGAAGAGAAGAAAAACAGAAAGAAAAAGTGTGAAAAAATATGTATATATACAAAAGCTTGCAGCTTAACTTCCTGCTACATACCTGCAGGTAAAGTCTCCTGCCATTGGCTCTAGCAACCTGCATGTGCTGAGAAATGTCTGTCCTGCCCTTTTTGCTTTCCATCTGACCTTCTGTAATAATTTATTTTTCCCTTCTCATGTGAATACACTCCTTCAGAGATTCTCAGCTCTACTGATCCCACCCTGTGTGTTGTGGACAGCTACATTTCTATGCCTTTTCTGATCCTACTCCTACAAGAGGGTCCTGTTGTTTCCTTCCTACCAGAGGGTCCCTGGCTGCCTCTCTACAAAGACAGCATGTTTCTGCCACCACCTCCATTCCCTCACCAGCATTCAGAGCCACCAGTTACCAAGTGGTAACAAATTGATGAGACTCTCTGCACACTTTTACCTCAGGAACTAACCTAAACAGAGTTAATCCATAGACTAGACTTTGGAAAATTCCTAATTTTATTTGAAGATAAAGTGGTAGATACTCCTCTTAACCTTAAATTCTGCCCAGCAGAGCTGTCTTTCAGCTTCCCTGTATTTCTGACACTCATTACAGGGCCACCTCCTCCAGCATCTTGTTGTATGACACCTACAATGTATTCAGGGTCTCATGATCCAGCTGAGAAGTGGATTTTTTTTCCCTTTCTGGGAAATCTGTCTGCTTACTCTCACAAAACAAGTATCACCAAAAAAAAAAAGCCTGTTGTTACTATTTAGAGGTTGGTTTTTTTTCCTCTGTTGTGGGACCAAAACCTTGCTCTCTACAGGGAGCTGAACATGTCAAAACATGAATTTGGAACAAAGTAAGGATCAGAAAAATCCCAGCTATGAACTCAGGAGCAGACAGTCTGCCCTGGAGTGCCATGCATGTGTCTGGCACGGGGAACATGGAGTAGGCTGATCCTTGTACAACACATATCTGTATATATCAGCTCCCTTTATTCATATAATCGCTTGGTTAGAAAAGACCTTTGAGATCATCAGCCAACCATACCTGTCCACTATTAAACCATAACCCTAAGCACTTCATCTCCACATCTTCTGAACACCTCCAGGGATGGCGAACTCAACCACTTCCCTCTTCCAGTGCCCAATAACCCTCTAGGTGGACAAATTATTGCTAATGTCTAATCTGAACCTCCACTGGTGCAACTTGAGGCCATCCCCTATTGTCTTCCTATCACCTGCCACAGGCTATACAGCAACGTATGCATTGCTAAGGTCCCAGTGGATGCAGCAATCTTATTCATTTGCAAGAAGCAGTAAAAACATATATTTAGTCATCTGTTCCTCCACTAAAGTGGGTCAGCTAGCAGATACAGCGATATTAACTAATTTAAAACACAGAGGGATCTGTACAGGAGATAAGGCAATTTTACTTCAAAATCTGTTAAAAGTGCAAACGATGTTTAAATTTAAGAAAACTTGTACTTTGATCTGTTTTCCTGTATTTTAGTGGAGTGCTTTTTGATATATAAAAAACCTTTACAGACATGGGACCAAGTTGTATGGCAAAAAGACATTTGCAGAGCCCTATCGTGCTGTGCCTAGTGACTGTAGTGAAGTGATGCTGCCAAATGCTTCTCTCAGTCATCCCAGGAGAGGAGCTCCCTGGGTACTCTTAACTCTCTTCTTCACCCAGAAGCTTAATGCAGCAGCAGCCAGCTGTGCAGGGAAGGATCCCATTTTGCGTAGGTATATTTACATGTATCCAATCATATATTTCCTCTAGCTGCCCAAGTTTTATAAATATGTGTGTACGTATTTATGTGTGTTGAAAATCTGTCCAAAACAAAATCCCCCTGAATATAAGCAATTATGACATTATTTGTATTACTTGAATGGCTGAAGGGTAGAGGCTTTCCCTCCCCTACCAGTACTTGCTTCCCTATGGTTCTTGCCTAGCCCAGACTGCTCTCTGCAACAGCATGCTGATGCAGCAGCAGGAAAACCTCTGTGCCTTCCATCACCATTGATGTCATGAGCAATGTATTACATTGGCTTGTAATGTAATGCAAGGCAGTACAAAAGGATCCCAGTGCTTTCAAGTAACCTCCACAAACACCTTCCCACACTGCTACTAACGAGCTGATCTGTGGTGATTGCAAACTTAATGAAACACCTTCAGGTAAAAGAAAAGTGGCACACTCACATGAGGACAAGGTAGCTCCCCTTACAACTTCATTAGCAGAGTGCAAAAAGCCATTTTGGCTTCCTCACAATGCTGAAGGCAATGATGCATTTAGCATGTTCATGCTGACTCCAAATAAGCCAGGATGTTCACAAAGCATGGAGCAGCACTGAGAAGATGCATCATCCTGGGGTCTGGAAGCTGCATATCTGTATTCTCTGAGAACCTGTGTGAGCTGATCTGCTTATCGCATACTGAAACCTTATACTAACTGCACTTGGAGACTGTGGGAGGGCAAACCAAAGACATTCTGCTCTATACCACACTGCTGTGTGATATGCGTGTGCTGTTTGGTGGACTCAAAATAGAAATCTTGAATAGACAAAGTAGCAATAATTTCACTGTCTTTTGCCTTTTCTGTACTTCTCAACTCTGACTTGCACTGCTTAGGATGGAAATGAAGCTCGTTGTCTCTCTAGCTCACGGATCCAGGCGTCTTCACTGAGGAGGATGATAAAGGAAGGCATTCCCACAATGCACTGTGTAGGTAAGATGCCTGCCTGTTGCCATCCTTTGGCCTCAGAGGACCACCCTAGAATGCTGTATGCCAAACACAATCTCTTAATAAAACGGTAAAGTGTTAGTTAGAAATTTTCACCCCAGTAATCAAGTTTACAAAATAGTAAGCCAACCAGTAGTTGCATGCATTTAGCGTGAAAGTCAGAAGCAGTTAGAAAACAAGCAAACCAACCAAAGCAAGTATACCTACAAATATATATAAAAATGGCATAAAGAAAAAGCAGCCATCTACACACACATATCAGGCTGGGACCCTGTACCTTCAAAGGCTCAGTATAAGAGAGTGAAAGAAGCAGAAAGCAGCTCATGGGACTCCCCCTTCAGGACTGGTGGCAGTAATGAAAAATCTGAATGAAAAATGGAGCGATATCACAGTAAGTCACCTAACCGTGCATGAAGGGGCAACACATTACAATCCAAGCTGGGGCTTGCATTCAGTAATCACTTTGCTTTTGCCTGGGGGTTTGAATCTGTGTCACTCAGCAACTGGCTAATCTGCAGCTAAGGCAGCTCCACAAAGGAGCAGTGCCCCTCCTGCCAGGGCACAGTGGAGTGGCTTGTCCGTTAGGACTGTTAAAAAATTAATAAATTATTAAATCTTTAATCTTTCCTATAAGCCAGTTAGACTACATGGAATTAAGGCCTTAGTAACTAAGAAGCTCCATCTCTAGTTCTTGCCCCAGTTCCTTAGTTCAGGTCCCGAGGCAATAAAAGGTTATTTTCAGTTATTCCAGGAAACCTCGCATCCACCTGAATTGCTGATGAGAGCATGGGACCTGCTGAGCAGGTTTCCAAATTGTGGAATGGGCACAGAGAGAAGATGAAGGGATTGGCAAGGGGCATGGTGGCTCCTCTAGCACATCACAACCCTCCTCATATTGTGGTTTGCTGTTTCCTCAATCTAGAGTTCTTTAAGTTAGGCAGACAGCATGAAGCAGTCCCTCGGGGGCATCTGGCAAACAGCAGGCCTTATCGTTGGGCTGCTACGAGTTCAAAGGCCACAGCCTTCCTGGGCAAGTATCAGCTGGCCAGAGCTTACAGCCTGGTCTTAAGGGTCTTAAACTATTCACAAAGCTGGATCCTAGCAGAAAAGTCATGACTAGACAAATTATGCCAAACAGGCAAGTCTACTGCATGGCTGTGAGACATATTCCCAGTCTCTTGCAAACAAGACAGCATCATGTAATTTACACGAAACAGGGCAAACTAAAAATAGCTTGAGCTAAAGAGCTGCACTCTGGAAGCTACCGCGCCTGTGTTTGCTCTCTGAAAGCCAGCATCAGCATGGTATCTGCATCAATGATGTGATCATCAGCACTGCTTTGCACAAAATAGGTGAACTCTTCCTGGAGTCAAGGTAGCCATCAAGCTGGTCAACACATGGATGGTGTCTCAAATAGAAAAGGCCTAGTGAGAGAAATAAGTTGTGGCTGGGGCACACGAGGAGATTTTACATTTGCTTGTAACGTGGACAATGCGGCCTTGAACTTTGGATTTTATTGTTCCAAAGCCTACGATCTGAAATTAGCAGCAGTCTTGTGGAAAGGCTGCAGCCCCGCTAGGCTACGGCATGAGAGGAAAGGATGGACCTTTTTCTTCTGTTCAAAGGATTGCAGGGAAATTGCTGTTGAGGAGAAAGTTTGCCCAAAGGTGAACTGTGACTATTTGGTTCCTCTGAGGACAAATGTCCCAATGCCAGACAAAAAGACTTGGGAGTAAATAGGAAGCAGAGGGAGAAGGACTGAAGTTATGGAAATGGGCAAAGCAGAGGAAAGGAAAAATAAAAACCAGAACATATAGATGGTTTGGGAAACAGAGGAGAATGACCAGGGAGAAGCAAGGAATGGAAAAGTATGTGAGTCTGGGAAATCTCAAGGCCTGGTAGGAATGAACTTTGTGACTGGAGCACAAAAGTGCTATGTAGCCAGCTCACAGATGATTCAGCCTAGGAAGACACCACTGACCTAGTGGGGGCTGAGTGTGGAAGGCAGGATGGCAGCTTAAGGGGGACAGGCTGTGATTTCCTGGAGTAGCATGATTTGATTGTGGTGCTTCTGCAGGCACATCACCTGACCAGGATGATGCCTACTAGTCACTGAAAGGATATCAGACTCTGTCAGAGCATTCATCTTTCGATGCCAACTTTATCAAATGCTTTCTCCACCGCTGGGGAGTGAAACTGGATGGAAGGAGCAGCTCAAGTCTGTTTGAAAGGACATTTACGTCACTTCTTCAGCGAGACTACAGATGGCACATCTGAGCACATCTCTGGATGCTTTAGGCTTCCCTGCAAACGTCCTGGAGTGGACCGGGGTCTGGCATGTTCCTCAGTGGAGAGGAACAGCGGACAGAGCAGGGAGGGGGTTGTTAATGGTAAAGTCTCACCTTCTGCGCCCCTGAGAAGGCGTGGTAGTAACATGAGACATAGGTCATTATGGCCTTCTCATCCGGCCTTAGCGTGCCTATAATATCTGTGCAGAGAAGGAAAAGAGGTTGAAAGGATAAAGTAAGAAGCAGCACATAGAATAAAACAAAACAGTCATGGGTGGCGTGAGAGAGGGGAAAAAAACTTCCCATCATGCATTGCAGGACAGGCCAAACAGATTTCCATGCGGAGAGCTGGGAATTCGGATCAGAAGGTGGCTAGCAGCGTTGGCTTGTGGCTCAAAGCGGCACCCCTCCCTCCTACCCCCCCAAATCCAGGGGGATCCCAAGCTGAGGATCTGGGCTCTGTACCATCATAGCTGCGGTCCAGGGGCTTCGCCCAAAGGTGCCACTAGCCTATTTGGAGGTTTGAATGCCCACACTCAAGGTCTTTCTGTATGGCAAGGATCTAGAGATCAGAGCCTTCCTACGCAGTGCACTTCCTACACAGATATCTGCTCTGCTGCAACATGCACTGCCTGTTCCTACGGCACTGAAGTACAGGCAGCTGCTTGGTTTTGGTGAGAGATGCTTACAAGGTTCCACCCACAAAATGTTTTCCTTAAATGACTCCATTACCAACAGGAAAATGGCAAAGCCAGATACATCAAGGACTCGACTGCCTGATTTCGATCATGGTGGGTGAGAAAAGAGGAATAAAAGAAATAAATGAACAAAACCAGGTATCTCTGTCATGATAAGTAATGCTCTGTTTGCAAAATTACCACAGACATGCTCATTATACATGCTTCATAATTCCCGGGTGAACTGGGACTGAATTTGTGGCACAACTTGAGAAAGCAGCAGGTTCAGACCTTGAAGCAAGGGTGTGGGAACCTGAAGCATACATAAGGATAAAGCTTTGAGTATTCATTGAACCTTTCATAAAACCACTAAGTCAGCTCTGTTCCTCCATCTTTGAAAAAGAAAAAAAAAGGAGAGAGACACCAGCATTGTTTCCAGCAGGGACAGGCTGCAGTGTCCTGCTCTGCAGAGCATCTCTGTGGCAGTCTCCACCTTTGTGAGGCCAAGCATCCTAGTTCAGATTTCCCAAGAACAAGGGGTGCAGGTCCTCAGCTGTCAGGACAGCAGTTTAGAAGGAAAATGGAGAAGGCAGAGCTCTCCACTCCCTTGGGTTTGTATGCATGTCAAGGTGCTGGCATATGCAACTGCCACTAGAAGTTCCACTGACTATAAGGAAATGAGACTCTTGGCTCCCTTGCCCCATGTATTATGTCTGGGGCACCACTTTGAACCAACAGCCAACTCTACCAAGAACATAATAATAAAGATGCCCGTAGCTAGAGAGGAGAGAGAGAAAGAAAAAAAGGTTTGGACATTAGCAACGGCACCAGGTGTGCTCTGTGGAGGGAGCTTGGGATCCTGTGATACCTTCTGGGCTCCTGAGAAGGCGTGGTAGAAGCTAGAAACATAGGTCATGATGGCTTTCTCGTCAGGACGGGCAGTTCCAACAATGTCTGTCAAAAAAAACCTCACGTTAAGAGCATATTCAACTGATAGGAGGAAAGCAAAGGAGAGGGAGGACCACAGCTGTCCAGGAGGCCTGCTGGGGTATATGCTCGTCATAGCAACTTCACAAGGCTCCCCAGCATTCCCCAGAAGATGTGTCTTCCGGAATCCAGGCTCACCCTCCTGGTTCCCTCCCTCATGATAAAATTGCTTCCAGGGTCTGGCCAGGCTAATGCAGCCATATGCCGGCATGTCTCGTGTTACAGCACTTCTCCATCCTGAAAACATTACTGTGAACGGTGGGCTGTTCCAAACTGGCAGCAGGTTTACATGGCTTTTATAGATGTATTATACTGCAATTCTTCCATGCAGTTCTTCAGGAAAAATCCTTTCTCCCTTCCTTTCCATGCCCCCGTCATCCATTTCAACACAATGATGGCTTGAATTTCAAAGGGCCCTTTCATTAGTTTCAGGAGAAACTCAACTGCTCCAGAGATCAGAATTAATGGTGTGGAGGAATGCACATTAGTTCCCTCCATGAGGGAGGAGAGTGATCAAGAAAGAGCAATGGGCAGTCCTGCAAGGGACCCTCTTTATCACTGCTAGCTTTGTTGAGATCTGAAGCTAGATCCACTTACTGTGGTAGCTTTATTTCCTACAGAATGGCAGGAAACACTTGAATCTACTCCATAAACTTCATGATTTTTTGTGACCTCAGCATGATAAACACAGGGAATGCAGGACTCAGTCCTGCGGATGAGAAATACTACTTAAGGACATGAACATCCTAGTTACCCAAGCAGAGGTTCACTGGGTTCTCACCTGTCCTATCCTCACCCTTCTCCCCTGTTCCTCTAACTCCCCTATTTAACAAAAGCCTTTAACTGATTCTCCTGTTCAAACCAAGCCTGAAACAGAACTTCTACCACTGAAACCAGCTGGCTTCAGGCAAACAGCCAACCACCACTGAACTATTTCAGGCTGCTTGTTATTTGTACTCCAGAGTTACAGTCTTCAAAGTCTACTGCCAAGCTGGTGCTGGCAAGGCTCTGAAAAGTAATCCTTGCTGTCCCAGTGGCCTCAGGGAAGCAGTCACAATGAGTAGCACGAGCACCTCAGAGCAACATAAATCTCTGCCTTGGTCTCCAGACCCAGTCAGTGAGGGAACTTCACACCCAACACTTCTGACCAGTCAAGAAGCAGCAGTTTCTAATATTAATAACATGTCCCCAAAAGGAAGATTGCCTGCAATGTCAGAAAGAGCCCAGAAAAAAAAATTTCCAGGAGCAAAAGGAACTCTGTCCTGCACTATACATTAACCAAGTATTAAGCCCGATTCTGCTGTCCACTTTGGTCGGCAGTGGACATAGCCAGGTTTTACTGACATCTGCCTACTGTGTCAACCTCAGGTTAAGATCTCCACAGCAGACTCAGAAGACTGACAGACACAGAAGGAAGAGGGAAGCAGGACATGTTATTCATTATTCCATTGTAATTTCTTCCCTATACATTTATTATATGGTGATGGAGGGAGCATTCAGAAGTTACTCAACTCTTGTACAATACAAATCCACCTAGAAGAAGTGGGAAATTACTTGAGAAAAAGCAAGTTAGAAGCCACTGGGTTCTACTTTACCTTCTGCATCCAGCATCTTGGGAATATCCAGATATTTCTCAGCCACATCAAAAGCTGTGTTTAGATTAGTGAGAGGATCATCCTGGGAAAGAAACAGAGCCAGAACATTAGCATCAATCTGTAACAAGGTACACAGCATTTCTCTCAAAACAAGGTATTGTGCTTGGTTTGGTTCAGGTAACTGTGCTGTCCACACAAAATGATGTGGGAATCTTCACGTAGCAAGATGAAATAATTAGCTTCCTTTTAAAATTAGAGCCTGGAGACTCATGATATGGTAATTAACACATAATCTATGCACTTGCAACAAGAAGGAATAATACATTTTGTGTTAAACCTAGTTTAAAGTAAAATTAGCTTCACATTGTACTGATAGTAAACAGCCATATCTCACATTTATATGTCATGCTTATATTAGGTTTGCAATTTTCATTTTAAAGAACTGCAGAGCAGTGTTATCTATTAGAACATCTAAGCAATACTAAAATAGTAACAACATCTGCAACGGTTGCTGTCCTTAGCTCATGTACAGTTTGCTGAACACCAGTTGAGTGGGAGGAAGAGAAATGTTTTAACAAATCTCTACAAAACAAATATATATAAAAGTACCCATTTTGTCTGAGTATTGCTTTTCCTCTTAGGCGCTGCACAGGACTTGTCATTTCCTTAATACGTTTCTATGCCTCTATATATAAACTTTCTGCTGTGGCAGGATGCATTCCAGATACAGACATCAATATGCACTAATCAAATCCTAGACAAAGTTATATGTGACTTACCACATCATGAGTCACATCACAAAGGTAACGAGATTTAAAGAGCCCCATGAGAGCCCCTGCAAACTCTTTCTAGCATTCAGACATAATGCTCAGCGGCAAGACACCTACCAACCTGTATGAGACACTCATACAAGCCTGATTCCTGTATATCTATGATACTTAGTTATTCTGACGATTAATCCACATCACAGATGATAAATGAAATCTGCTCTACTGGTTTCTACTGCTGGAGGAAGAGTTGCATATAAACTGCAAGCGTTTAGTCACCATGTTTGCTATGTGTCTTTCAAGAAAGAGGAAGGATTGGGTGGTACTCTCCATGCTGTCATTTGTGCCACTTGCACCAAGACCCACCTTAAAAATTAGGAAATAAGGAGGATAATTATTTCACCTTCTTTATAGAGTCGTACACATGTTCTGTTTTGGGATTATTTGTTTTTCCTTCCCTATTCCTATGTGCCTTTGCTTACAGCATTGACTTGGGAGATTAATTTGTACCTGAACTCTAATCAACAGGCAGTTTCCTTCAAACCCACCCAGCACAAAAGGTGAAATTAGGCAGGGTATCGGTGTGCAGGAAAGTTCCTTTATGGCACTGGTCATTATGTAGCCCTTTGATTATAGCCTTCATGAAACTAGTAAATTGAGCTATTCTAGAAAGCAGTTTCCTGCAGCATTGCCGAGGAATTAATGCATGTTAGGCGGCGTCACATATCAGCATCATATTCCTTTTGGTGAATGACAGACAGCAATGTTTCACTACCAACAGACACAGAGAGGCCAGCAAAACCCACATGACCAGTGATTTGTATTTAGTTCACTGGGACAAGTCAATACACAGCGAGGAAATGTTGCACAGTCACACTGTGATGAAACCAGCAGCTGTCACACATGGCAACAGGCCCCCATCTCAGTGTCAAATAACACTTCATCCCTATATAATACACTTATATTGGTAATTATATGAGATATATATCTATATCCACATCTTCAGAGTTTAGCAGCAGTGCAGGCAGGGGATTTTTACTATCCTCCAGCCACAAGGAACCTCCTTTGCCATGGAATCAGAGGCTGGTACCATTCCAGCTTCAGCCTACTTGTTTCCTGTGCCTGCTGTGAAGAAACCTCTATGGACCCAAACTAACCAAAAGCCTTACCCTAGGAAGTGAGAGTAGCTGATATATAATGTACCTTGTTCACTGCTCCCTTTAGGAAGGAAAAATAACAGCCTTTCTTCCACTCAAGTGCAGGAGCACCCAGAAATGCCAAGTGGCAGCTCTCTTGCAAGTTTTCCCCTAGTCCAAGTGTCATTTTCTACTTCTGTAGAAGTGTCACCATTGTGTACCAAACTTTAACCTATGTTGACCATGACCACCATGGCACTGCTAGCGCCCCGACAGAGTATTTGGTATCAACTCTGATCATTCCTTAGCACAGACCCATCTGAATGAGCTGCCTAAAGATCTGTCAGGCTCTCCTGGAGGAAAGGGAGGAGTAAACTCACTGCAGATAGGTTTCCTATCAGTGTGCAAGTAACAACACCAGAAGCAATCAACGTTGCCAAAGAAATTTTAAGCTGGAAGTTGGGAGAGGTTTCCTGATGGGAAAACTTACTAGGCTTGGGCACTCCCAAAGGAACGTCCGGAAGTCTTAACAAGTGAGGAAGTGGAGACTCAACTAGATGAAGCCTTCTGTTTCATATGTGAGAAAGATATGAGATTATTTCTTCGGGAATAAGCTAGAGATAGGTAGCTTGCTTTCAGTAGTACTAAGTCCAAGACTAGCTCTGAGAAGACCAGAGAGCTAAACCCGCACAAGGCCCTGTTCCTTGTAACAAAAGCTTCACTTCTCATGGACAGTGGAGCTGCTCATCACACAGGTACAAGATGCTTCTTTGTACAAGAGATAAGGTTTCCCTGAGGGACTTGTCCAAGACTACAACAGAGTCTTGAGCCCTATGAAATTCCTCCAAACTCCACTGATTCCATCCCATCCCATCCCATCCCATCCCATCCCATCATTATTTCAAATCGCCTGTTTCAGCTGAGTTCCATGAAAAGGGACAAAGTAGTAAGGACTGGCCTGGCAGTGCCAAGCCTTGAAGTGCAGTACTGCAGCACCATGGCTGCAGGCTCACTTTAGGGACCCAAAGGCAGCAGAGCAAACAAAAGCCAAATCACCTGTCCACGGATTCCTTCCATATTTGAAACACACTCCCAGAAGAGCACTGACCCAGATAAAGATCTGCAGAGGTGCCTCAGTTCCTATTCTGCTTTCGCGAACACAGGAATAGTAGAGACATGAAGAGGAGCAGTAACTTGCTAGCCTCCAGCTGGGCCAAATGTAAGGGAAGGTATAGTTTTACCATGGAGGAATGAGGTTTTAATACTGGCAGAAGCAAATCTGCCCTAAACAGATGCCCACCTGACATATTCTCTGCTTCTGCTGACTAAAGACTACCATGGCTCCTCCTCTTTCACCACAACCCTAACTCACTCTCTCTTTCTCCAGCTATTTCCAAGCCCTTCCAGCACACAAGGTTGCCATGACAATTACTGCAGTGTGACATACAAAAAAATCTATTAGTTAGCAATCAGGAAAAAAGATGGAGGGGGAGGAAAATCGAGAGAGCACAAACACTTACTGTATCTGCCAGAGTTGAAGACAGTAGGAAAGAAGTCCAAGTGATATAACTCATATTTTCAGGAATATCTGTAATCAACACATCTAACTTGGCAGCACACAGACAACTTTTCTATATAGATTGTGGTATACAAGGGAGTGTCTGAGCCATAAGTCAACCATCGTACTTCATAAAAAGATCTTAGATGTGGCTCAGAGTTGAGCTGTAGTTGGGGGTAGAAGAAAGAAGGGAAACCCTGTCTTCTGCATATCCCTCATATGCAGACCATTAATCTTGAGATCTTATCTACAGTGAGTTGAACAAGGGCAGGCAGACCTGCGCTTAAAAGAAACCAGGTAACCAAAGAAGTAGTTGTGGTGTCAGGGAATCACTGACACTAAGGGGGGAGGGGGGGTGCACTTTTTATTTTGGGGCCAGGACTATACAAGCAACTTCAGCTAGGCAGTGCATGTATGCAGAAAAGAACTGTGCCTGCTCCACTAATAGAGCTAGGCTAGGATAAATAGCTCAGAACATAAACTCAGGACAAAACTGTGCTGACAAAAGAAGTTGCTGACTTTTGAGAAGAACATGTGCAGCTACACTGGCTACCCTTTGCTCGCATACACTGCCAATGCAGGATCTGTAGCACAGATACAGCCTTTGTGGAGGAGCAGAAAAAAAAAAAACTGCACAAGAATGCTGCCCAAACAGTATGTACAACACAGATCTCTTGGCAGCTCGGATTGATGTTCATCTCTCTATTTTATACACTTGTGTGTGTACACAGAAACACACCAAAACATTGACAAAGTCACACTCAACTGAGATGTCATTAAGCACTCACTAGAGTTGGAAGTACATGGAGGTGGACCTCCAATCTACTATGCACTGTTACGAGTGCTTCTCAGCTGGGTTTCAAAGATCTAGCATAAAAAAGGCAACTTTCCTTCAGCACACATCAACTACCAGAGCTAAAGGCTATGCTCTGAGCTAAAGCTCTTCCCAGCTATTTGATCAAGATTTAAGATGAGGCAGAGTTCTCAAACATGCATTTATCTCTTGCCTTTAGAGTAACTGAGGCAGAGCAACAATAAAAATAATACAGAAAGAGGCAGAAATGTGCAGGAGGACAGAAGAAGGAATCTGATGAAGGATGCAATTAAAGGCAAGTGGAGAACAAAAGATGCTGATTCCCTTTAATCCCACTTTAAGGAGGACAAATGCCTTCCCATCTACAGTGATTTTGCCTGAAACAATCACCCTTTCCTTCATTAACATGAAAGGAAATATGACCAAATGACTTCCTTTCCCTCACTCTCGTCACAAAATCACAGACTATCAGACTGGAAGGGACCTCAAGGATCATCTAGTCCAACCTTTCTTGGCAAAAGCACAGTCTATAGACTAGATGGACCAGTACCCTGTCCAACTGATTCTTAAAAGCGTCCAATGTTGGGGAATCCACCACTTTCCTGGAGAGATTATTCCAATGGCTGATTGTTACCATTGTGAAAAATTTTCATCTCACGTTCTACTGGAATCTCCCCAGAAATAACTTCTACCCATTAGCCCTCATCTTTCCATGTGACTCCTAGTAAAAAGGGAGCCTCCATCTTCTTTGTAGCCAGCATTTCAATACCGGAACATGGTGATATGGTCTCCCCCCCTAAGCCTTCTTTTCTCAGGCCTGGAGAAACCCAGTTCTCTCAGCCTTTCCTCACATGGCAGGCTTCCCAGTCCTTTGGTCATCTTTGTGGCCCTTCTCTGGACCCTCTTCAGCCTGTCCACAGCTTTTCTTGTATAGTAGGGACCAAAACTGAATGCAGTATTCCAGGTGTGGTTTGACAAGCATGGAGTAAAGTGGGATAACAACTTCTTCATCTCTTCTGCTGATGCCCTTCTTTATGCAACCCAGTATGCTGTTGGCTTTCTTTGCTGCAGCAGCACATTGTTTGCTCAAATTCAGTTTGTTGTCCACCAGGACCTGCAGGCCCCTTTCCACAGAGCTCCTCCCCAGCGGGGTAGATCCCAGCCTGTGCTACATTCCTGGACTATGTTTTCCCAGGTGCGAGACCCTACACTTGTCCTTGTTGAACTTCATAATGTTCCTGTTACCCTATTCTTCCAGTCTATCTAGATCTTCCTGCAGGGAGGCTCTAGCCTTCTGAAGTGCCCACTCTCCACTCAATTTGGTAACATCGGCAAGCTTCATCAGGGTATGCTTGATCCCATCATCCAGATCACTTATGAAGATATCGAACAACGTTGGGCCTAATAATGATCCCCAGGGGACCTCACCTGTGACAGCCTGCTACCTTGAAAGCTATTTACCACCACTCTTTGGGTGCAGCCTGTAAGCCAGTTCCCCCACCACTCAGACCACTTGTCTAGACTGTAACCCATCAGTTTCTCTATGAAGAGGTTATGGGAAACTGTGTCTGAAGAAATCCAGACAGAGGATGTCCACTGTTCAACCCACGTAACTGTTTCTCACTGCGCTTGGGTTTAGCTTAGGGCTTTGTTTATAACTGAGAGTGCTGTAACATTTACCCAGATGGGTTTGTCAGATGTACATTGCTTAGCTGCTTGTATTTTCCCAAGATCAAGCACTGAAAATGTAGCTTTAATAACTCCTTTTTTCATTACTGCTGTTTATGTAAACAGGTATAGTCTCTCCCCACTGTTTATTCAACATGTGCTAACACGACACACTAAAACTGATCCGATAATATAATTAACTGCTCTGCAAGACAGCAAAGATCTAAAAGGTTACTGAGAAGCAGATGAGGCATTGTGTAATTCAATGCCTCAAGGATACAGCTAATTTGATTGCCTCATTTATATATTTTCTATTTGCACAGTAATCTAAGAGTCCAGGTCTATTAGTGATAGGCTTGTATGTTTATTTCCCTAGCTAATGTTGACTGTGTATGCACTTTGTAACACACAGCTCACCAGATCAGATGGTCAAACTTTGTGTATTAGCCCCAGTAATAACGCATGAATTATGCTCCCGGTAACATTTCACTCCACATGTGCACAGATATAGTGAAAGTGGACCTCAAGAGACTGCAGGAATGCCAACAGAGTTTGGTCTTTCATTGTCCTGCTAGGCCATGACACTGCTGGCAGAACAAACCACTGAATGCTTATTCTCATCATCCACTTAGCAATCTTCTCTCCAAGACAGAGGAAGCAAATTTAGGAGCAGCCAGGTATCGTGATATCAGTGGCAATTTTTAAAGTAAATTGTTACTGCAAATGCTTTTCTGGCACCTGATACCTGCAAGCTAGAAGAAGCTTAGGACTGCAGATGGCTCAATGCTAAGCTGGAAGCATGTGACAAGTGTCCAGTGAGAGCACACAGATTCCTCAAAGAGCTTTTGCACTTGAACAGTAAGTAACTGGTCTCTATCCAACTCCCCACAGAAATGTTAAGTCTGATTTGACTCACTGGTCTGTGACATTAGCACAGAACTAGTCTCACATTTGGCGTCACTGAATTTGCCAGCTTTTGCTCATCAGATGGGATTGTGGCACGTGTGTCTCATTTAAGGCAGTCTGAAAGCAGGGAAAGTCAAGCAGGAAGCTCATTAAGTTCACGCTTCACTAAGAAGCCTGAATGTACTGATTCATCCCTCCTTCCTTCCTCTCAATCCTGCAACTGCCAACTTGTGCTGAAGTTCTCCAATTATGCTCATCAAGCTAATTCTTTTCCCTCTTTACTTCCAAGGAGCCATGCATCTGGTCTGACAAACAAATTCAAGTTGTACCTTTCGTAGCTTCCCGTAGTCGATGAGCTCTGGACGGTGTCTATGAATTAAAGCGCAAAAACCAAGGCCATCCTTCCAGCTACAAGAGAGACAGAAAAGAGCACAATGAACAGTGCCCAGCCAGGGAGAGACAGTGATGAGCATGAGGGAAGACAGCAGGATGACTAATTCTGGTTCAGTTTCTAGCTAACGGTGCTTCTGTAAGCGCTGGGAAGAAGGCAAGTCTTGTACCTGCATGAAAATGCAATAAATCCACTGTGATTAGGACTTGCATTGCCATCTCCTTTCTGCCAGTTCTCTCAGCTGAACTCTGTGCGTGTCCTGTGGAGCAAGGACAGCTATAGTGCTCAGGATTGAAAAATGTGTAGATACAAGTCCTAAAGAAGGAACAAGTACCTACCTTAGGGAAAAGGCAGATGCTCATAGCTAGCTCCATTACAGTACTGGCTACTGTGGATGGCACTTAAACTCTCAAAAACGTGCTTTACATTTACACAGTTCATACAGCTCTCCAAGATGTGCTGGAAAAAGCACTACAATGCACAATCTTTCCTGGAATATTTGCCGGTTTGGAAATATTAAGAGCAGAGCAAGAAAACCCTTCATCCCTTCCCAACTCTGCCATACTCCAAAGTTTCTGGCGCAGCCACTACTTCACGGCTCCCACAGTGCTCTCAGTTTTGTGTCTCTCTGGACTAAACTGTTACTGTGTAACATGCATCCACATTGCCTTGGGAGGTCTGCTGCATATACCAAGTGGCAGAAGAAAGGAACACAGATTGTAAAGCTAAGTTCTTGCCTGTAACTCACCTGATATGGAAGTTCTGGATGTTTACATTTTTGTAGGGGGCTGTCTTTCTCTGACACCATAACAAAAGTCCTTCTTTAGCAGACGTCTCTAAAGAAAGAAAGCAAGCACACCAATTAACTCATTTTCTCAGAAAGGAGGAGTCTCTGGAGGATATCCTAGAAAAACATGACCAGTTCCTCTTTGATAGAAACTGCACTGAAAAGTGCTTTATTTAATTTCACTTTTCAGAAAATTCCTTGTTTGGAAGAGTCTGCTAGAACAGTTTTGTTACTATGATTTTCTTAATGAGGTTCTGTAATAAGGAGATAGCTTTTTTATATTAGAGAGTTTTGTAGCACTTGTAAGAGATAGGTCCATTTTCAGTGCTAATCCCTCAATCAGTCCGCAAGAAATGCAATAGATTCCAATACCAAAGCTGGCTTTCAGCCTTAGCCACCCTTTGGAGTTGCTCCTAAAATCTCTTACAGAAAGATGTGAAAAACTCTTCTCTGGCCAGAACTTGGCCAGAAATGTCAGTGTGATGACAGGGCAACTTGGGAAGGGCAGCTCCCTAGGATCTTCCAGTGACTCACCTAAGAGCACATTCCGGGCCTTTTAAGCGGCAATGTCATTTAGTTAGCCCAGTTGTTCATTGTTAAACAGTGGCTGGAAAGAATTAAGATTTACCTTCAACTGAGATATCCTGAATGGCAAAACGAAGGATGATGGTCCAGATCATTCCAAGAGTCATTTTAACATTGCCATCCACGATTTCTATGGAAAAAAGAAAAAGGTATAAATAGAAGAAATAGAAGGCATCAGGTTGAAAGTGCAAATTCTAGTAAAAGAGGAGCACTGGGGAGTATTCCCTTTTGCAGACAGAACTGTAATTCCAGCTGAAAACTGTTCTTTCTTGCCTTCCCAGATTTTCTTCTGGTAACAACACAGTCTTGCCCAGTAGTATCCAGTAATCAGACTGGTTCTCCTGCAGTATAATGCTGAGCATAAAACATCCACTAATGATCTGAAACACCAGGAATAAGGACCAACTCAGATCAGTGTAATTCTCCACAGGGGCTTAAAACCATCTTGTTCAGGTGTAATTTTTATCGCTTAGAAGCCGCATAAGCCAAACTGGGAAAAATAAGAGCCTTCCTCTCACATTCTGGTATGTCTACTCCAAGTCACCTATATAACTGTCCCAGAGTAATTATACCAGAAGAACAAGAGAGACTTCCCAGTGCAGGTGAGCTCTGACAGCTGGTTTTGTTGTGTGAACAAGACAGCACCACCAATATTTTAATTTCAAACAAGCCTAAATGTATCAGACTGCCTGTATAGGACTTCTTTCAGTCATATAATTGTAAAAGACAAAACAGAGCATTCCTCAAAGCACACGCATCCCGCTTGAAGAGGAAGTAAAGACTCATGCTGACTGACCTGAGCAGACCATAACATAAACTAAGATGTTAAGCAGATTGGGATTTATTGCTCACTGGACCCTGCAATATAAATCAGCACGGGTCAACAACTTGGAGGTTTCAGAAAGTAACTGCTTGCGTGTGTGAGGTATGATATGTTTAGGATGGGGGATCAAGGTTTTGGGGGGAGGTTGCTGGGGAGGGTATGCAGGCCCAGAAAGTGGCTTCCACCGTGTACAGATTAGCACCAAACAGTCTAAACTGTGAACAGCTGAGTCTCAAGTGCTGATCCTCAGCGTCTACAAAAATTCCACACAGACTGTATATACACATCATAAAATTTACAGCCTTCACTTTTTTGGATAGTGAAACTAGCTGAGCTGCCTTCTCCTACTCATTCTCTGGCAGGTTCTTGCATGGCAGAAGGATCTTTTACAAACAACTGACAAGTTACAGGAGTATTTTCAGCGAGAAAAGGGTTAGAATTAACTTACTGTTTGGAGGTAGAATGATTCAAGTCTTAACAAGGCTGCCATAAACCATTTTTGTACTACTACAGACACCTCTGTGACACTACTCCCATAAAGTTGCCCAGCACGAACACATCATGCTCTGGGGCAAGTAGAAATCCGCAGTGCAGGCAACTGTCACCTGTCTAGATCCAGTCTTAAAAGTAACAATATTTGAAATTTTCCTCTGAAGCCCTTAGAAAAAGTTTTCCCTCTTATGAAAAATTTTCAAAATGTGAACCTTAGTGTACTCAAAACCAACAGACAAGCAGCACACACACCAAAAACGTTTTTTCAGAACCCGTCTCCATCTGGTCCAAATTCCCCAAAGTTTGTGATTTAACGATACATGTGGTGCAACTTCCAGAGTAAACTGGAGGGATAATCTCCACTATGCTTTGACATAAATCTGTATTAGGGATTTACAAATGTAAAAAGACAGAAGACAAGACACATCCCTTTGTTCTACCCCTGGGTCCACTTCTTTCTGCACTTAAGAGTACACACAGTTATCCTGGTGGGGCATTAGTTTGTCCAGACATAAATAGCCAACAACTTTTCACTGCAGGATAAAAGAACTACAGTTATTGTTGCTGGTAGGAAAAAAAAAACCCTGTGTTTGCCTGTTGACAGTTTTCTCACAAATGAATTTTTTACAGGTATTTTGGAGTCAAAGTTATTCAGTAGGTAGATGTGGTGGCAACTATATTCAGTCTGCACTTTTTGCATTCTCCAGCCCTCCAATAAAGCACCACAATCAACTTAAAGAAGAACTCTTATTATTGTTACAAATAACTGAAATACTACTGCTAAAATATAAAATTGTTGTGTTCATGTGATAGATATTTGTGGGGATTTTCAAAAAGCAAAAATCTTCAATGCTTGTAAAAACCACAGAAGTTGGTAGGAGGAACCCAGGGGATATTTAAGCTCTGAAACTAAATCGAGCTGTTTATTTTAATGGACTAGACTAAAATCTGATGGCGATACTTTAATGTTGAAAATGCTTTACAAACACTAATAAATCAATCAGTAAGCTGAAACAGGTAATTAATATTTCTGTTTCATGGATTTTAATTGGAAATAAAGGTCAAGATACTTACATAAAACCAGATGGTGTTAAGTTGCTAATGTGGCATTACAACTCAACACTATGCTCTGGTCACATTCTCACATTCCAGTTTTATAAAGTTAGCTGGCAGAGTTAAGGCAGAAGGCATCTCTTCTCCCCCAGCTGTCTTCATTGCATTACTCATTCTAAAAGGAAGATGTGTGCTCCCTGATCCCATGCCTGATTCTTCCTTAGCAATGCACTAAAGCAAAGCTGCCCTGGAAAAAACCCAGACAGAATATTTCCTCCACCTCATCTTTACCTATGATTTTACTCTTTTCTGGACACAGAGAAAACCCACCACCTACCAAGCAGACACTGATACTGATGTCAGTGACATTAGCAAGTGATCCATCTCGGGATGTAGATTTAACCAACCATACCATCCCCAGTCCTTTTCTTCTTTTATTTTCTTTAAAATAGATGAATAAACTGTTATTTGTTAGTAGTGGGCAAGCATTTTTCATTTCTACAGCTAAAAACTTCTCCTGGTAACCTGGTTACAAAGTCAGCCAGCCTGATCAGAAAGGTCACACGCTCTTTGGCCCTCACTCACTTGGTTTTTCACCTCTGTATTCCTCAATGCCAACCTCCTTTTCCTCCAGGACCCCTTCAGCACCCTGTGACTGCTGCCAGTCTCTTTCTAATGTAGTGGAATATGGCCAAGCAACAAAAGCGAAAAACATGGTTGCAGAACAAGTTTGCATGAAGCCTTCTGCTTCCTGGTGATGAAGAGAGAGAAAATCCACAGGAATTGTTTAAAATTTGAAGACATCACAACAAAGCTAGAACAATCTAATGCTTAATTAAAGATACTGTGTGTATTCCCTGCTGATATAAGTAAGGTTCAGGAATGTGAGAGCAGTTTGCATATTAAAAGGCTAATAATCAAGATAGTATCTTTTGCCTGACTGTGCTTTCCAAGTCCTTTTCCTAGGCAGGACCTCTGCAAGCATCGTCTGCACTTTTACTACTAGCAGCTGTTGGCTGAACAGCAGCAGCAAGTACATGTTATTAATGTGATTTACATTCAACTTGGGGGTGAATCAGTTGCTGGATGAAGCTGATGAAGCATCTGCAGCCACTGGAAAGAAATTTTTTGCACCAATGAATATGCTTCCACCCAACTCCCATTATTGTTCCAAGTATCACGAGAAAAATAGACTAAATCTACAGTACTCTAATCCATTTATCTGACAGCCAGTTAAGGGCCTGACACATATTCAGTCCTTAAGGGCAAGACTGGCTGGCTACACAGATGTGGCTTTTTAAATGCCACCACCCTTTTAAAATGAACGAACTCATTTTGAAAAATGCAAAAAAGATTAAGCTTACATTTCTAGCCTGGCACGGGTAGTCAGAAGTAGAATCAATGCTACAGAAACTGTTATCATCCCTTCACAGCTACTTCACAGAGCACAGCTTCTGGCTACCCCACGGAGAGAAGGAGTTGCAAGGGATGAACAATTGGCAGGATAGTGATCTGAGAACTGGGAGACACAGAGCAACAATGGTGACATAAAATAAAGGCTGCTCTGCATTTTGTTCAGCCTAACAAAAGCCAAACAAAGTAGTACGAGGATCTATGCCCCTGACCTCAGAAAACACGTTGTTAATGATGGCCCAGCCAGATTTAGGATAGATGGCTGGCATTGCCGATAGGGGTGTACATCTCAGCTCTCTAGTTGTGAGCAGGCAGGAGATAGAGACAAATTTAATGCTACATTTCACTTACTGATGTGGAGACACCTTATTCTCCCCCTCTTTCCACTGTCAAATGTGTGCTTGTTCTGCCTAGCGTTTCAGTAGGTGTTCTGCTCAGATCGGACTTCCGCAATTGTTGGAATCTCTGAGCTTTATTTCTCTTTTCACCTGCACAAGTGAGACTAGGGATCAGTTCACTCAGTTACCTTTATGCTAAACTGAGCCACATCTGTCTAAGAAAGCAGCAGCCTTCTATGTAGATTTGAGGTGCAAATAAAACAGTCTTAGGGTCGCACACTTGACCTAGTCAATCTGTTAAATCCCAGGAGCATTTGACAATAGTATGGAATCTATTACAGCAAAGAAGGGTCCTGAGGTGTCAAATGACATTGAGACTTAAAAGCAAATGAAAAACCATTTGAAGCTGCACTAGGCTAGAGCTTTCCTTGATCCAGATTTACACAGATATGCTGTATGCCACAACTGCTTTGATCTTACAGACTCTGGCTTAACAAAGATGTGTAGAATCATCTTGAATTGTTAACAGCCAAAGATGGTTGTAAAAAGCAGCTCTTAACTCTCACTGCTTGTTCCGTTTGCTTAGTTCACCCTCCATTTAACATGGACTTGGAGTATCTCCTGCACTCATGCTGGGTGTAGAAGTCCTCTTCCACTCTGGTTCTTGTTCACTGGGACACAGCTGCAGAGCTTGGCTTGTAAACAGCAGAGAGGACTCTTTATTCGATGAAACGCGAGACAGAAGCCATGAAAACATTTTTGGTGGCTTTAAATCTGATTAAACATAAGGCTTCAGTCTACTTGGGATTCTTTCCGAAGCTTATTTTTTAATGACAAAACCCCCACTCCTAGGTGACGAGTGTGCTGCCCTACCCAGTACTGCTGCTGGATGATAGTCTTCTACTCTGGGAGAAAAGTCACCTAGAAAACTCCCTAGAACAGTGCCACTTGACTGAGGCACTTACAGTTCACCTTCTTGGTGCAGTGTTATGACTGCCTCATTGGCTCTTATCTTCTACTTTGCTGCTGCATAACACCTTTTTAAAGTCTGAAAGTAAGCCCTTTTCACATTTCTGGGAAGGTTTACAATCCTTCCACAAGAGAGAGTTACTGCAGTGCTGTTCAAAGTAAAAGCCCATTTTTATAGCTGATGTGTAATTTACTGTACACGAAGCACTTGGGTGGACTCAGCAGAAGCCCATGCAGCAGATTATGTTTCTTGGTGACACGAGTGGCCTGGGCTCAGTCTGGGTACATGGGCAGGTGATGGGCTGGGGTGGCCCAAGAACTCCATATAACATCAAAACTAACCTTCAGAGTGATATAAATAACAGCTCCTGTCACAAAATGGCCTCTCACGGCCTGTTTATGAACAGGGTAACTGCTATGAAGCTATACTGAGTAACTGGGTCCTGGAGGTCTTTGGTCATAGACCATTTTACTTGCAAATGATTTCTAAGTGCTGTGAGGGTACAGTCACAGCTGATTTAGAAACAGAGATCACAAAATTAAAAAAAAACAGTGGAAGAAGAGGAAAAGGTAAATTAGCACCAGAGAGAGCAGAATTGGAAAAAAAAAAAGGAATAAAGCAGGGAAGATAAGTTTCATACATACTCCAGACTCCCAGAAGGACCCAAATATCTGTTTGAGACCCAAAGGACAGCAGGAACTGTCTTAAGGCAGAATACCTCTACTCCATGCCCAACTTCAAGTTTGAAAAGGGTCCCATATAGATATGGATTACTATATCAGACACTGGATGCATTAGTCTATTTTGCAAGGGCACAAAATTACTTTAGATATGCATTTGTACTACACAAACAGTACTCTGGACCATCAACTCTCACAGGTTGCTCCTGGTGAAAAAGCTGAGAGAACTGAAGAAAAGTTTTGCATATAAAATACTAACATCATTGAGTCATTCACCTCTTGTATTTTGCTCTTAAATACCAAATGCAGTAAAGAAGTGTCTGCAATGTCCCTGGAGACTAGTTTCAAATTGTTCCAAAGTCTCTATAAAGTTAAAGCAGTACATTGAAGTAAAGGTCTCAGTAAGCCAAAGACGAGCACCTGCTGCAGATGAGGTATTCTGCCTGATCTGACACAGAATAAGCAGGCCATAGGACAGGCACAGTATCTTGGAGGTGTCCCCAAGAGCATGACCGAGAGGCCAAAATTAGGGACAGCATGCCAATACTGCTCTGACCTCTTGGGCTGAGAACAGGCTCCCCATGGCTCTCCACATGGAGGAGTGCTCATCCAGAATCATACCAAGGGCTTATTTCCTGACTCTGTCATAAGTTTCCCTGGAAAAACCACACATTTACACGTGTAAGATGGAGATAACAAACCTCCTTCATGTTCCACAGTCACTGTAAAGACTACAGAAGCAGGGTGTCTCCACAGCAACAGTGACAACATGAGTCCTTAGGCAGGACTCACACACAGGTCCAGAACAGTGAAAAATAAGTGTCATGAAAATACAACCAGGGTGACAAGTTGTTAAGGTTTCTAAAAGAGCAAACTGTTTTACTAACTTGCAATCCCATCTGGGTCTCAGGTGACATATCTCCAGAACAGTCACCATCTTTGCTAAAAGACAAAAATCTGACACAAGTCCCTGCTGTCTGCACGATCCAGAAGTTCATCTTGAGACCATCGCCAGCGCTGCTCACAACAAGCACCCCACTTTCTGGGTGCTTGCAAAACAAGTAGCCTGGAAGCCCTGTAAAACTGGATCCTTGGGGTCTTTGACCTCTGCTGACCTCTGCACCTGGCTTTGACCCATTTGTCCTACAGCAACAGGGAATCGTTCTCAGCAGCTCTACAAGTTAAATACAAGCAGCAGCTATGCTTCAATTAAGACTTTTTTTCATCAGCTCTATTAATTTGTTTCTGCCACTGCCCAATGTTTTCCTGAACTCATGAGAACCAGGAGAAAAGCAGGAGGATTTGACCAAAAAGCCCAAGTGGGAATCAGAATTGGCAGCTTGGTAAGAAGATGGGATTTAAATTCAGAGTAAAGGCCTAATATATATCTCCCCTTTTTCCCTCCATGGCTTAATTCTACAAGGATATGGCAGGGCTATGGAGGCATAAAGGGAAATAACATGCAGCCATGAGAGAAAGACAGTGGCTAAGTACAGCTTGGGCTCAGACATATCAGCTGGTTTCTTTACCTTCTGCTCCAATAGATACTAATTTGACTCCTTTGCTGGCAATGAAATCCAAGGCCTTGTTCACGTTGGATATTTTGTGCACTCGCATTTTGCCTCTTTCAGGCTTAGCCAAACGTTCACCTAATAAGAAAAGGGAAAAACAAAGTATTAGAAAACAATTCAGAACCCTTTCCTCCCTGGTGGGTGTTTCCCCATGCTGGTGGCTCTCACAGAGAGGCAGAGGGTAGAGATCTCCCTGCATCCTTTCTCAAGAATGAATGCAGGAAAACCACACTCACCATTAAGTACCCCAGAAAGAATCACACAGAAAAGTATCTTTCTGTTGCATCCCATATAACTTAATAACAGAGCAACTGTCGCATTGAGTCCTTTCCACAGCAGGTTTGTATCAGAGGGGAAAAGGTCCTTTGAAGCCACACTGTAGCAACAGAACCAATCTCCCTACCATTAACCACAGATAAGGATGCCTGGAAAGGGCACAAACTTCCCTCCCCGACAAAGACAGGTGAAGATCTCCCCTCCCAGCATTAACACCACCCCATTCACAATACAAATATCTCCCTAGAAATCCCTACAGTCAAATATGAGGGTGATCTTCTACTTTTCCTTTTCTTCTCCCCAGCCAGGATACAGACCTCCTACCTTTCTAGTCCTTGCACTGAAAGGCCACAACTGCCTGTATCAGGAAATAAAATCACTTGTTTGGCAAGTGACTTCATTACTCTAAAGACTGTAATGTCAACTCCTTTCCATTACATCTGATGTATTTCTAACTCTATGCAAGAGTCTCTTACATAGTAGTATGCACTTTAAACGTTTTTAATGAGGCAGAAAGAGGGAAGTAGCCTAGATCCAAGGTAAGAACAGCTAAATCTCTGATAGAAATGAGTCTTAGGGCAAATAGCAGCTCCTGGAATAAACCTGGAAGATTTGGCAAAGCACTTTCTTGACCTTACTTATTTGAAAGAATTGCATTAAGCACAGTCATGTCCTTGTCGATAGGCTGCTTGTCACTATACTCACAGCTCACTTGTACTAATGCTAACCTAACATGCAGAGTACGTAAATTAAAGCTTGGACAGACAACCAGACTTTTCAAAGGAACCTCTGCTAGCAATATAATTAGATGGGATATCAGGAACCCCCTGTATGTGATAGACAACATCAAAAAACGAGCAGAACAGTTGCTTTCATATGACAAGCTTCAGAATACAAGAAAGATCTAAACAAAATGCAAGAAGGTTTTGCACTTTGGAAAAAAAAAAAAGATAATTAAAAAGAGATCAAATGGGCAAGCCTAGGCGAGTAATTACTCAATCAATTCAGTTCCAAGTTCCTGCTGTATCTTGAACACAAATACTTAAGTCAATGTGAGCTGACTCAAAACCTTTATTTGAGGCTTAAGGGTGAGAAAGTACTTTTAAATGAACTCTTTTTCATACTCAAACAGGGTAGCTTGTTTCCTAATAAAGGAGTAAGGAAAAGCTATAAGGGAGAAAAATAGATTATCTCCATAGCCATAACCTAAAAATAAAAAAAGTCTGGAAATAAAAATACTTCAGAAGCGTTTCAGTGATTACTTGTAGGCTGGTTTCATTAGGCCTCAAGCTTAAGTATAAAACCAGATTCACTTTCAAAATGAAACACTGACGTCTGACAATTTAAGTAAAAGGATCTATTTATGGTACTACCTCCACCCTAGGACTGAAAAAAAAATCTCTTTTGCTTTAACAGAGCCTCGAGTACACGTCATGGTATGTTGCTTTCTTTTCCCATTTGGATAACGCTAATCATTCTAAATAAAAGTGGAAGCGTTTTTTGTGACAGTTTCCCAATAACATTTTTACATTAGCTTCAGAATAGACTTAAGGTGGCTTATCCTGCTAAATGTCAACAAATAGTTTGAGCCAGCTAAAAAATAACCACTTTATTCAGCTGATATGACTGTGAACTAGCCTTGCAGAAAGAAAAATAAAGACAAGAGATTAGGTTTCAGCTGGAACAGCAAACTGATCCAATTCACCTTGTGGCCGCATGACGTGCATTGCCAACACAAGGGAGAGCATCAAAACTGCTGTGCCCAGGGCTGGAGAAAGCAGGACTGTTCCCTCTGACAGCAATGAGATCCTCGAGCAGTTGATGGTGATCGCAAAACTCCAATCTCCGAAATACCACAATTGCTATTCGTTTTAGAATAATTTTTTGGGGTACTTCAAAAGTCCCAAGACCTGATGGCCATTTCTTTCAGACCTGGACGTTACTACAAATTTACATTTCCAGATAAAAGCTTCATCTGGTTCCATAGGATACATTATTAATGAAGTAGACTGTTAAAAGGGAAGCCATCTAGAAATACATTCTACTTTCCACTATTTGCATCATCGCTTTATTGCTCAGTACTTCTCCCAGCTGAGACAATGAAAATGGTCTGCTCGCTTCCATTCTCCGATTCTTACGTACTGGCCCGAGGCTGTACTTTAAAAGCCAAACAATGCAAGGAAGCATTGGCATAGAAGTTGTTCAAAGCAAATTTGTTTAGGAAAAATTTCAGTTAATTGTTCCTTCTGTTTGGAAAAAAGAAAGCCCTACAGCTGTATTTTAGAAGTACTAACGTGACCTTAACCTTTTTCAGTCTTGTAGTATTATTTTTAAAATGGCTTTGTCAGGGGAAGGAAGTGTATGCAGTGAAAAATGAAAGTGCATCTTTTGGGACAGTTTCTAGGGGGAGCCCAACTATTATTTCCTACCACAGAGGCCAAAAGAAGAGGAATCCCAATGAGGACGAAGATCCAGGACTGAAGATCCAGGACTGCACGTAGAGATTCCCTCACCACACAGTGGCTGGGGGAGACCAAGGGGTTCTGGCTGGGCTGGAAGGGGACCTGTTAACAGCACACCTCACTACCAGAAGGTACCAGGCTGAATAAGACTGAGGTGCTCTTTTCCTGCAGAATATCACTGCTTCTCATACTTCAGGAAGTCATGTTGGATGGAAAAACTGCTTCCTACTTGCCCAGCAGCAACATGTCACCAAGGACAGATGGAAGGGTCTGCCCTGAAACAGATCTCCCACACCCCCACTGGCACAGTCCCTCTCCCATCCTAGGATTGCCAGCAGCTTCCCTGATGCATGCGCTCCATCTTTCCCCCCATGGCAGTGACCACCACAGCAGGGGAGAGTGTTCTCTCACTCCTACACACTGCCTGGGTGGACATGTGGGCAAGACACTCATCTCCACACAGCTCTCAGCCAGCCCAGCCCTCTCATGATGAGGGCTTTTACGGCCATCACCCTCTGGGTAGAGGAAAAGATCAGGCTGCCACAGAGCAACCCTGCCCACACCAAATTCCTGTCAGCAGCTCTGCAATCCCCAAAATACCGGAAGAGAAATGTGTGGAGTGAGACAAGAGCTGAAAACAAGGGCCAGAAGCTGAAACTACAGGGCTGAGAGCCATACGGAGACTCATCCTTTTGGCAGGTGATGAGTAGGAACTGTGGCAGGAACATAGAAGCAAATCCTCGCTAACCAGCAAGAAACTCTGCTCTCGTGCTGCTCCCAGGCTGGGCTGCTGCTTCCCCAGCTACAGGCCAAAGGGGCTACTAGTGGGGCTAGCAGCTGGAAGGAAGCTCTGTAAGAGCAGTTGGGCTCACAATTAGAAACAGAACTGCCAGTGATGGAAATGGAATGGGGAAAAAACAGCTGTGCTAAATTTCTCCTCTTTTGCCACTGTACCTAGGAGAACCACAGTTCAAGCTTCTGCTGGCTCTAGGGAAGGATGCTCAGTCCTTAGTGTGTGAAGGACCACAGCCTCTGGTGGGATGCAGCCCAAGCTGTTCCCCGTGCCTTTGCCCACTGGTCATTTAGTGGCAGGCTGCTGGCACAGAGCTGCATTGCAGCAGATGGAGAAATGCCATGCCTACCCCACCAGTGCCTTCGGAAGCCGTTAGATTCTTCCTGAACTGAAGGGGCTCCGACAGGGCCTGCCAGCAGGGTACCAAAGGGACAACAGGAGAGGAAGAGTGTGAGATGAGGCAAGGAAATAAAGCAGTGTGAGATATGAGGTCTCCTGCTTTAGCAGCAAACCTCATCCACCCTCTCCTGTTCACAGTCCTCTCCCCTCTCTGCCAGTTCATCGAACAGAAACTAAACCAAGTTCCATCTGCCCCAGCTTCCAGGCTGCAGCCCCTCCTCTGCAAGGGAACATAAATAAAGAAAATAAACTAACAAGACTCTTCTGCCTCATTTCTT
Source organism: Cuculus canorus (assembly GCF_017976375.1). Classification (NCBI taxonomy): domain Eukaryota; kingdom Metazoa; phylum Chordata; class Aves; order Cuculiformes; family Cuculidae; genus Cuculus; species Cuculus canorus. The sequence continues at coordinate 56,794,625 of NC_071405.1, read as the reverse complement.
ATAGGAACTGCAGAAGCCATGTGCATGCTGAAAAGCTCTGATAATATTTTGAACTCTGATCCTTCCCAAGCCATCAGCATGGGCAAAACCCCAGAGGTTTTACCCTGTATTCATAAGTTCTGAAAAACACATAAACTGACAGCATCTTTGCAGGAGGTGGCAAAGGTGAAGGGAAGAAAAGGAAAGGAGGGGCAAAGGGAAGTCAGTCTGAATGCAAGGCAATTTTATTGGAATATGTATCAAGAAGGTCAGGATTGCGAGTCACTAGGTTGTTATTACTGGCTCAAAAGCCATCAAAAGAAAGTCTGTGAGTGTACAACCCTGGTTTCTTACACACAGTCTTATCATCCCTCAATGCCTCCCACAATATTTCACTAAGGTACTTATTTCATCAGCACATCAATGGGGATTACTGCTTACATGAAAAAAAAAACCTTGGAGATAGCTGCCAAGTAGTGGGACACTTGATATAGGGCGTGAAACCAAATCTGAACTAACTTGTTCATGCCACTGTTTTTATTTCAGACTGGGGTTTCTGAGATTTTCCTTTAATCAGGATTTTTTTTTCCCTGAAGGCTTGAGTAGTGCGCTGAGATTGAAATTAGAATGGAAAAACTTCAGTCACAGCTGAATCTGAACGACACAGAAGATTTACTGGTTTGACTCCTTTCTCCCAAAAACTTCTATCCTGTTCCCACTATCATGTGGCTTTGGTATGATTTGCAGTGCAGCATTCCCACACTCTTCACAGAGCTGCTACTTCAACCCTGCCAAGCAGCAAGCGCCGTTGCCTGAGCCTTCATAGGAGGCCATGCATTCCTGACGGGCAGAGGAAAGCCAAGAGGCAGGAGCAGGAATGCAATGGGCAGTCTGCACAGGCCAAGAAGCTTGGAGTACATTCCAAAAGCACATTAACGGTCACTGCTGGAGACAAGATATTCGTTAGGGAGAAATTTGTTCTCAGTCAGAAAGCAGCTGTTCCTATATTCCAGCAAAATCTGCAGCACTACAGCTCTTGCTGTCCCTATTCTGTGAGGAAAGGGGAGGACAGATTTCAGAGCAGAGACGCTCAGAACATTTGAAAGCGCCACACAGAACCTCTCTCACCTGAAATGACTTCCAGAAGTAACATGAGTTTAAGACCATCCCTGAAATCTTCCTCTATGTTCTCAATCTGTGTCCCAGCCTTGCGGAGGTGAGAATTACACCATGCTGTAAATGTCTAAAACACAGGACAGAAAGAAAGAAAAAAAAAAAAAGCAGTCAGTAATCTTCCCAGAAGCCAAACAACAGTTCAGAACCGAAGCAGTACTGCTAGGTACCATGACACAGATTCAAATGCTGGTTAGGTTATCATCTTTCCACCTGCTGTCCTTGTGGTGCACAAGCATTGTTACCCAAATATCCAAAGAAGTTGCAGCGTGTTCCATGACAGAGGGAGTCTGAGAGACAGTCACTTCATGGCTCCAGCATGTCTGATTTTCTGGAGAGGCCTCTACGCATTGTGTTTGGTTTAGAATACCTTGAAACTGATTTTAAGGCATGCTAAGTGCTCAGATTGCTAAGGACTCTAGTGGTGTTAAGATGACACATCTTAACATAATATGAGGAGAACAGAAAACACCATTCCAGATCTTCTTGACTGCAGACAGTGCTTGATAAAAAAAGAACTATTCTTCTATGGCAAACTGCCTCTGGTCTACTCCATCTCCAGCAAACAACGCAGCCTTTAGACACTAAGGGACAGCGTGCTGAGCTCCTCAGCCATCCCAGTCACATCCCAGTAATGTCTTTCCTGCTGCCTTCCTTTTCACAGACCTCCTCCCCCATTCCTTCCCCCCACCCCCGCCCTTTCAGAAGTTATTCAGAACTGCTTTCCGAGTAACAAAGCTATCACACTTCTCAGGAGAAGTGCAGGTCCCAGAAAGAATAAAAGTAAGCTTTACTTAGCAACACTGCCGTCGAGCACAGTCCCAAACTCACGCTATTTGATAGCCTCTGCCACAAGGATCGTTGCAGCCACCTCAGTGACAGAAATCACAGCCACTCTGTATTAGTAATATTATGCACCACCACTGGAGTAATAATACGAGTTTGAAGCGCAGGAGGGACTGAGGTCCAAACTACAACACAGCCACTGGCATTCAGGCTAAACAAAACTCTTTTTGGAAAGGCCTTCTGACCTCAAGTGGTCAGGATATGAAGATCTCTCATATGAGAGAAATTCATTTCACCGCAACTGATGACAAGCACATTTTCTGTGGTTGCAATCCGTCAGCCCATGTCCTGAACAATGGGCATGTGAGGGACTGACAAGGAAGAGACCATCTCATCCAAGAGATGTGATGGTAGGGATTATCTCAAAAGATCACTGTGTGATGGAGTCTGAAAGAGAAACGTAAACGGTGCCGTTTGACAGCCAAAACACCAGAAGCAAATGTAAAACACCCCACAGCGTGGCATGGTCTTAAATAGGTGAATCAAAAAGCCCAAGCTTGAGATCCTGAAACTGTTGGCCACAAAAGTACTGTTTGAAAAGTAAATGGTAGCAGCTAGTTCTTTTAAGGTAGACAAGTTTGTCCAAGTGCTAATGAATGTGTTTCACGGTGTTTTAACAGGACAACAAGTAAACCCTTTTCTTTGTACAAACCGATAACCCCTCAATCGCTCTTTAGGGTGAGGTTACTAAAAAAATGGGCAGCTCCAAAAGCTTAGTGCTACCACAAGGAAAGGAGGTCTTTCTTCCCTCCCTCTCCAAGATGTGCTGTGAGAGCCAATTCAACTCACTGAGCCAGCAAAGAATCGTTTACTTTCTTCAGTAAGGCTAGTCTTCCGCTCAGTTAGTGCACACAGGCAGTTCAGCAGAGCCTAACAAGACTCTGCAAGAGAAAATTAGGTGTACATGGGCCAAGCAGGAGGGTGGAGTGGACCACAACAGTAATGCCATCTTAGGCTGTTGGGGAACCGCAGCAGAAAGGACTCAGCTGATCCCGAAGCACAACATGCCAAAAATTTAGAAATGCTTCACCATTGCTTACACCATGCACAGGATTTCAAAAGAAAGATTATCCCAAATGGCAAAGAGCATGAAGGCTTGCTCTCATCTGTCTGGAAGCTGGGCTTCCTCTACTAACCTACTCGCATTCATGCTTACGTGACTACAAATAGTGCAAGCAGAATCTTCCCTTGGAAAAAGCATTGCTCAACAGCTGCTGAGCTTCCCACTGCTGTGCTCTGGCCTTGCTCGCCACTGGGGCTGTGGGATGGAGCAGAATAACAGTGCAGCTGTAAATATTTTCATGGCAATGGCCCTTTGGACGGATGCATGTATTGTGAAAGTCTGGGATCTTTTTTTCCAAGAGGGTCTGGTTTCCTTCCAGATTTGGAAGCTTTAAAAAAATAATAATAATAATAAAAAAAAAGCAAGTCATTAAGCACTTTTTATTGCTTTTTATTGTTATTCCCCTGAGACACAAAAACGTGGTGTTTTTCAAATAAGAGCGGTTTTATTTGAAAATGAGCTCTGTATCCTGAAGTACATCGTTTTGGTATTACTTTCTTCATTCCACTGTCTGTGCTGTATTATGTGTGAAGAGGTCCATTTATTTTGGCACCCTTTTGCAGCCAGGCTCCTTCACTCCTCCAGAGGGGCAAATGAGAGCAGAGATGCTTTCAAATCATCGTCACATACCAAAGCATGACAGCAAATTGTGTCAGGAAGGTTGTGGATGCCCATGAACTTCCTAATTTTTTGAAAGCAGCCAAAGCAATATATCTAGAGCTAGTAACTGACTCTGGGTCACATTACAAAACACATCTTGAATTGAGGAAGCCTGAAATCTAACTCATGGGCCACCAGACTGCACTTTTATTTCTTGTATGACTTCTTCGAGGCATTTCATTTTTATTCTCCATCAGCCCAAAGCAGATGAGAAAGTTCTGCTTTCAGTCATGGATAAACCCAGTATAGCTCAATGGGGCATCTCTGCATGTTTTGAGGATGGAAAAGGATAATAGGGTCTATACTGCTAAGACACTCAGATGAAATTAAAAACAAAACACCAATCTTCTAAACTTTGCATTACTATAGAGTCTGGTAGGATAACCAGATCACTGATAGTATTTTTATTGCTGCAAGAGTCACCTAGGGCTTGGTGGAAAAATAACTCCCAGAGCCAGCATTCCAACTTCTCCGCTAGAGCCATCTCCATCATATCACAGCTTCGAACATGCTGAAAGTGAGATGATTGCAAAACATCACTATTACCCACCAGCTGGAAAGCCGACACCTCAGCTCCTCAAGAACATAGACCACAAAGGGTTAAGAGACAGAGAACACACAGTTCCCAAATGACAACTCCCAGATTTGCCATGTGCCAACATTTTCTCAAGGCTCCCTTCATGCCCTACATGAATTCCAAACCCCCTTAAGCAGCGTACAGCAGATGGGAACAGCAAGAACCCAGCAGCCCAGCAGACATACCTGGCCATTTCACAAGACAGCAGGATTATGAATGCTTTTAATAAGAGTGAGCATTTATTGAAATGGGATTCATAAACCATATTCTTCATAGACCAACTACTCAGAGCAACAGCTATCAAAACACAATAATCAGGAAATAGCTTTATGTTGCATTTGCCACATATATTGCATAGGAGTAAAATATCTTTTACTTTAAAGTAGTAGATTAGAAAGAGATTTGAGAAACAGGAGAAAGCTAGAGAAATGTGGCAGAAAAGTTGGGGGAGCAAGAGGAGGGACAGCTGAAATTTCTGCTGTCTGCTGGGTTTTGCAATCTTGGCAGTCTTGTTTGGAGCCATTTTCACTAACTTGGCTTCACGCATCTGCACAGGATCTTTTTTGTTATTCTGGGAAACCTACTGAAACCACCTACTTGCTCCCTCTACCTTCTGGGCAATGCAGCCACTTCCCACCATGCCCCCAGTCACAGCTAGGGGTGGCCATCATCTTGGGCCAGCCACTAAGCCCTGCTGTGCTGCCTGTCACCAGCAAACAAGCTTTGGCAAGTGGAAAGAGCACCATCTTTCTGGCAGAGGCCTGGCTTTGGGAGCAGCCAGATAAAAGAAAAAAAACCACACCTGTGTGTGCTGACATAGGGTGAGGTGCACCCCAGTCTGGAGGGCAGCAATGCACTGCCAGGTGGGAGCAGCACCGTCTCCTTAGTCATGAGCTCAAACCACTTCTCTGAGGCAGCAGATATGATTCCTTGCTGCCTGCAGATGTAGAAGCCTGGAGATTACTCTCCCATTTATCTCTAGCTCCCTGTCCCAAAGATGAGGAAATAAATACTCTTGAGTTAAGGCTTATTTTTCCAGAGCTGGAAAAATACTTAATGTTAAATAATATAGCACAAAACCATACCATCAACTGGATTTTCTTCATGCAAATTTCACACTATAAATTTCCAATGGTAACTGCACAAGAGGTGCAAACAGAGCTGTGTTTCTTGGCCCTTGGATCTTCCCATACATCAAACTCTTAATTCCACTTCTGGACACAACAGATTGCCAGGACCACCCTGTAGATCTGCTTCTTGTTCAGTATTCACAATGGAGGATGCCTGATGAAGGAGCACGCCTGAGCTTGCATATACACGCATGCACTTTTCATCATTGCTCTCTGCACTTCCCACTTCCATCTAATTATGATTTGTAGCTTTCTTCTTTTACACTCCACCTTCCTCACCAAGATGCCTGACACTGAGATCAGCTCTTGCTATTGCTGTGCTGAGTGCTATACTAACAAGAGAACCTTCATATTCTACTACAATATAACCTGTCAGATAATAAAAAGAATAACAAATATTACTAAACAAGCAAATATGTTCTATTGCCTCAGCGTATGAGGCGGGTTTACTGCTAGGGTAACCTCTACAAGCCTACATGCATACTTATTTTAACAGGCATGCACACCCTTTTTCTGACATGACAAGAAAAGTCCCTGCTTTTTCAGAGTTCACTGTATTAACCTTTGCCAAGGCATCAGTTGACTAAAAACAAGAGCCAGGTGATTGTTGGAGGTCCTGCAGCCAAAGCTCTGAGAAACCATCTTCAGCTCCTTTCAGGTATTCTCCCATTCCTGCCAACTGCAAACCTACCTTTGGTTCTCTCTGTTATTACACATGCATGGACACATTCACTCTCAAGTACTCGTTGTACTTCCTAAACTTTTGCTTTTGCTCCTGAAAGCCAATAAGTCCTCCTTTTCACACAGTCCTTTCCAAATTCAGTACCTTTCTGGTACCAAAGTGGCTCAGGTAACATTCCTGAAAACTGGGGAAGCAGGACAGCAAGTCAACATTTTTAAGTTTAAAGAATGCTTCTGCTGGGAAAGCAGCAGTGCCATGACACCACTGAGAGCAGATCTAGAGAGCACTTTACTGTAAGAAAACAGTCATAAGGCACTTCAGCCACTGAGCAATTTTATAACGTAAATGTCGAAGCTACAACCACATAAATGACAGATATTAAAAAAATAAATGGATGGTTTTATCACTTTGTGGCTGTGACAGTGACATTCCAGCTTTATCTGACCTTTCCAGATGCTCTTTACTTCTCTCCTTGCTAAATCACTCTTCCCTCAGCCCTGCTTTCCGTGGGCGAGTGTAAACTTTCTGACACAGCCAAAAGACTTGCCATATTTGTGTAGCAGCCCTGGAGAAGCTGTAACTGAGCCAGCAGTGCCTCTTGCCTCGTTTCTGACAGGAGAAAGGTCTGGCTAAAGCAACTAAACAAAGAATTCATTTCTGAGCACCACTGTCGTGCTCAAAGGAAGGCAGTGTTCACAACCACCAAAGCACCCTTCTTCCTTGAGTTTATGCTGGGGGAAGAATTTAAGCAAGTATTTTCAAGCAAGCAACACAGCTCTGGTGTTGAGATGTGCTCACAAACATTTGCCTCCTGTTGAGAAAGGGATGGAACTGCTAGCACACAAATCTCAGTCTAGTAGCACAGTTTTCTGCTGTGTCTGCACAAGCGCTCTGCAAAGTGAGGTCTCGAACAGGCTGAAAACTACAGGTGTTAGTTCAAGCTTTATTTTAGTGTTGTAGGGGAAACAACAGGAAGACTCCCCTTTCCAGTCACCAGAAAAGAAAGCAGAATATTCAAAGAATACATCATGCACAGCTGGAAAACAAAATCAATTCACGCAGCTGCAAGTGGTGCTCTTCTGCTAGTCACGTGTTCAGAGGAATGCACCTGGGTGTCTGACCGCACAGCCAGGCTGCATTCCCTGCCTGGCCTGACAGCAAACTCTTTGCAGAGCCTGCTCATGACACCACCATATAATACAGGACTACTGACATAGATCAGCTAATTCTTGCAGCAAACTCTACAGCCAATTCCATGCTGCAAGGAATTTTATTTAAATGACATTATCTGGAGCAACAACCAAGGCACTCACCTAATAACAACTAATAGTCTCTTAAGAGCATACAAAAAACTGCTGCACCTATGGCATTTTCAAGCCACAGAATTACTAATCAAACAGTGCAGGCTGCTCCAAAATGGGATTCTTACCACCTTGGTAGTCTGAGAGCTGAATATACTGTATCAAGTAAAGAGGATACTAACCCACAATCACCTCAAATCAATCTCTCTTTTTCCTTGAGCAGACAGATTAAGCCATCATTATCTTATTAATCAGAAGATTTTGGACAGAAAGGCCATGAAACAAATCTCAACCATCTAGTTCAAGTTTTCCTGCGCTCAGCACTAATTCATTGCTAGCATTAATTCCCAGTGCCTCCTATGACTTTCCCCTTCCTGGTGCTATTGTTCTCTGACAGTTTCTGTGACACTCCATTCTCCAAATCCTCCTTTCACACCTTTAACATACTTGGAAAAATTACTGGGGTTTCATGGATGGCTGCTTGTCACTCTCCCCATACTCAACACAGGCTGGTGTGCAGCTCATAAGACAGGCCTGGTTGCATCGTCTTTTTCTGCACAAGGTTGTAGTTAGCTGACAAGGAGGTACTGAGTTAATTAGAGAGTAATTATGAAGTGATTCTGTCAACATCCTGGCACAAGAAAGGCCATGGCTGGATGAGACAGATCACACCAACAAGCCTAGTAAAGAAAGTTGCTTGTTGAAAGGGCCCTTCATGAAGTACAGCTATGATCAGATAAGCCAAAACAGTCTCCTGGCCCACTGAACAGTTTCTGTGTCCACAGGCTGCAAGTGGCAGAAGCTTTACACACATAGATATTAGTGGTCCTCAGCTGTGATGGAGGAAGTGCAGTCCTACAGCCCTCAGCCCTGTATACTCCACCTCTTTGTCTACAGCTTGGTGTACTTGGATGTCAGCTACGACGCCCAAAAGTACTCAAAAGTGGCATCTCCCTACAGAGGAGCTCTAGCGACTGAAAATCCTCTTCACAAACCTCATCGCCTCAGTGTAAGTCCACAGAGTCACTCAAAGTGGCTTTTTTTTGAATTTGAATTATGAGATGAGCCACCACTTGCCACACCCTCCAACTTCATCATCTGACCTGAAATACCTCCACTGCATGTTGCTTTGCATTTGAAGCCACATAACAATTTTGAACAGAAGAAAGGCATTTAATAAACCCTTTCAGCGTTTGCTCTTGAGCTTATTCTCCAAGACACAGGCGTGGTTCAAAGAGCTTGGCTTGTTTTGAAGTTACAGTATCAGCAGCTGACCTCTAAAGAATTACAGGTTTGATAGTCAATGAGACCAACACTGCACAATGAAGAACTTTGTTTTCCAATGGAGCTGGCCAGTTCTCTTAGGAGGGCCAAAGGAATTAAATAGTTATTCGAAAGGAATCATCACAGAGACTCATAGCACTACTTTACCACCTCCACTAAAGGAATTTAGTACCACTGGCATCAGTGCTAACGTCCTGTTCTGGTTTAATTGCAACGGTTGAGTTCCAAGCATGAAAGACAAAATACAGCCCATGTTGCTTCTGAAGTACTATGTCCTGAAAACAGAAGGTATCGTTACATTCTATTATGTGGTATCAGCACCCACCTACCGAGCCAGCCATTTGTAGGCTATGTAAGGAATTACTGAGGGAGAAAAAAACCCTAAGTTTACTTGCCTTTCCAAACTCCAGGGCACATCCCCTGCGACTTGGAAACACATTGCCCTGTCACTGTCTCTCAGCCATTTCCCAAACTCCATCTCTGCAGCTCATGATGAGAACAACATTAAAACAGTAAGAGCCTCAGCCTTAACTATAACTGCATAAGCCAGGCTGGATTCTGCTGGGAATGTGAAGTTCACCACCAAAGCCCTTCCTTGTCCAGAGGAGCTAGGAACCATCGCATAGGGAAAATAAACTCTGCTGAAAAAATCAATTCATCCTTTTGAAAGATGGCAATGAATCAGCACATCACTTGCAAGAAGTGCAAGTAAATTCAGTGTAGTTTTCATTTTTCACTAAGTGGAATACAGTTCTCACTGCTTGGCACAATTTTTAATTCTCCTCTCCTGGAAGACAGGACAAAAACAAAGCCAAACACCAGAGTCCTCTCCATCCTGGCTTTTCACTCGTGTGGTATTAACTGCTTTGGAGTCAGAACGATCCCTTTTATTAGCAAACAATGGGCTAAAGTGGTAAGGGCAGAAATCTCAATCCAGCGCACTTCCCGTCCAACACAGAGTAAATATTTGTTCTTCTTTGCATTTGTGCCTCTGGAGCCTTTAATTCCATTTCTGCTACAGAGCCACACCATTTCGGGAAGAATCTTTTCTGGCATTTGAAAGCTACTGACCATTACATCAATGAGTCAGCTAGCATTTCAGACCCATAAAGCATAAACTGTCTTTATCCCAGAGTTGCCAAGGCGTTCCAACAGCTAGGAACTTGTAAGAGGTCTTCAGATATGCAAAAAAACAATGCAAGGAGATCAGCTGGCTAGAAGTATGGTGTTTCAGAGTTTATTGTGAAGCTCAGACTAGCAAAACTCTTCCTTATGCTCTCCTCTCTCCTCTGAAACCGGCTCATAAATGTCAACTTGCTTCAAGCTCTCTCATAACAAAAATTAAACAGAGCTTGTCTCTGCACTTCACATGCTGAGCTTCCCAATGCTTTACAGCACTTGGAGAGACAATGCAAGAAATATTTCTACCGAGCACTAGGATTCAACTATTCATAGACTGCAAAGTGGCAATAAACCACTGAAAGCAAAACTATTTGATTCATGGAGGCTGAACGAACCCTCTCAGCGCATTTATCCAGTCCCACTACTGATTTTGTGGCAAGATGTCACCCACCTGGTCCCAGGAAAAGGCTAGGGAGGAAGACAGCAAACACCTGGCATGAATTCATAACAAATCAGGACATGTGGATCCACTCCAGCCATGGCCCGTCTGAGAGTACAGCACAAAGGCAGGGGACTTCTTCCAATTGGAATCAGGACAGGGAAGTGCAACCCCTGTGGTGGATTCACGTTTCTCCATAGGCAGATGTAAATACAACTGCTGTGCTAGAGATTTGTCTTGTGTTTCTGCTCTCATGGGGCAGGGGGGGCTATCAGTTTATACTAAGTACACAAAGCCAGCAGCGCAGGAGCTGACCTGGCTCAAAGCCCTTCTGAAGATTAGGTTCAGAGACATTTAAAACTACCCAGAGCTCTCATGTCGATCTTGCATGCTGCACCCCTAAGGGCTGCTTCCAGGGACAATTCACAGGTGTTGCTTTTTCAGTGGTTCTGTTTTGGTTGTATACTTTGATGATGAAGGGGAAGGGAGGAAATTCCAGCTTCATTTATCCAGACTTTCTAAATACAGGGCTAAGTAAACAGGTTGAATAATTGAAACAACTTAATGTATTTGCCCACTATTCCAAATAATGCAGAACGAGCTCAAAGTGTTGCTCCAGGCTTTTCAGGCCACAGAATTTTAGTGACTCTGGAAGGTTGAAAAAAAACCTTGAAACAATCTGGTTTTCTAAGGGATGATGGCAAGTGTCCTAGCTAAAAGAGCCTGTAGGTGCATTTCTAGTGAGAAAGGGACTCCAAAGCAGTGTTTGTCAGTAGGCCTGGCAAAGAGCAAGTATACCTGTATCCAGCTGAGTTTCTGGAGGCTATATGGCATGACTGTACTATGGGTTTGGGCTTCAGTCACATCACCGGCGACATAACCTCTTTACAGGAAGAAAACAGACTTTTTAACACACTTCTCCCATTGGCCATCATCCCTGACTTAATGTGCTGTCAATGCTCATCTGCAGCTGTGAAATGCATCACACTCAGGTCAGGAGGATGATCCTTTTGAATACGGTCTGCAACAGATAGCTTCTGGAAAGGGACAACTGTGATGCATATGAACTGTCAAAGAAGTAAAGGGCATGAAGATTGGGAAGGACATGACTGTGCTAGGGGCTACAGAGACACAGGGTGAAAAGCTGCTAAGTGCTCCAAAACACTTTCAATGAGATTCGGAAATGAAGGTGGAGACAAGTGCATCTCAGAACAACAAGGCAGTGTCAGTCAGGGTATTTGGCAGTTGTCTCAGCCTCTTGTCACATTCTTTACCAAGATCGTAATAAGCCAAAAAGAGATTTAATCCAAAAAAACATTAAGTCTATCTGAAAAAAAAGCTACAAACTGTTCACAATCCCTACAAGGTACACAACTGCATCAAAACAGCAGCTTCCTATGCAAGACTACAGGACTGATTCCCTCACACTCCCCAGTGTTTGGTGTTATCATGCTATGTTTTAGTGCCACCACCTTGTTCTCCAAAGCTACATCCTGCTGCCATGGTGCAGCTTGCTACAGCTTGGTCCTTACAGTAGGTGCTGGTAGCTTCATTGGAGAGAAAACACAACAAAACTGTGGTCTATAGCAGATCACTCCTAAGCAACAGAGGCAGCATAAAAAAGAGCAAGAAAGCTTTTGTTTGCAAATACAATAAGCAGACACTTGGCATCAGGGGCTGACAGAGGTGAGACCTGACATCTCAAAGCAGAGAGATAAGAATGTTAGGCAACATGGGGCCTCGAAAACAAACACAGCTACCTCGTATTTAACATGGTGAAGAAACGGGTACTGGTGGAGGGACAAGAACTGAAAGGCATGTTTCTAAGTGATGGCTGACAAAAACTATTGCTGTCACTGTTTGGGCAAGTGTGATTGGATTGCTTCATGGAAGTCAGAAAAAAAAGGATGCTGCTGTTACTTAGACATAAGATAACTGAAAGCCCAGGTGGGAACTGTATGGGAGATCCATCAGCTATTCTGGAGGGAAATGAAAGGTCAGGAGAGGAAATGTCACATATATTGTTGGATCAAAGGATTTAACTGATCTAGGTGTGGGCAAGATGTTGAATGTTTACATGAAGGCATTGCAAAAGTAAGTCCCACCGCTAACCTATGTGAGCAGTGAATGTCTTACAAAAGGCAAAATATGGAACTGAACCTTGGGAACTCTGAACAAGGACTACCCCAATGCCCCCTCTCACTCCCTGCTACACAGACCAACAGAAAGACCGTGAAGAGGTGAAGCTGCTTCTTTCATTCACATACACAGAGCAGCAGGAGTTGTCACTTGTTACTGCTTTTACCTCTATGGAGCCAGCACAGACAATTGGGATAGTGCCGAGGTCTGTACGTTCTCCTGTATGAAGAGAAGTAGATCTTTACTGTGGTACAAGCTTTCCAGTGTGTCCATTATGACTCTCGCTGAACCTGCAGAACTTCAACAGTGTACAGACAGTGTACAGAACAATGTCAGGATGACAAGCCCCTCAGTGAATTACTGGGAGTTCACTAAAGGCATCTCCCCTCCCAGGCTGTCACTCTTAGGTGGGTGCACGTTTGCACAGCTGTAAGTTCAACAGTGTTTTCACTTACTGCTTATACACCCAGCACATATATTACATAGAACAACATAAATTCACATATATCAGTGTCTATGTGTCCTGTGGTTGTGGGAAAGGGTATTTACTAAGATAACGGTCATATTTAAAATTTAATTGCATCGTGACTTCTTTTTAATTGGATACTGAAAGTGCTGAAGCTACTGTGGGTGGTGAGATTATGAAGATGGTCTTTTCTGGGATCTTAAGACATGTTCCTTGCTGAGGCATCAATGTGTCATCTAAAATAAAACAGGATTTCAACCATCTATACTAGCATGGAGTAGCAAGCTATTTCTCAGTGTGCATCGCAGCGCAAGGAATGGTCTAATTAACGAGCATCCTTATTTCTTCACCTTAAGGGTTATTGGGTACTGGAACAGGCTTTGCAGGGAGGTGACTGAGTCACCATCCCTGGCGGTGTTCAAAAGACAGGTAAATGAAGTGTTCAGGGATATGGTTTAGCGGTGGATGAGTATGGTTGGACTTGATCTCAAAGGTCTTTTGCACCAAGCGATACTATGATTGTATGATCTAAGCCAAGGTACCAGAAACAGCAGTGATAGAAAAACACAACTTGGCAAGGGCAATACGATGTGGGAGCCACACCAGGGGTTCAGGGCACAACTCTACATAGCAAGCATAGGAACTGAGGCTCAATATTGCAGCAGAGCCAGGAAGAAAGGAAGGGTCAGGTCTTCTCCGCATGCGTGTGCACAGCAGGATGGAGATCTTAAAAGCAAAGTAAGAAAAAAAGGCAGTGGAAGATTAAGAATTATGACGGAGATAATTACAGTAGGAGCTTTGTTCTAGATTACAGTGGTTCAATGCTTCAGACACCTCAAAAAAGCAGCAACTGCATTAAAACATATGGAAGCAATGGTGGCTCGCCCAAATAACACCTGGCTGAGGACAGCACAGCAATTCTTCACTGCTTCTCCCAACTTGCTGCCTTTGCTCAAACCTCATGCTTCCTTTGACCTGCCCACAGCCACTGAGACTCCAGACTTGGAATCTAAGCAGAATATGATCCAAATTTAAGGGGATGTAGTCAAGACTTTTTTGACCTCGTTACAAAAATCTCATATTTTCATCTAATTTAGCCTTAATTATTTTGTTTGTCCAAATTGTTTAGCAAACCAAAGAACTCTTTATCTAAAAGAAGTTAGATGTGGGACAGATATCAAGGATTAAAAGGGAAAGAAACATTCAAGTTGTTTTTGTCTTTGATTTGACTTGAACCATTAGCAAAGGAAGTCTCGCTTCTAGGTAGCACAGTAGCTTTGAGCTAGTATATATCAGTATTATTTATTCTTCAAAAAGCTTGTGCTAGGGTTTTACAGTCTAATGTTCCAGATCTTTTATGAAAAGGAAAAAAGGAAGGGAGGCTTAAAGACATGTGCATCAGGAATCTGCAATACTTGGGGAGGGTGTTGAGTCTATTAGAATAGACACCCGAGGTAAAGCCTGGGAAACGCAGTCGGCGAACTTTCTGGACTTGACCCAAAAGCTACAAAGGAAAATGTTTCCACTGACTGCAGGGGCTTGGGATCAGGCCCTGCGCTGTGGGGGACAGTGGCAGAATGACAGAAAGAGTCTGGTGATTCTAACCGAGTCCAAGGGAGCCATAAGGAGCTGCTGCATTACCTAAAACCAGACACACAGAATATTTTGCCAGATACTAATAGGAAAAATTTGATCTCTTTTTAACCTAGCAGCAAAAATTTTCACTGTCCTGATGACAGGAAGACCTATGGGAACATAGAGGGAAACACACTGCAGAAAGAACTGGGAAGAAAACACTGCTACTAGCCAGCAGACCATTAGGAAACATTTGCTGTTTCTACTTTTCCACCTCAAAGAGCTGGAGCTTCAAACAACATTCTCTGAGAGGGAGAGCACAAGGGAAACACAGAATCATAGAATCTCAAGGTTGGAAAAGACCTTTAAGATCATCAAGTCCAACCGTGCCTGTCCACCACTGAACCATATCTCTGAGCACTTCATTTACCCATCTTTTAAATACCTCCAGGGATGGTGACCCAACCATTCCCTTGGGCAGCCTGTGCCAGTGCCTGATCACCCTATCAGTGAAGAAGTTTTTCGTAATGTCCAATCTGAACCTCCCCTGGCACAGCTTGAGACCATTCCCTCTCATCCTCTCTATGCAAAGAGACCAATACCCACCTCTCTACAACCTCCTTTCAGGTAGTTGTAGACAGTGGTGAGGTCTACTGTGAAAAATGGTGTCAAAGGCTTTACTGAAGACCAAGTATGCTATATCCACAGGCTTTCACTCATCCATTAAGCAACTGACATTGTCATAGAAAGAGATCAGGTTAGTTTGGCAGCACCTGCCTTTCATAAACCCATGCTGACTGTGCCTGATCACCCATTTGTCTTGTGTGTGCTGTGTGACAGCACTCAAGATGACCTGCTCCATGACCCTGCTTGGCACCGAGGTCAGACTGACAGATGTGTAGTTTTTCAGATCCTCCCTCCAGTTCCTCTTGTAAATGGGTGACATCTTTAGCGAGGCCCAAGGTAGGCAGCAGACTTCCCTATGTAATGGGTCCCATCTGCAGATCAGGCCTTCTGTTCCCTTCAGAAGGGAGCCACCTATGAAAATAATGTTCTCTGGGTACTCGGCCTCGGGAGTCAGAAGACAGGAAGGGAGAGCAGAACAAAGCTCCCATGATCCATGAGGAAATGGTTAAAGACCAGCTTGGCCAATTAGACATTCACAAGTCTATGGAGCCAGATGGAATCCACTGGGTATTTAAAGGGAGCTGGTGGAAGTGCCTGCCAGACCCCTTTCCATTATCAACCAGCAGTCCTGGCTGACTGAGGAAGTTCCTCGACTGGAGGCTGGCAGATCTTTCACCCTATGACAATAACCCATCTTTTCTTCTTAACAGAGGTCATTTTGATGGATGGCTTAGGGTGTCTTAACCTAGGGAAGATTTCTAGGCTGTGAGATCCATCATCCTCATTGAGGTTTGGTTCCACTTGCAGAGCTTTGTATCTACTGTTCAAGGTAACCTGAAAGGCCAAGGTTGGCACAGGGGAGACATAACTGATGCATAGGGCAGGAACCTGCTGCCATTCTCCTCCATCTCCTAAACTTCTCAGCTGATTGGAGAGCGGATGGGGAGTCCTCTGTCATACAAGGCACGCCTGCCTGTTGTGTCTGAGACAGGCAGCATAGGGTGTTATTCCAGTAGTCAATAATCTGAAGGCAGAAGCTGGAGCTGTAACAACACCAAAAGCTGAGGACAGAGTGCGATTTAAGCCCTAGCCACAGACACGTTGACATTCTTGCATCTGTTCATTTCTAGGAGATGAGGTCAAAGAGCTCACCACAAGAGAGGACGGATGATGTAAACTGGATACTGTGTGCCAGCAGTAGGGTTTTTTTTTCTTACTGTGCTCTGCACATACCCAGAGCTTTTCCATTTATAGGAAAGGCCATTGGTATAAAAGGTACATTCTTCAGTGGGCTACAGGAAGAGGCATCATACTGAATGTAAAAATGTTAGCACCGTTTCCAATGCTCAGCAATCCCAGCTAAGGAATTAGAGGAAAAAACCCACAATGTTCTCCCTCTCTAAGGAGGATCTTTCAGGTAGGCAGAGGACTTGAAAAGAGATTCAAGGAGAAAAAGCAGGTATTTTCATCAAGTAAAATGAATATACCTCTGAGTTAATGTTGTCTTAGCTATTTTCAATAAAAAGTTCTAGATATCCTTTTTTATTTTTACCAGCTTTATGCTGGGACAGTTCTTATTTCCCATGCTAAATGTCCCCAAGATGCTGTGCATTAATGCAAATATTATGTTGAGAAAGAAAAGATGGAAGAAGAGTAAAATCTCACTGGAAACGAAGTTAAAAATATTTTTTTCTTTAGACATTTCTATGTTACTTAACAATTTGTTAGGATTTTCCCTTCCTTTCTGTAGGTCTATTTCAATGCTAACCACATACTCCCAGCTATACTCCTAAACAGTGAGTGCTCCCAATTCACAGCTGCAATTTCACCCTTTCACAAAAGTCAGCAAGTGTCAGGATAGTTCTGACAATTTGAAATATTGGCTAGAGTGAATAACAGACATCTTTTTCCTGCTCTACAGCAAAGGGCCTGTTTGCAGCAAGCATGTACATAAGAGAAATACTTTGCCACGAATTACTGGATTCTGCTTCAATGATTGAGCTGCCATGTCTTTCAGGAGCTGTAGTTCAGATGCATCGTGCTCCCATTTTCTTCTGCTGTGCAGGAACGCGCTTAGAGGCAACTTCCACAACATACTACCAAGTAGGATGGTACTTTACAGGCATCTGATGGGCACAAAACCTGGGAGTTGCAATTCCCTTTGGATTTACAATTGAACTATTGCACATCAAAGTGTATTTTGCAGAAAGGAAAGGAGGCTGGGCAACATATTGGGATTTGGAGATTTCCACTATCTGGCTTTTCTTATCTAACAGTTTGAGAAGGACTGGCCCTTCACCGTAATTGCTGAACATCACCCTGGCTACTATGTGTTTCCCAAAGGGTCATCAAGAGAACAGGGCACACAGAGTGCTGCCAGTTTTGCCATCAACCTTGCAGTTCCCAAGCACAGAAGGGCATTTTCTCGCCGCTGCTAGCAGACTGCCACTAGGAGGACAGTCACTGGGAAATGAACACAGCAGTTCAAAAGACAGTGGTTGGTTGGACAAGGATGGCAGAGAGGCATGGGTAGGGTTTATCTTCTGATTCATCTGTAGGGAGACACATTCAGTTATAAAGGATGACTGATAGCTGAGAGGAACTGATTTGAATGGGGTCAGGCAAAGATTAATTATTTGCCTTTGCTGCTGTGTGAAGGGATGATGAAAACTGCAAGATGAGAAATGCTTCTGACTCATCCTGGAACAGGAGGAGGAAAAAGGAGACATGGGGACTAGTTTTCTGTCTTATTAGATGAAGGAAATTGCAAAAATAGCTGGGGAAAGAGTTTATTTGTGTTACGAGGTTTAATCTCAGTCTGGTGGTGGTGGCAATGGGCTTTGATCCAGCAGCAGCTGGAGAGAACGACTATATGAAAAGTCTGTATTATACATGAATACAAATCCAGAGCTTTTCACTCCTCTTCCTGCAAGCACACGGCATCTATTCCCGAAAGTTTCAAGTAGCAGACACTGAAATGGTCACAAGCCCTGTGGCTAGGAATTATTTTTTCATAGCTCTACATTTAAAAATTCTGTGCTTTATCCTTGGACATGATGAAATCTTGCAATAAAATTGTATTATTGCTGAACATGGGAGAATTTTTAACCTCCCTGCCTGCCAAACATAGCACAGGAGCTTGGTACTGACTCCAACAAGTGTACTTTTACAGCATATGTGACCGGAGGTGCAGTCAGTCCTCAAGGAGATACACTGCAGGATGTACAAGATACGAGGAAAAGGGTGCATTTGCACGGGTTAACACAGAACTGTGCGAAGCTCTACTACTTTCTGATGAGCAGTTCGCTCCACTAATGCTACTATGTTCAGGTTTCCTTTTGGCACCCAGGTCTGCTGAAACTGCTCAGAGACCACAGACCATGCTTTAATAAAGAAAGCTCATACACAGAGAAGAGAAATTCCACCACAACTGAAACCTAGCCACCCTTCTATCCTCACCACCTCCCACGCTGAGCTTCATTAGAACAAGTCAGAAGTGACCAGCTCTGTTCAAAGTATCAAAGCAGCCAGTACACAAATGCATCAGCAGTTTTGTAGACAGCCACTGGTTATCTGTCCACATAAACTCATAATCAGGGGACTACTGGTCTCCATTTCAAGGCTGAGCAAAATGTGAAACAGCCAGGACGTGAAGCTTTGCTAAAGAGCCCTGGAAGACGAAGTGCTGTGCTCAGACACCTCAGACCCAAGAGAATATCCCTCCACTCTACACAACAGCTGAGATGGGATTAGATAAGGAGGCCAAAGGAAAGACATGGGGGTAGCAGCAAGGCATACTGTGAGCTCAGAGTCCCCCAGAAAAGAACAGCTTGAGCAACTCCCTCACTATGCTCCGTAGAGCTTCACTATAAACACACCCTCTACTGAAGCAGAGAGCAGTAATATAAACCAGATGCTGTAGGGAATTTTTTCCCTCTTCGTCTGCACTAAATTTAAATACTGAGCTCTTCTTTTGCCAATTTGTTCTTAAAGGGCCTTTGTACCGCTCTTCATCTCTATCCCACATGTCCGAATTTAACAGAGAACTCGGCAGCCCTCCACATGCTGTGACCACCTCAGGAAGCACATGTTCTTTCTGCAGTCTTGAACACAAATCTGGCTTTCTAACTACTGCACCAGGAGCCCTCACAGCTCCTCTGCCCATTCACCTGGGCACGAAGGGCATCTGGCAGGTGAAGCGATGGCACAAAAGCAGTGCTTGTTGCTTTGGCTACCTGAATGCTAGTGACTTAATGCAGTGCCACACATTCATTTGGGCTCTTCCAAGAAAATGGAAGAAGGAAGGGAGAGGTGGCATGTAATACACACTTGGGAAGCTGGGTATCACATTGTAGCACATACTGCAAACTTATTCAACAGGACACATCATCATCTTTCATTTAATCAAAGGCAAGTGAGTAACACAACGACAAACAAAAGTAATTGGTGATACATCCTGAAGGATTCACTTGTATTGGAACAACCTCAAGCATCTCAGTGGATCCTAAATTAATTAAAAATAAACTGGGATAAAACAAGGAAGAGCCCTGGGCAGCTCACCACTTCATCTGCTTAATGCACAGCAATACCCTAAAAGTGAGACTGCAAGTACAGGTGAGGAAGGAGTGGGATAAACAACAGTTACAGACATTACCATAACAGCACACCACTCTGTCTATGCACAGAGCACAGTGAGGTCCTGAACCTGCACAACGAGAGAGCAGGAACAAAAGATTTTTGTAAGCAAAGTCCTTAAATCATCTGAGATGTTCAATTTACTTCTACTTTACAGTTCAGTAGGAAAGAGCAGAATATAATTACCCAGCAATTGTTCCATACATCTACAGCAGATTTTATGTAGAGTTTGACTTAGGTGAAGGTCAGATCGATACCACGTGGCTTCCAGTTGGTTTGTTTAGCTTTTTTTAAGGCAATACAAAGTAAATTTCCCCTTTCCTGCCCCTCCCTTGCCACTCTTGAAAAAGACATTGTCAAAGTGCAGAAATAATAGTTGATATCTAGACTTTATGTAGACACTGTGGTTGCATATTAACTACCAGCACAAAATGCCACCAACAATAGCAGCTGCAATGATAGCATGGGGAAGTGGCCTTTTCTCATATGCAGAAATGAAAGCATTCAAAGGATGGGGTGATTTTTACCTCGTGTACTACAAGTTTTGAAATAGTCTTACAAAGATATTTTGGGTGGATAACATAACTGGCTTCAGGAGTTCTTATAAAATTAGGCTTCAAAAACACTATAAACCGTCACAACACATTATTTGTCTAAGCTGAGTATGTGTGCAATCATATTCCTAACCCATATCCTTCCTTAGCTTTTTTTTTTTTTTCTTTCTAGTAAGCTCTGATCTCATCTGAAATGTATGTTATTGTAGCTACAAGGTCCCCAAGATGCATACGTTGCTCTTGAAACCTTCAGATGTGGCTCCTGACCACAGGAAACTATCTGTGGTCTAGCCTGTCAGGAAGAACAAAGTACAAGGATACTTGCTGCTTTATACTTGCACAAGGGTAGCTGAAGCCACTAATTCTACCCAGAAACTCTCCAGGACACAGGCTCATCATGTTTTTGGCAAAGCATGAAACACTGCTGCACAAATTAGCAGCCAGTAAACCTGTGCACTTCATGGTTTTCAAAACAGGGGGCATCCGTTAGGAAATGCAGAAGTGCTTTGTTGCAGTGGTCCCAAACTACCACAGAAGACTATCACCCCACGGCCCTGCCACAGCAGAATGGGGTCTTTTTGCCAAGGGACAAGAGAAAGCTCTAATACCATACCATTTCTGAATGGCATTTCTGAAAAAAGGAAACCTCCATTTCTTTGGCAAGTGGCACGGGATTTATTCAACTCAGAGGCATGATATAATTCCAGACAGAGTTTCAAGCTTTCTGTGGGAGTTTTGGAAAACCCCATGAACCTAAGCAATGTGTTGGCAGTAGACTGAAGCTGAACTCATTGAGATGCTCCCCATGACCAGAACAGGAAAAGAGCTCCCACAGCACCAGAGCACCATCCTGGATTTCCATCATTCCAAAATCTTTTCAGTTCATTACCCTAATTTAGGCTACATGAGATTTTTTTCAATCCTGGAAAAAACACTTTGAGGATCCTCAGAATGCAATTTGCTAGTGTGGTACAATGTGCGAGCATGATAAAGTTGTGTTCTCCATATCCATACTCTCATCTGCTGTTGTCTCTGTTTCCAAGCAGGCTCTTTCAGCTGCGCCCCCTCAATGTAGCACTGAAGCACGCATCGATGGGCGTCAGCTCAGCAGCATTAGTTACCAGAGCTGGTCTCTCAACTCTTACCTCTGCTTCCTGACACAAGTCAGCTGATTTCTTTCTTTAGCAGAAAAACCTGCCAAGCTCCCCACTGGGTGAACAGGGACAAAGCTAGACTGAGGAAGCCCGTAAATTCAGACAGCCAGCTTGCTCTCAGGAGCATGCTCTCACTGACAGGGAGGGCAGGAGGGTAGCAATCCCCTCAGCTTCCAGACAGACCATCACACAGTGCTGCCCCACCAGAGTGGCAGGAGGAAGATGGACAGGCAGCACACACCATCCTGAAGAGGCTGGCAGAGATGAGTCACCGATGCAGACCTACATGGGAGGTAGCAGAGCCACCAGCACAGCGTGGGAACCCTCATTTAGAGCACAAGTTTTACAAAGAATGGCTGAGGGAACTGGGGTGGTTTAATCTGGACAAGAGGAGGCTGAGGGGATACCTTAATGCTCTCTACGACTACCTGAAAGGAGGTTGAAGGAATCTGTCTCTTCGCCCAAGTGACAGGAGATAGGATGAGAGAGAATGGCCTCAAGTTGTGCCAGCGGAGGTTCGGATTAGACATTAGAAAAAATCCTTCACTGAAAGGGTGATCAAGCACTGGAACAGGCTGCCCAGGGAGGTGGTTGAGTCACCATCCTTGGAGGTACTTAAAAGGCAGGTAGATGAAGCGCTCCGGGATGGTTCAGTAGTGGACAGGTACGGTTGGACTCTATCCCAGAGGTCTTTTCCAACCTAGTGATTACTACTACATCAAGCTCTTCGACGTTGCTGACTTGTGTTGGGAAGCTGCCTAGAGACACCCACTACATAGAGAAAGACAGCAAGAGCATTTATGAAGGGGATTAGATTGAACTTGTTTTGATGTATATTCATAAATGCTCATATTCATACATGTTTAAGAAAATGCCAAACCATTTAGTCACAGAATACATCAGAGTACAGCTCATCTCTTTCTAAGAGCACCTTCTGTACTCACCATTCCCAATTTTGCTGTTGCCTGACAATTTTCCTTTGCAACAGTTGCTAAGCAAAACATTTGCAGTTCAGCTCAGTGTCACAACTGATACACAGTAATTGTTCCTAACAGTTACGCAGTAAAACACATGGCTGTTGAGTCTTGTGCATTTTTTTTACCTATCCTGGTTTTTTTCCAGATCTGTAACACTCAGATGTTTTATTCTTTACCTAAGGAACACCTAAATAATTTCTACTGCCATATACATGTGCACGGATATAGTAGGAATAATAAACTGGCAGATTACAGATCCTGTATCATATCATTGGGGGGTGGGGGGGTGTGGAAACAAACCACAAGGACCAAAAGGGCAGGACTTGCAGTTTCTGTACAGTCTACAAGCCATCATTGTAATATTTGTCATCTGTTTTCTCAACTAAGGAATCATTTGAGCAAGGCAAGGTGCATGCAGATGACAAATGGAAGTGAGAGTTACATGTGGAATTTATATCACCCCGGTACAAACAGCCAAGGAACATTTATTGCTGCTTGTTTCAGAAGAAGCAAAAACCTCACTCCAGCAACATCCACAGGTCTGTTAATATCTACTGAAAACAGATACCTTGCTAGTACCCTAAGACACACAAGTCTTCTAATTAGAGGAATTTAGGATTATTTCTAAAATTCCAAGTACCTTTCTGTTTCTCCTGCAATAATCCAGCTCTATCAAAGACCAATACAGAAAGATTAATTCAAGATTAGACTCGAACTAGTATATTTTTTATATTTGTGGCTAAGAAACTGTACTGTGGGTTAGCAGTCACAGCAAGCACTCGAGAACAGGAAGCAGGAACTCATCTCCTTTCCTGCTGAAGCACAAAAGTAAACAATGTCAGCTTTGGTGAGAAAAAAGGAGGGTCCTTGTGACATTGGGTGACATTGAGCTGGGTGGAAGTGTAGATCTGATGGAGGGTAGGGAGGCTCTGCAAAGGGACCTGAACAGACTGGACCGCTGGGCTGAGACCAATTGCCGGGTCTGCAACTTGGGGCACAACAACCCTATGCAGTGTTACAAACTAGAAGAAGTCTGGCTAGAAAGCTGCCTGGAGGAGAAGGACCTGGGGGTGTTGGTTGACAGCTGACTGAACACGAGCCAGCAATGTGCCCAGGTGGCGAAGAAGGCCAATGGCATCTTGGCTTGTATCAGAAACGGTGTGACCAGCACGTCCAGGGAGGTGATTCTCCCTCTGTACTCGGCA